>NC_064454.1:605000-960000 GCF_023343835.1 Lagopus muta | reverse complement strand
CTGAGGTCCAGGACTGACAGCTCTTATTTTAGAGACTTCCAGGCTGAAGTTGAGAGGATGCCCTGCATCACTGGCTGCCCTGTCCCATATCCTGGGAGTGCCAGCCCTGCTGTGCAGAGGGTGGGCAATGTTAGTGCCTACCTGGGGGTCAGGATATATTGGGGATTAGAGGAATTACCAAAAGCTTGCTGGCAAGCTAGCAAGGGGTCGGAAGGTTATCAGCATGATGGAGAAGCTGTATTTCTTGTCTGTCTTTTCAGGAGAGGGAAAAACACAGCTGAGTTGAAGAAGTCCCAAGAGATGCTCCTTCTTTGTGGTACGGTCATCTGCCATGGACCACGTGGGTCTGGGCCCCAACATTGCTGGGATGAAAGCAGTGGTCAGATGGGCACCAACAGAACCGAAAGAGCTGTGAGCTCCCCAGGGCTGGCTGGGGAACGTCCCCTGGTAAGTGATACAGAAAATGGAGAAGTGTCTCATCTTTCTTTCTGCCATTTTGGAGAAGTGAGAAGGAAATCTCCTCCTGCAAAGTGCTGCAGATACTGATGAAGAGCTCCAGCAGCAGAGTTTGCATGGCCCTGGAGAATTATTACGTTTCCTTTAAGGGCAAAACTGGGCAGTGTCAGCCCAGCTGGAGCTGCTGGAGGGAGCAGGTGCCCTTCCTGCACCAATGCACAGCAGCACAGGGTAGCAGCAGATTCATCACTGAAAGCTGCCCCAAAGCCGGAGGGGAAACCGCAGGAAGAAGCAGCGATCTCCCCCTCCCCACGAAGTCGCTTTCTTCCTCCCTCCCCATCCTCTCCCTCCATCACGCAGAATCCTTACTGGGCACTCAGCCCTTGCCGAGCCCGCACCGCGCGGCTGTAACGCTCTGAGCTGCTGGCACCTGCTGGCTGCCTGGAAAATAGCACTGCAGCCGGGGCCAGGGCTGCTCTGTGCCATCGATTCCCTGCTCCTCCAGGTCCGGAGGTTGGAGAGGAGATTCTGACAAGCAGAGGGAGAAACTGGGCACGTTTATTGACGTGGAAGTCCTGCTCTCCCCACCCTATTTCTGCAGCAGCCCTGGAGTGAGTCTCCTTAGGACTGGCCTCTCAAACTCCCCAGATGCGTTTTGATCCTAACTTTTCCTCCATGCCATACTTTGCTCTTCCTGGAGTATCTGGGCTGGCAGTCTGTGTCAATCACTGAGACCACATGAGGTGTTTCTCCTCATTGCAGGGATCGCTCTCATGTGACTTTGGAAGACTGAAGACCTGGGATTTGATAGGAGCTCTGTCCCCACTGGCCAGCATGTACAGCACAGATATATTGTGGAGTAAAAGTATCTGTGGGTTTGGTTCAGGTCTGCTTGAACCCCTTTTTTTTTTTTGCCAGATGGACTCAGCTGAGCTCAATTGCAACACTGGGAATCTAATCTGGCAAAGGAAGGGTTAATTCAGCCATACGAACAAGCGAGTTCCCACTGGGGCAGTTTAAGATTGATTCACACAGGTGCTCAGCGGGTGCCAAATCTCTTCACTAAGCAGCTTCACAGCCCTCCTATAGAAGCACAAGGTTTTATCTCAGTGCATTAAATTGTCAAGAGCTGCAGAGCAGTTCCCTCCCTCCCTCCTGCTCCTCCACTGCTCTCCCAGCACCACTTTTCCCAGTGCTGCGATGCTGCCTGAGATGCTCCACATAACTCAGTGAAAGGCTTTACAAAGACATCTGGTTTTGCACACTCCTGCACAGTCTGATGGCACCAGGGGAGAAATGGAGAGATAGAAAATGGTTTGTCCATGGGAAGCAGCATTTGGGTGTCAGCAGAATCTACCCAAGAATGAGTCCAAGAGCATCTGCATCCAGCTGTGATGGGTGTCCAGCAGTGAGGATAAGCCAGGAGCACAAGTGGACACGTTCTGCCTCCAAGGCAGTCACTTACATCATGCCATGGGGACACGTGTCCTTAGAACTGCCCCAATAACCTGGCAGTGTGTGAGCAGCCATCTCTGTCCTGCTCCTGTGGCTCTGTGCCTTAGGGACAGGAGGATAGGAAAGCACCCCAAAGCACAGAGACGTTTTCAGCATAGCATCACCTCGTGTCACAGCTGGTGGTGGCTGAACACTCCCAGGGTTGTGAAATGCGTGCATTTGCAAAACATGCTGGGTTGCTTCTGAGAAAGATAACCAACTTACAACGAAGGGCAGGTTTGCTGAAGCAAAACTCTCACAGCCGTGATGACGCTTGTAGAGGAAAGATCAACAGAAGATAGGCCAACAACAATGGGAGGAAAGAGCAGAGGCACTTTTGGGGCAAGATGCATCTGCTTTGTGCTTTTGTTTTACCAGGAGACAGCTGCTGAGCACTTCTCTACCCCAAGAGGCTTCTGAGATGTAAGCCCAGCTCTAAATAGTTTCCTCCTTTATTAGAAATAACCATTGGCACAAGCTGCCACGGGAAGTGATGGATTCTCCATCTCTTGAAGTCTTTAAATCAAGACCGGATGCCTTTTTGGAAGAGATGTATAGCCAAGGAGAAATTATTGGGCTCACTGTAGGAATAAGGGGATGGACTCATATGGCCTGTGTTAGACAGGAAGTCAGCCTGGATAATCTATGGTCCTTTCTGGCTTTAAGATCTATGAAAGTTCAGATCTGCAGCCAAAGTGTGGGACTCTTCACGTGCCTTTCAAACAAAAGCACTGCAGGGTATAGGAAAGCCTCTGAACTGCTTGGAAGGCTCCCAGTACCCACAGCTTCACTTCTACTGGTACCTGAAGCTGTGCCATTTCCCAGTGCATTCTCCTCTCTCCAGGCTTAAGGTGGGAGAAGAGCTTGGGGACAGCTGGGAGGGCACTGCAGGGCCTGGGCTCTGTGGGGTGCAGCTCTGCTCAGGGAGGTAACTGCTATCAGAGGGACCATCCCCACACAGCATACAGTGATGCCATGTGCAGAACTGTTCTGGCACAGCCTGTACAGGCTGCTGAGGTTGGGCACCCGGCTCTGCTGCTGAGGGCTCACCACATGGTGATGCTGGGCATCTCCCCCAGCGCTGCTGTGTGTCTGGCTCAGCTCCTTGGTTTGCCACAGTCTGCTGCAGTAGAACTATAAGGAAACTGAGGCTTCACCAGTCAGAACAAGGAGGGCAGGCAGGCAGGGTCGGGTTCAGGAATGACTCAGGGTGAGCTGGGTGCAGCCAGCGGTGTCGCAGTGCGGGGAGGTTTGTCTCAGCCCCAGCCCCGCCGTGGTCACCCCATATCTGCCCCAACCCAGGTGCTGGGGCACTGCTGAGCTCCTTTCATGCTCTGCACCAAAACACCTCTGGCCCTTTGAGACGAGCAGCCCAAAGCAGTGGGGCTCAGAGGTTTTGGCTCCATCTCTTCTCAGTGTTCAGGAGATGAATGGGGCAGACAGGCAGGAAAGTCAGAGCTGGATGAACCCACTGGGTGAGAAATTAATGTGAAAAACGTAATCTAGATCTGCTAACAGTGATGTTGTGTTTCAGATCTTCCAAAGGTGAACCAAAAAGAATGAATGCCAAAGGAGAGTTTATGAGCTTGCAACACTTGTGCAAGTTTTCCAGCTGATTTAATAGGAAAAGGTGCTCTGCCCTGTGACTTTTGCCTCCCTGAAGGAGAGCAGTGGGCTGAGGAGGGCTGCTTCTCTCGCCTGTCTGCACCTGCTGGGCTTCGTGATCTCGTGGCTTTGTGATGCAGAGCACGGAGGCTTTGAGTCGTCCTTCACCGGGGCTCAGCGACCCGAGCGCACGGCGCGGTTCTGTCTGCAGTGCCGAGCAGAGGCAGCAGGCGGCTCCCAGAGATGCCTCAGCTCGGGGCTGTCCGGCAGCTCCAGGCGCTCAGGGGAAATGAGGGAATCAGAGCAAAGTAGAAAGGATAGACAGCAAAAAAGAAAAAAGAAAGGAAAAAAAATGGAAAAAGAAAAAAAAAAGAAGAAGAAATGCTGCAAAGTGCTTGGAAACGTGCACAAGGCTTTGGCGGTGAGCTGCACTGCAGAGACTTGCTGCACTCAGCTGGTTCAGGTAACTGCATTTCAAGGGAAGGCTCCAGGTGACAGCTTAGAAGCAGCCTCCAAGCACTCAGGCACAAAAAGAAGCTTCTCCCTTACCAAGTAAACGCCTCTACATCTCATCCAATTTTCTATTCAAATGCGAACCTCATAACGGGGCACAGCATCCATGTGCTAACAGATGAGAACTTAACAGTGGCATTGAAATGGTGAAGATGTTTTGTTTCATTGCCCAAACAGAAAGAGAAAAGGAAGGAAGAAAAAGCAGAACGAGTGATGACTGCATTATGGACACGCGTGTTCATGATGCCCTGATGTGGCTTGAGGTGCCCAGCACAGACCTGGCCAAGGCAACGTGTGTTTTGGGCAGATCCCCCCACACACCGCAGTGCTCACGCTGGCACTGCTGATTTTGGAGAGGCCGTCTGACCTCCTGCTATAGCTCAGCTCCCGGCCGTCTGGAAAGTCAATTCCCTCCTTCCCTACCCTACAGATGTGCAGAGAAGATAAAACAGCCTGTGAGCTGTGAGCTTCTCCAGATGCCGCGGTGGGGGCGAGTGGAGGCAGAGATAATGCAGAGGAGTGGGACCCACCCCAACTGAGCATCCAGATTGCCCTAAACCTCGTTTTTCCTTTAGTGCAGCACCATGATTTTTTACCAAAGCAAGGATCTGCTTGTATACAGTGACCTTCCTTTGGCAGAGGACCCTGAGCTGTTGCTTTGCCCCTTGGGAGGCTGAGGGCTGCTTTCAGGAGGTGCCTTTCTGCTGCACACAGAGGGAATGCCACGTTTGTGGAAAAAATGTCTCAAACACAGCACCTTCAGTGCAGGAGATATTGTGAATTAAAAGAAAAACAGTGAACTACAAAGGTTTGCAGTTGAAAACAACCAAACAAAAAGTAAATGATTTCTGGGGTGCCAAGGTGGGTGCACGCTGTGGGCTTCAGCATAACATGTCACTGTAATGGGGAAGAGCAGAGTTCTCTGCTCAGTGCTTGTGGGATGCTGCAAAGCCCCAACATGGGGGGAATGTCCAAAAGGGTGTCTAGAAAGGTGTCCAAAAGGGTGTCCAAAAGGGGTGTCATTCTCACACCTGCAGAGATGGGAACTGAGAGCCACTGAGCGCAGCTGGATGCAAATAAAGGTACTCTGGAGAAAGGCTCAGCCCCCACCCCCTATTGGTGCCCCTTGTTTTCCCCACCTCTGCAGCTCTATGATGTCCCATGGCCATGGGACAGCCATGGAGGGGCTCAAATGGAGCTGGGGGGTCCTGGTGTCTTTGCTGCAGCTCCTCTATATGAAACCCATGATATAGGAGTGAAAGCAAAGCCTCCGTGTTCAGTTCCTTGTTATTCAATTGCTTGTAATTCTAGGCAATGTCCCAAGGCTTGCCGAAAGGGCTGTATCCATCATCCAACAAAATAATAGCCATCAGCATGAATAAACTCTAACGGGAAAACACAGAAGCCAGAGCCCAGGTAAGTGACAAGGGCAGAGCATCCTTTTAATGACTGCAGGACCAACCCTGATTGCTCCCTCAGACATCGTGCAGACAAAAGCAGTGTGAGCATTTTGATATCATTTACACGTTCCTTGATTAGAACTATTCTGTTTCCTTTTGAGAATTCTTTGCCATTTTCAAATCATATGGGGGCTGAAATGTCCAGAGCTGCTTAAAATAAACCCAGTCTGCACAGGACCTCATTGCAGCCGGGATGGATAAGGCATCTCCTGAGAGAGCTCAGCAAAACTCCTCTGAACAACAATTAATGGCAGCTAATTACTCTTCTCTTTGTGTTATATTTAGCAGTGGGGCTCAGCCCAGGAAGTCCTGCCTCCCACTGTTGGAATTGTCTGGCTCTGGGACTGCAAACAGTCTCATTTTGTGCACACGCAGCACCATGGGGCTCCTGCTGCCCCGTGTCTGAAGGTGAACCCTGTGGATTCAGTGCTCCCTCTGTCAGCATCCATGTCCCTGCTTAGAACTGCACAATTACAGAACCTTTTGCATTGGAAGGGACCTTAGAGGCCACCTGGTCCCAGTCTCTGCAATGAGCAGGGACAGCCCAGCTCCATTGGGTGTTCAGAGCCCTGTTCCCTGGGTGTCTGCAGGGATGCGGCTCCTCCTTGGGTGCCCTGAAGTGGTTGAGATGAGAAAGAAACATCTCCCTGCTTCCCTTCCTGCATCCTTTCCCACCCAGTGTCCCCTCCAGGACTGAGTCCAAAAAGCCACCAGCTCAGGGCTGTGCAATGAAGCAGTTGTGAGGAGCCAAACCAGTGGCTCTGCTGGCTCGCACTGGGAGCCAGAAGGGAAGCACAAGCAAAGGGCCTGGTCCCTCCCTGCTGTCCTTACTGATAACCACAGTGCTGGGATTTCCTGAGCCCAAAGTGGTTTCTTTAGTGGCCCTCAATGGATTTGTCTTCCTTGAATTTTTTAGCTTCTTTTTAGCCCCAGCGCTGCCTTTCATCTCTCCCCATCCCATGTCTGCAGAGGGACCCAATCCTGCAGAGCATCCCTGCATCTGCACAGGGTGCAGTAATGTGACAGTGTCCTGGGGCTGCAGGGGGAGCAGACAACAAACACCAGCTCCAACTCCCCCACTTCTGATGCTGTGCACACATGTTGGGGGTTGGAAATCCACGATGTTTACGGTCCCTTCCAACTCAGCCACTGTACAATTTGGGGAGGGTGGATGTACAGCAGGAACTGAGCTCCAGCATTTGGAAAATGAGGCAAAACTGTGCCCAGGAGCTGGGGGGGGGGGGGGCACAGAACCATTTCAGGTCGGTCAGAGGTGCTGCAGATGGGGCACGGGAGGAGACGGGCAGGGCGCACCCCACGTGCAGGCAGGAAGAGGCTGCTAAAATAAGCAGGAGGGTGGAAAAGGGAGGAGAGAGTATTAAGGAGATAACAGAAAGGTTAGAGGGGAAAGTCAGAGGAAGTGAGCCGAAAGCAGCTGAATGTCACGGAGAGGTGAAGCTGAGCCTCACGAGCAGCACAGAGCATCGTGATGAGGAAACCGACACAAAGTGATGTGCAGATACAGCAGTGATGTGCGCATAGACTGCCATCATCCCCATCCAACCCCCCGGGGCCACTCAGGAGCAGCATATGGGGTTGGCTGTGTGCAGGTCCTCGTGCTGGTGCACAGCCCTGGCTGTGTGCAGGCACAGCGCCCGCGTGGGGTGACATTTTATTCATTTTATTCAAAACATCATTGGTATTTGGGAACAAAGCAAGCGCAAATGATTGGCTGCGGTCGTTCCTCGTGTGGGCTGGATTTTGTCTCAGTGCCTCATCCACGTGTGGGAACAGAGCCTCTGTAATTCTGTACTGCTGCAGCAACAAAAGCTGGACGTTCCTGTGAGCCAAATGCTCCAGGGCTCTGTGATTTCCACATCCAGAGTGAGCTTAGGGCTGAGCCCCAGGTGCCATTACCTCATGTTTGTTTGCTCGGGCTGGGAATAACACCCACAGCCCTCCGTGTCAGAGCTGCCAGACACCTTTTTGCTGGCTGTAATTCTCACAGCAGCCACCCGAGCCTTGAGGATGCTCTTTGGCCCTTCATGGTTTACTCCCATTTCCTGGCTGCCAATCTTCATTTAACTCGTGGAGCTCTGCATCACGATGAGGCAGAGGGCTGAGCCCTGCTCGTGGCCCCACAGAGCGTCTGGGGCTCTATCAGTGCTGCCAAAGGAGAGCAGAGGAGGGGGAGAGCAGCCCCAGCCCCGCAGGGCTGTGCTGCAGCTGATAAGAGCCCTGACGGGCTGTAATGGGAGCCCTGGCCGCCTGTTTCCTCACAAAGTCATGACTCAGGGATAATGTTCACATCCTCTGAATGGCGAGGGAGCTAAAAATACAGCCAGGAAAATGCGAATGAGTGAGCGAGCATGAATGAGAGCGTGAGTGAGAAATGCACAGGGGAAAAGAGAGAGGAAGCATGAATGAAAGAGCCTGGGAGAGAGGGAGTGCAAACAGACGGTCCTTCCAAGTTTCCAAGCTGTGAAGCTTGCAATCAATGCAGTGTACAGCCGACGTGCTGGGGCTGTGCCTCTTAATGTGGGGAAGATGTGCAGCCCTGGCACTCCACAGACCCCATTCCTCCAGCACTTCCCAGTGCTTTTTGGGGCTGAGCGTATTGCTGCCAATTCCTGCTGCCCCTCTCCTATGCATGCAGGAGCTCATTTTCTCCAAAAGGCAAAGATATCACTGACTGCACTGTCCCTCATGTGCCTTTGGAGCTGCATTTTGCACATTCACCCCTTGTGAGCCCTGTGGCATCAGGTATGAGCAGAAGGAAGGATAATCGCTGGCCCTGAGCTCTGCAGTCCCCTCTGTGAGAATAGATGGGCCTTGAAGCATGGTGCTAGGGTTAAGGCACACTTCTTGCCCAGAAGGTATAGTTGAGATATATATGAGAAGTGGCTCTGGGTGCACTGTAATCCCATACAGTATCATTTTGTCTCTATGCAAAGTTTGGGGGTAAAATTCTCCAGAATGCAAAGCCTCTTCCATGCAGACTCCAGAAGCTCTTTGACAGAGAATTTTTGTACCCAAATTCCATTTTCTGGTGCCCCGTCCCTTGCAGGGCCGCCATGAGCACATTCCCAGCACCTCCCATCCCCAGCACGAACTGGAGCCTTGTTTCAATTATTTCCTCCTGGGGATCTGGCTGCTGTGCCACAGCCCCTCGCCCGCCACTTCCCCACTCCTGGTTTTTGTTTTGAGCTTCTTTTGTCCTGGATTTTCTCCATGGATTTGGGTGGGGATCACACAGCATCCTCACATTGGGGACCGAACGGTGCTGAGCAGCCCCAACCCGTGCAGCACTGCATGCCCACACTTCTGCTGGCTGCCAAACATCGAGGAGTTGTGTCACATTGCTGCAGTGATACAATGGGGACAGGGGGGATCTCTACCACTGGTAATGGGGATAATACCTAAAAAGAGTCAAACACATGCTATAGAGCATTTCTTGCACTCCCTTTCGTCAGAGCTGCCCAGGAATGGGTTCACCCAATGCTTTTGCCTTCCCAACTCACATTTTGGGGGGAAATGAATAAAAAGGAGACTCCTGAGTCACACAGATCGCACAGCATCACCAGCAGTGGGAAGTGGCTCCCGGCAGCTCTGTCTGCAGGTCACGGCGGGACGAGCAGGGCTCAGTGCAACCCGCACTGCAGATGGGAAGCGAGATTAAGCCCTTCGTCACAACGCTGCACCCGCTGCCCTGACAAAGGCCGGGGTGAGCCTGGTGCTAATCCAAGGAGCCAATTTTAGAGCACTTGCAGACAATCTCCGATTGTTTGGGGCCGGTTTGAAGTTTTCTCAGCCGTGCCGTCATCGCATCCTGCGGCGGGGCAGGAAGGGCTCCGTGCAGGCACTGCTGTGCCCGGTGGTCCCTGAGGTGTGACAGCACATCTCCCATCCCCACAAACCCCTTAAGGGATGGGCATGGTGAGCTCGTGAAGCAGGCAGGGATTGGCCATGCCAGTGGGAAGCAGTGTGGATGTGGCAGCTCCCATTCCTCTGCCCCTATCTCCCTTCCCCCAGCATGGAGCTCCGTTTCTCTTTCGGCTCTCAGCAGCTCTGCCTCAAGATGGGAAACCAGGCAGAGGTACCTGGGTCTGCCCCCCACCCACTTCTCGTCTGTGCTCAAGATGTTTCAGAGTTCCCCCCTTTCTATTTCCATCCTCATTGTCATCCTGCTTTGAGAGGAAGATCTATTCTTCCCCAGCTCCTTTTCTCCCTACCAAAATGGGACATTGTTTCTTCTTTCTTTGATTTAAAAGCCAAAAACAGTTATAGGAAACTGTTCAGCAGATGTTTTACAGCATGAACCTAGAGAAAAATAAATAAATAAATATCAGCCCTCTGATTTTGCTGGGGGATCTATATTTAGCCTGACGTTTCCTCCGATTCAGGGTTTGTGTTGGCATAAGCGAGGCATAGGTTTTAAACACTTTGATTGTAGCAATTATTTTATTCCTCCCATTCTCTGCATCCATGAAAATCTGGAGCTGGCTGAGGGAGCGAATGCAGCACGTTTGGGGAGAGGTGCATTCAGATTGCTCTGTGTTTCCCCACGGTCCCTGCAGCCCACAGATGCTCAGAGTGGGACTGGAAAAGAGAATTTCCCATCTTATCTTGTTAGGGTGAGAGAAGCTGTGCCCGCATCCCTGCAGTGTGTGGCATTCACACTCGGGGTGGTGGCATGGAAGGGCAAAATGGAAAAAAAAAATAATAACTTTTAAAAAGGGGTCCTCAGCTATGGAAGCAGGAACAAACAGTTCCTCCAGGGCGCAGTTTTCCCGATTTTGTTCTGAAAACCCACAGCTTCACAGATTATGAACAGAAGGGGGGATATGCAGAGACCCTACAGATTGCAGAAGTTGCAGAATCATCATTAGAAGAAACCAGGTGCTGAGAGCACGTAAGATGTGTTTTAATACAGTTTGTTTTCTGTGACAGCCTGGAGGTCACTTCCTTCACCCAGTGCAGAGCCAAGCCTGGGACCAAAAGCAACCCCCTCACTTTTTTTTTGCCACTGGAAGCTCTGAATCAGAATAGTTCCTATTCCCAGGGCTGTAATGTTATCTCCTGGGCTGCAAACCCAGAGCAGATGGGAGACGCACCCGGGTGGGAGAGCAGGGAGGAATTATTTGGTGCTGGGATGTGGGCTGGCCCCAAGTGTGACATCGGCACCACCACAGTGATCCGTGCTGTGGTCTACAGTTTGAAATCAAAGCAATGTTTCCAGACATTAATGGCTTGTTTGTTGTCTCAGATGGTGGAAAACCAGAGAGAAGTTGTAGCCCGAATGAACTGTTTGATTTCCAACGGGGCACTGCTGGTGCCGTTTCTAAATAGCCTGCATTAGAAAGACAGAGCAATTAAAAAGGCAAACTCACCCAAATTCATGGGCTGCACTCCGGGATGGGGGAAGGATAAAGGTCTGATTCATAGGAACATCTTTGGCTCCTTTATTTAGCATCCTCTATGTTATATATGCAGACAATCAAGAATGTCAGTTTCTCCAGACTGCTTTTGCATAAAATAGGATGGTTTGCTACTCAGTGCTAACCCTGCTGTGACCCCTCCTCATCAGCCCATTGCTCTGCTCCAAGCTAGCGGGCTCCTGCCTGCTTCCATGGAGCTCTGCATGTGCTGGGGCAGCCTCTGGAGGAGCCTTTTTGGATCTGCTAACTTGGGGGAAGTTGATGCACCTCTGGTTCCCAGCAGGACGGGTGCTCATGCCGTTGGGGTCACGCGATGCTGCAGGTGATGATGGAGCAATGTGAGTGTGGTCTGACTGCTGATGCTCTGCCTGCATCCAAATTGCACAGGGATGCTTCTCATTGCACCACAGTGCAATAGGATCCTGCATCTAGCTCTAGGCTCTGGAGCCCAGATGAGCTCCAGCAGCAGCTGGAGAAACGCCCCGGGAGATGTGGAGCCCGTGTCTGGGTGGAAACCTGCTCAGCCCCGCTGATAAATGAGACGCTGCTGCTTCCCCTCCCACCCACACACTTCCACTTTCACTTCACATGTGGGACCCAGCACTGCGATCCAGAGAGGGGCCATAAATAACCCCTCCATTAACAGCCTGCAAGGTGACTGTGCATTACAGCTGCCTGTAAGGGCTGGGCCATCCTCCTGCCATAGTATGGGGTGCCCTCCCAGCAGAGGCCCCCAGCAATGCCACCTGTGTCCCCATCAGGGACGGAGGGCACAGCAGGAGCCCAGGCTCAGGAATTACATCTGAGAGGCACAGCTGTGCTCAGCCCATCTCTTCCCAATGTCACAGACAAACTTTCCTTGACCTGGAACCAGATGGGAAACAAACAGAGAGGTAAAGGATAGGTTAATAACTCATTTCCATGAAACCAAGCCTCACATTTCTGCTACCGTTTGGTCCTTCTTCCTTCTGTAGCAACAAATATTGGTGAGCTGTACATCCTTCTGTGTTGGCCCCATTGCTGCATGCACGGCACTGCTGCTTATGATTGCCACACCTGGTAAGGATGCCAGCATCTTTACTGATGGTTTCAATGTTGGTGGTGCATTATGCAGGAAACATTTTATTGGATAAAATAAAAGAAAAACCTCAGTCTTTGCCCCCTTGCTAATAGCAAGTTGAGTAATAAAGACCAACTAATCAACTGGCTGCTGAATCCATCTGGAGATCTGCCCATATTTCGAGCAGGGATTGTTGGCTGATGGCATTTTGTATATCTGATCTTTATTGATACATCTGCCTGGGAGAAGATTGGCCCTGCATGAAATGATTAGGAGTAAGGATTTTCATTCACAGATTTGAAGAGGGGCACTCATCACACAACCCGATCTGTTTTTCTCCAGGTACAACAGATAGTTTAATAAAAGATTCCCTTCCCAATCAACAGCCCTAATTCTTGACATGAGAACTGGCAAATGACAGCAGATTTTCCAGATACATTTCCATAACTGATAATGGATATATCTTCGTGCCGTGGCGTTTGGGGGCTCCAGAGCACCTACCTGCTGTGTCACTTAATGGTGGGAGAGGGGCAGGCACCTGCCCAAAGGAGGTTATAATGATAACATTTATGTCAGCTCTTAGAGAACTGATTACTCTTTGTGCTTACAAAGCAAAAAATGCCCATTTGCATACGAGGGGTGCAGACTGGCACTGTTATGGCTACAACTTCCCTAGAGATGTTGCTTCACATCACACTTAGAGCTGAGTGGAAATTTCTCACTTCCTCTTCCAGAATGAAAAGATGGATGGGACTGGGTGTTATTTTTGGTTTTATCATATATAGATACATACCTGTATTTATAGTCATATGTAGAGATGGAGATCGTGCTAAAAATGAAAACTCAAAGCAGAATGAAGGAATTTTTGCAAGGCATGGTGTCCCACCCAGACATACATCCTGTATCCATCTCCTTGTATCCAAGACGACAGACCTGAGCTCTTGCTTGACCCAATGATAGGCAAGCTTTGCTCTCTGGATTTCGGGGCCAAGTATTTCCCCCAGTCTGGGGCAGGGCACAGCATCTGTGGTCCACACCCCTGGAGCAGTGAGTGGGATCCTCACCCCAGTGCAGCAGGGCCAGAAGCAATGAGCTCTGGCTGTGCCTCTGCTTCGTGTTTGAGGGCAGCCAGCAACGGAAAGCCTCAGCACCTGGCAGCCAGATGTGCACGGCTCCTAAGGGACCATTGCTGGGCCATCTGTGGCACAGCTACGTGTCTTCATCTGGAGTTCCAGGAGGGTCAGGAGGGAATGCTGTAGCCTGGGCAAACACACTGGAACATTTATGAGCACAGGCAGAACCCTGGTCTGGCCGCATCACCTTGTCCCAGCACAAAGAGGGGTGGGGAAGTCACCCCCCATGCCACAGCTCCCCACCATTGCTTCCTTCTGCTGGGTCACCGTGTGATGCCAGCTAAGAACAGACCACCCCAGCACTCAGGGTTGTTTTATCAGTTCCTGCTCTGTTTTCCTGCTGTAGTACAGAGATGATGATGCTTATAGATCCAACAAGTGACTTGGAAGTTCATTGCACGCAGCCCACCTTGGCTTATGATCCTCAGGATGGATTTTTCTAGGTAAGCAGAGCTCATTCTCCAGCTCCAGGGCTCAAGCCATGACCTTCCCTGCCCACAGCCATCTTTGAAGTGATGCTAACCCCATTCTCCGTCCATTCCTCTAACTGCAAAACGGAGATAAGCATTTCTCAGCATTTGGGAGCGGGGCTGTGTGTGCTGACATGTACATCCAGCACCTCCCAGGAGCACAGAGGTCATTTGTGTGCCCTAAATTCAACCTGTGCACAGCCTTTGAACCATCCACGGGACATTTCAGATTTGGTAAAAGCAGTAATAACTGCTTTAATTAGACACTAATGAATCTTTATTTATTTATTTATTTATTTATTTATTTATTTATTTATTTATTTATTTATGAGTACAAAGAAAATTCAAACCATCTGGAATGGAAACTACTTCTTTATGCACTATGGCTTTATAAGCTGAATGAACTGCCCTAAATTTAACCCAACTTCTTGCTGCTGGCTGAAGCAATGGATCCAGGTGGCTGAAGCAGCAGTAACCCCAAAACCAGTGAGGTGACCTGCACACAGCAGGCACTGTGATGCCTCGTAGGAGCTCAAACCAGAATCCTCTCTATTTTGCAGACACACAGTCGATTGGACAGCCATAATGCAAAGGCAATTAATACATAGATTACTGTATTGGAAAGGCTCCCTGCCACAGAGCACAGCATCCAGCCTAGGGAAAGAAAGACATCTTGCTCACAGATGCCCGTGGGGTTATCCTGCAGCCTTGGGAAGAGTTGCCCAGATAAAAATTGATTGCTGGATGCATTCCACTCCTTTGGCGCTCAGACGTGACCGAGCCTTTGTACCAAAGCCCAGCAGGCTGGAAACCTTCCTGAGAAGATGGAGCCCTGTAAATAATTTCCTGAGTTAAAATAGCTACACAAGAGATCCGTGCCTTACGGCTGCGAGTTCAACAGGTAACATGTACTCATGCCACCTGCAGCTGTGTGCTTCTGAGCGAAGGCAAGGGCTGACACAGAGCTTCATTCTTCTCTTAGGAGCTAGGGAAAACCCTCGAAGGACTTGTTAATACCTTTTACGTGCATAAATATTGGTGTTTTGGGGGGGGAAGTTTTTGTGGCTACTTGTCACTATGTGCATTTGAGCGACCAGGTTCTGCTGGGCTGGGAGGTGAGGGGCAGGAGGGTCCTTCATGCACTGCAGCTTTGTACTTTTGCTTTCTCTGCAGGGCATTTGGCAGCAGTAGATGCCACAGAAGTCAGTGCAGACAGAAATTATGTGCCTGATATAATATAGTTTCAGTCTATGCTTTTTAAGTAGCCACTCAGCTGGGAGTAGCCAAAATGCCAGGTTATAAACTGGGAGAATTAATTCTTTCCCTGGGCCTGACCAATGCTTTACTCTGCCCTTCCAGCCGTAGCTCTTAGACGCACACACTGCAATTTTGTTTCGTTGTGGAGATGCTGCAAACTTTCTGCAGACTGACAGCTCCTGCGTGGCAGGGACGTGCTGGAGTGCAGCACATTTCCAGCCTGGAGCCCCCTCCTGGAGGAAAAGACAGCTTTGCAAGACGGGCACATCCTCCTGCATCCAGGGCCGCGTAGTTCTGGGCTGCGTGCTCCAGGGCTGTTTGGACAGAATGAGGAACTTAATTCCACATTTTAGGACTGAGATGCAGCAGCCTTTTGTTTCTGTCCCCATCTCTTTCCATGCTCAGGGAGAGCATTTCCCTGCTTTTCTAGCAGCCTTGCACACTGCAGCCCTGCACACTGCAGCCTTGCAGCCACCATGCACCCCTGCCTTCTGGGGCAAAGCAGCCCATGGTGCTGCAGTGGGGCCTCCAGCAGCAAGGGCTGAGCCAGCGCTGCCTGAGTGCTCTCCCTACGATGGTACCCTGTGAAAGGGAGACTACTGCAGCCTTTGTGCTTGTAAAAGAAAGCAGGCGTGCACCGAGGGGGTTGCAAATGGGCAGTGGGAGCCTGGCGGCTGGACCCTGCCAATGCCTGGGGGAGAGGTGGGCATCCAAATGCACCGCGGTGCCTGCTGTGCGCAAAGGAGCAGAAAAGCCAGAGGTGCCCAGGGGACTTTTGAGGAAGAAAAAGCAATTTTTGGCAGCAGGCACCTCGAAGCTGGGGCAGCCCAGCAGAGCTTTGGGAATGGGCTCGATAAGGCTCACACCCCGTGGTGAGGGTCACAGTGCGACATCTGCCAGCGAGAGCGGAGCGCGGGGGGCTCGCCTCCCCACCGCCTGTGCGGGGCTGACCACTCCCCCTCCCTTTGAATAGGCGGCCCTGCTGCAAACACTATGGTATTTCCATCCTCCCCAGCTCCGGCGCAGAGGATAGCACCAGGTAGTTGGAGAGAGACCGGAGACAAGTGTGGGGAGCCGTGGAGGACATAAGCTTTTTCCTTGGTCTTCCAGATAAGTAGTAAGTGGTGGTGGGGAGAGAGTCTCTTTAAAGGCTGTTGTGGGCTGTAGGTACCTGTGTTCGTTTCCAAGAGAGATGGAAGGTTTGCTTTGCTGGGCATTTACTCTTTTTCTCCATTCCCAGTTTCACCCAGTGGCTGATTCGTGTGTTTGCTAATAGTGCCTAATAGCTAACAGTGTCTTACGAATGTCTGAGCTGATGCTTCCCTTTAAAAATCCTTTTTAATTTCATATATAGAGAGAATATCAAGTTGATATGTGTGCTTAGGAGAACAGTATTGTTTCCCTCATCTAGGTAGCAGGCTGCGCCCTGGCATTCTTACAGTGGATTACATTTGCAGTTCCTTCTCTTTCTTGAGAGGAGGCTTTGGTTGTGGGGTGGGGGTTTGCTTGTGCTCGCTATGGGGCAGGAGACCAGCGAGGTGCCCAGGCCCAGATGCTCCCCCAGCCCCTCCAGCACAGCTGGGTGCACAGATAGGGAGCGGGCAGGTTGACCAGCCCCCAAAGAGAGGGCTGCTTTCTGTTTTTGGAGGGATGCTATGTGGAATTTGTTGCCTCAGCTCTGAATGTTTTCCAATAGCAATGGTATCCCCAAAGGGCAGAAAATGCCGCAGGTGAGCATTTTGCATGTTTGTCTATGGAAGGAATTGGAGTCAGGAGCCCTGAGTGTGGCAGCCACAGCGATGTGCAGCTGTGCTGCTGCTGCTCCTTGGGATGGGCAAAATCCTGCAGCCCTCTCGCAGCCAAAAAGGGCCAGCAGGCACCGTGTGGCCCCGAGCAGCACAGCCAAGGCCTTTCCCCTTCCCATTATCCCCTAAATCCTCGCTTTGCATGCAGCCACTCTCTTGGTATTACAGTTACCATCAACTTCCCATGCTGTGCTGTCAACTGACACCTTTGGGGGCTGTGGGCTGGGTCCGGGGCTGTTTCCTGGTTACAGCCCTGTTCGTGCTGCCTCTGATCCAGCTGGGGTTTTGACCTCACCCCTGCCTGTCCTGTAAACAATTTTCTGGTAAGCCAGATACTTAGGGCTACCCAGACGTTTGCATCAGGGAATGGCCCTGCTAACCCAGGGGGGTGAGATTTCCATGGAGGACTGCTGTGTATTTTGTGCACCCAGCACTGGGATTGTGCATGGCTCCTGCCCTGAACTGCAGGGTGCCATGTGCATCTCCAAACCAGAAAGCACCCCCACGCTATCATCACCTTTTTATGTTTGGCATATGAAGGCACAGAGAAACTCTGGTTTCTCTTAACTTTCTACAGCTGCTGAGTACTTAATGCTTAGTGGGATTTTTGAAACACCAGCATCTTTGGGCAGGCTGGTCCCAAGCATCCTTCTACAGGTCATATGGGGAGTGTGGAGCAAAACACCAAATATAGCTGGGCTTTCAATCCCTACTCTTTCCCCCTTTGCTTTGCCCTAGCTGAGGATCTGGCCCATGCTGCTGTACTGTAAGTCTATTATTTCACAGAGGGAAATACGTGAGTGGAATAACAGATGACCTAATTAACCCCCCCCACCCATTCACATCTTCCTGCAGTTGCAAATAGCAGCTCTGATTTAATAGGGAGCAGCGTGACTGTAAGCAGCAGCCACTCTGCTTCAGCATCCCACCTGAACACTCCTCAGCACGACCTGTGGGTTTGGTGGTGCCACGCTCGTCCCATTGCAGCCACTGCATGGAGCCATGGTCGTGCCTTAGGGCTCAGCCACACAGCCTCCCTTTCGTCCTGTGAGCTTAGGCAGCACATTTAATCTCTGACTATTTACTGAGGATGCAGAAGGGCACTTAGTGCATTTCTCTATTTCCTATGGCTGTGTTATTTACTGCCCTGCCTGAGAGTGTAATGAATGTAGGAGCTCCTGATGTGAAGCAGAGACAGGAGGTGGCCGATCTGTTAGGGAGCATATTTTGTGCTTAGTTGGCAGCAAGAGAAATGCGATTCTTCCTATCACTTGTATCCCTGCATTAGGGATGCTCCTTTTATTTTAAGCTGGTGCCAGGGTTTGATGAATTGAATGGGTTTTTAACATGCCAACAGATCAACAAACACTTTTTTCCCCTGAGAACTGAGTTGGCAGGCAGCCTGGAAAGTGCCAGGTTACCAAGGGTTAAAACCCTGTGGAACAAAGTCATTTCCATAAGCTATTTTCTCCACCCCCTCAAAGATGATAAATTATTGCTTGATGAAAAATAAAACGGTATCACTAAGCAACTCTGGGGCAGGAGCTGCCCGTGCTGCAGCCCATGGAGGACGATTGTGTCCTCTGCATTTTTCAAGTCTTTCTTCCCACATTTGAGGTTAGGAACACTTTGATAAGGTTGCCAATGCTGCTCCTGGCTCCCCATCCAACCCCAAGGGAAGGGAATCTTGCTGGTTTACAGGGATGCAGAAAGCTGTCCAGCTGCTTTGTCCCAGTCATACTATGGGTGTGCAGGGTGCTAACGTGGGAGAGATGGGAGCTGCAGGGAAATCACTGAGTCTCATTCAGCTTCCTTTTCCCCAGACTTAAAACAACAAAGCACTTAAACGCTGTAAGGCAGCCTTTTAAAGGGTCTTTATACATCCCATAGAAACAGCTCATCTTCATTTAATACGTATTTTTAATTTTTTCCTAATTTCTACAGGGGTATCATAAGAGTTTATCATAAGTTCTAAGTTTGGTAATTATTTTCTTCAAAATTCTCTTGTAAAAGAGGAGGGATGGATGTTGAAATGAAATTAAAATGTTAATTACGTTTAGAAATGACTGAAGAGTCTAATAGCTTTGGCTGGTACTTGATCAAGCACCAAAACAAGCTCTGCTTCCCCCACACGTGTTTTCACCATAAGACAGGAATAATAAGAGCAAACAATGAGATGAATCAAGATGTGAAGTCATTAAGGATTTTACCAAATGGCTCTGATTCCCCTCTATTTATTAACAGCTTGCAGCAAGCTGCGGATCTCAATTATCTTGGTGTAAATCTGCAGTGATTTCCTCAATTTTGGCCAAGTTACCTGACACAAGGGATGCTGTCATTGAATTTAGTTCAGCTGCAAGCTCCTGAGTGGTCATTAAAGCTCTCTAATGGCATCCAAGGGGAGGAGAGGAGCTATTTAGGCTCTTATTAGAGGAAGCTCAAGAGAAGAAAAATACGGCTCAACCATCAGGGAAACTTGCTGACAGCAAGAGATGTATTGGGCTGTGAAGTAGTTTCCTATGGGAAGTGGTGGAAATTCTGTTAAAATCAGCCTGCACCAAATTCTCCTGAGCTCCTTCTCTGCTTTTAACTTGCCCCCTCATTGCTGACACAGTTCTTCTGCTGGTTCCTTTTCTGTTGGCTGGGACTTGGGATGGAGCTGTTAGCTGTTGGTGCTGTGTTACTGGTCTGTGTTAATGTGGTTGTATGGAAACTGTTGAGTCCTGGCCTGAACTGCTGATTGAGCACCTGGGGAAAGGACCTGGTCAGCCCTGGGAGCACAGATGAAGGCAATTTACCAGTGATTGGAAGGGGTGGAGTCTGGCTGCACCTCTCGTAGACCCCCATTTAAGGGCTGACTGCCCCTGGGGAAGGCTCTCTTTCTGGAGGTCTCTTCTTCGAAGAGTTTTCCTTCCTAGCTCTTTGGGGGTGGGCGAGCAGTCCTTTTTTCCTTCCCTTATAACCCGTTTTTATTGCATTGGTCCCTCTGTTGTTACACTTCTTCTATTACCATTCCATTATGCTGAGTTTTCTGATTGTTCCTATTTTCTATTGCCTGAAGCCTTGCCCTGGGCGTAGGAGGCTTCAACCACAGCTTTGAGTATCAATATGTGGCGCTGTGCTGGAAGGTTTTGTTGGCAACAGCATCCTGAGAAAAATGCAAACGGTGCTCAGCGAGGCATGAAAGCAGTTTGTAAGCAGTGTGCAGCTAGGTGACTTGATCAAAGGGAAGAAACAAAGCCAAGCCCCAACTGCCTGCTGTGGAGCTGGGAAGCAGAAAAGCGAGCTGCTCTGCTCGTGGTACCGCTGTGTCACTGCTGTCACCCCTTGCTCTCACACGTGCCCTGTGTGCTGCTGGAGCACTTGGGTCAGCCTGATGGTTTCTACAGTGTGTGCCTTGTGCTGGTGCACTTTAGCAGCATAGATCCTAACTTCAGAGCACGAGGGCTAAGGGTCATGGTTAGGTGATGCATTTACACCCTGTTAAGGTTAGGGGCAGAAGGACAGGTGTGTGACTGCATGGGGTGGAGTGACTTTCTTCTGTTGGCTGACTTGCAGAGATGGCTGTTCTGCACCCTCTTTTATCTTCCCCAGCTGCAGTGAGATTTAAGACAGTGTGTTTTAACGCCTGGTAGGGCGTGCTCTGATGCTAAGATCAGTTAAGGCTTCTCAGCCACAGTAACTTGCAAGATGTGTGCATTTGGGTTTGTTTTAAGCACAAGGAGAAACAGGTCCGTTGTTCTTTCAGCACGTTGGTAGTTTTCAGTTTTGTGAATTAAAAAGAGAAGTAAAAAAATAATAATAACAATAATACTGGTGTTAGAGCAAAAAGTTAGTAATAACAAGCAGGAAATGATGATGATAATAATTTAATACACATATACATGCAGGTGTTTCACATTTGGCCATTAGTCACACTGCGTGGTGGGAGACGTTATCTGCAGTCCCTGGTTGCTGAGGTGGTGAGTGAGGCACAGCTGGGGCAGGCTCTGCCTCTGCTGGCTGTTTGCTAACAGCAACCCCAGCCCTGTGAGCAGGGAAGTGGGGCTGCAGTGCCCACAGGAGCTATGGGTGCAGAGCAGAGACAGAGGCTGATGGAAACCTGGGTGTGCTGGCTCTGGAGGATGGCTTGGGTGAATGTTTGCATCTGCAGCAGTCACAGTTGGTAGCAGAAATACAAGGGTGTGTATTTCAGAGGAGCTGGAGCTGCTGTGTCCTCAGAAAAGTTGGAGCATGGCAGCTCCTCTGGCTCTTGGGCGATGCTGTGTATCAATGTGATGAGAGCAGTGATTCCCTTTGGTCCCAAGTTGTTGTACCCTGCCTGAGTGAGCCCTTCTGAGCTCAGGCCACTGCCGTTTTTCTTTCCAGCACCTTTAAGTTATATCCTTCCAAACACAGAACATGCATTCTGCGTTCTCTGTTGTGTGTAAAGGAGAGGATGAGAAGCATCTACCTATTATGAAACAGAACTAGACCTCAGCTATGCACATGGGCTAACTAGTGGCTTACAACTGCATCTAGTGAGCAGCACTCTTGGGAGGACTTGCTCAGAAGAGTACATCCCATGATAGGAATGAGAGAATGAGAACCTGGATTTCAGCAGTGCAAGGGAGAGCTCCAGCACAGAGAACCAACGACAGTGTAGGCAAACAGAAGATTTTTCTTGAGTAAAGAGAAGTTTTTTTGGTGAAATGGGTTGGTGCTGATGAAACTTCCATAGGAAATTTGTTGATCTCAATGAATTGGAGGGGGGGGGAAAATGGCAACTATTCCCTATCAATTTTACAGCAAGGGAAATACGATCTCATCCACCCTCTCAGCAGCTCCATCAGCCTCTAGGTGATAATTCATTCAGCACTGTCCAGCTCCCACCAGTTTACACAAATGGATTTGTTTCCATCGTTGATGTATATACGCATCCAATCACAAAATCAATTATTAATGCAGTTTTTTTTCCCTTTTACTTTTCCTGCCTTAAGTTGCTGAGATTGGCAGCCTGGTGCTACCTTTACATGGCTGTGAGAAAGCACGGGCTTTACAGCAGGTCTAACTGAGGCTGTCAATTTTTACGCCACACCAGAATTCTGCAGCAGAGCATCTGATGTCTGCTTTCATTTCTGCAGGCACCTCAAAGATGATGAGTTACTACATGGACACAACCATTGGCAACACGGGCCCTTATCCTTTGGCTCGCCCTGGAGCGATGGTAAGAAAGGGCTGGGGGCTATTTTGCTATCTCTAGCAGTGGCTTTTCTCTTTGGCTGCTGTGTCAATGGTAGACCATTCACTGACACAGCTTGGTGTTGACTGCTAAATCATCCTGAAGTTCCATGTAGTTCAGAGTGGCATCCAGAGGCTGAGTGTTTGCTCAGAGCTTATCTCAACCTCTCGAGCTTGCAAACCCAAGCTGGAAATAGGATTGTTGCATCGGATTTCCTGTGCTTGTCGTCAGAGGAGGATTGTTAGGGTAACCATTGTCCTGCAGCCTCCGCTCCACACGCTGACCTTCACCTGCTGGATGAATGCAGCAGCATCAGCACAAAGCAGACCTGGCTTTGGAAAAGCTTCTGTTGCGTTGACTGGAGTTTTTTGATAAATATTGGGCTTCCTCTTCTAAGGCAACTCCTTTTTGTTTGAGCAGTTGCTGAGTAGTTGTATAAAATATGGATTAAAATGCAGTGCTGGGCATGTCTATGTGGATGTCAGCAGCTGTGGGGCAGGTCTGACAGTACATTGTGCTGCTCCTGAGCTGTGCTCTTTGTGCTGCTGGTTACCTTATGTTTGTACATGACCTTTATTGAGGAAATCACATCAATGGACGTTTCTCCAAAGAAATGACAGCTAGTGTTAAAGACCCTAGACAAGGTCAGATGTGAGCTGTATCTTTGAGCTGGGACACCAGGGGATACAGAAGACTTGCTAGAAAGCAAAATTATCACCAAATTAGGAAGAAAGGCCACTGTGACACATGAAAAATGTCTAACACAGCTCAGTATCTTCCTTTTAAATGGTTCCAAGAATGTATTTGGCATTTAAACATTGATTGGAAATGAAGCAAAACTGTTTCCATGTGGGGAACTAACAATAAAAGCAGAATGGATGCAAACATCCTGAGTTTATTTACGTGTATGACTGTATGTATGCATATGTTGCTACTCTTCTACTGATGTACACATGTATGTGGCACATGTGTAAAATCTGTAATGTGGTTTATCTGTGTGCACACACGGTATGTATTTATGTACAGTGGATATATCTATAAAGATAAATGTAATGAATGTGTGTGTACATAATGGAAGTGATACCCTGGGATTATTTCCAAGTATCTGTATGTATATATGTGTTATTTAGAAGTGTATTATCAATAATGAGAGCTGTAGCTAGAACTAGGCACATGCATGTACCTACCTGCCTATGTAGCACACACAGGTAAATGCAGATAAGGCATGTCATTCACATACATTATATTATAAGGGGCTTTCTGACCCCTGGCTGCTCAGCTGGGGTGGCTCTGGGCCGGGTCAGGTAAGTACTTTGTGATTTTATCCTGGAAGGGAAGGGTTGGTTCTGGGTTTGTTTTGCTGCTGAGGTGACACGGCTCCCTCCCCTGCCCAGAAGCAAGGCGCTGGCAGCTGCTATGAGGACCCCTGGATGCCGTGCAGGCTTCAGTCAGCCTGCTGCCCACCCAGGACCTGCTGCCCGCCGTGGGACGAGGCGGCCATCCAAGAGGTGCCCACCGGCCTGGAGCACTACAGCACAGGTAGGAACTCTGCTCTGGGGGATGTGGAGTGTGGGGAGGGCCGGTCTGCTCCTCCCTGCAGGTGCAGCCTGGAGATGGGCTGCTTTAATGTCCTGGTTTCGTGTGTACGGGCTTGAGCTGGTTTCTTTGGAAAGATAACGAGGCCTCTGTGAAGGGGAGCCTGGACTCCTGAGCCTGAGTTCTGCTGTTACACTGAGTTGGGGTCTCTGTCCCCTTCCTCCTGGGGATGGTGGTGCGATATTCAGTGCTATATGGCTGCAGGTGGAGGCATGGCCATGCTCTGCTGTCAGGGTTGGGTGGTTGTGATACAGCCTACAGTTAAGCTCATGGCTTTGACTAAATGATGCTGCTCTGTGATGCACTCATACTTTGAAAGTCGTTACAAAATCACCGGTGACTAATTCTTGCCCTGCACTTTGTTCAACCTGTGAAGCAGAACTTCAGCTTGGGCTGCTGCTTGTGTAACTGACAGTGCAGGGCTCTGGGTCTGTACCCAAAGGTGTGACACAAGCAGAGAGCTTTGGGCTTTAGTGCAAGCCCTGTTTCCACTGCATCATGCTGTGTTTGCTGCCCCTGTGCCGCGCATCTTGGAGGCTTCCCCTGCCCACAGCACAGTGATTCAGCTTTGGGAAGAGGTGCCACCAAGTCTCGCTTCCCAGCTGTTCTGTGGCAGAAGGGAGGGCTCAGGTACACCATGGCACAGGCCAACAGCAAAACGAAGTGAAAGAGCTCAAATTGCATGAATGTGACCTTTGCAAAGGGCCAATATGAAGTTTATGTTTCACTTAAGTCCCACATAAGCCTATCGTGAAGCACATAAATCCCATGTAAGCTTTTGCATGGCATGTGCTGGTCTTCTGTGACTTGTTCCCGGCTTGTTAGTTATGCACATTGGCCCCTTGGGAGGGGAAAAGCCCTGATGTTTGGAGACTTCTTTGCAGCTAAAGAGTTCAGCAGAACCAGTGACTGTTGCGGTCAAATGTACAATTTGAAATCTCTCCTTGGCAAATATTCAGGCATTTCAACTTTTTTCCTTTGGTGAACACTTGTGTGTTAGCTGGAGATGAACCGAGAGCTGTGGCTGGAGGAAAAACTCCGCTGTCTATTCCCAGCCGCTCTTGTTTCAGCTATTTTGCTCAACTCCTGTGGGTGACCTCTCTCAGCGTGATGTCAGCTCTGCTCTGATGAAATCTGCTCTTGCAGCATTTGGATTTACTCAAACATTTTGCAAATCTGTGCCTGGAAAGTTTTCTTTGTGTGTTGTTTTGTTGTTTTGTTGGTTTTTTTTTTTTCCATACCCTCTCCCCTTTTCTGTGAAAGCGCTCTCTCCAGGGACCAGCATATCTGTAACCCACATCTTCATTACCCCATGCTGGCTCTGTGAAATTTCTTGCTGCAGAGATTGGAGCCTGGTTCAAAGCTCACTGGAAAAAAAGATGTCGCTGTCTTTAGCAGGTTTGAGTCCAACTTGGAATACACTGGGACTGTAGGACAGAACTCTAATTCTCTTGCAGTACCTAAAAATTACGTTTCATTTCTTCCTGTTGCAGTGTGTGGTACTCTTTCTCTTATTATTACTATTATTTTAATGCTCTGCCATTTTTTTTCAGAGTCTAGAACAGTTTCTAATTTTAAATGAGAGGAAACTCTCATTTGTATATACTGCTAGGAACAGTCTTTCATTTCTCCTTTGTGTTTTGGGTGTGCATGAAAGCCATTTGTCATCTATTCTTCTGCTATACTGGAGGCTATTTTGGTTTTCATGGTCTTGATGTTGGTGAAAGAAACAAGTCAGCAAGGAAAATGCAAGTGTGAATATATCCTCTCACAACAGAAACCCGCAACACTTCTAGAAGTTTTAGAACTGCTTGGCTTTGTTGAAAGATATTTTGCCTTTGAAGCTCGGGTGAGTTTATTTACATGGTGCTTGATGTCTGCTAAGATTATTTGGTGATATGTATAAAGAAAAGCCTGATGTGGATTTGGTTTGTAGATAAGGATAAGAAAAGAGGTGGGTTTTATTTTACATTTTTATTACAACGAGAACTGGAAGTGATGTGTAGTCACTTTTATTTGTTAGCTTGCTGTCACGACCTGTAGTACATGGATTGGGACTGTGCCTGCCCTGAGAGTCAGCCACGTTTGGGTCCATAGCACGTAAAAGGGCTTCACCAAAAGGTGTTAGAAAACAACCAGTGAGAACTGCCTACCTATGAAAGCTGGTGTCTGTGGCAATAGGGGTGTAGAGACTTGCACATTAGTTGCATTATCTGGTGACCCAAAATCAAGGGTGCTGTGAGTCTGCGTGAAGCAGCAAAGGCACTGAAAAGATGCTGTCACTCTGCGCACTGGGATTTCCAATTCTTAAGGCAATAGTATCTTAATATTACTCTCTGGTAATATTTTTTTTAGTGGATAAAAGTTTAGGCACAAAAATGGAGAGGAGGAAAATGTTTGATAGCAGCATCGTAATTTCAGCACTGACATTGTCCTGGCTGTGCTGTTTTTTGAGCCAAGGTCACTTTGACAACCCCTTTTGCTATGAACTGGTTTATTTTGCTTAGTGATAGGGGAGATAAAACTGTTGTTAATGGCAGGAGAAGGATGAAATGCCTCTGGCGGAAGAAGTTGCTCTGATTGTTGTGCTGAGTTAGCACACTTGGACTGAAGGTGCTTGCAGCCTTTGGACACTAAGAGGAACCTTTGGGCAAATGAACTCGCTTTCTTTCAAACAAATGCATTTAAGTTTGAATTTTGCAAGGCAAGGAATGAAATTAAAATGTTTTCTAGAGGAGAGATGAGAGCTGTGGGTCTGACCCTGCTTCTTTGGCTGGTGCTGCTTTTGAAAGATTTTGGCATCAAGACACTGTCACACACAGAAGGCATTACCATAGGATGACCCCCAGCACCCAGGGCTGTAGGAGGGCACAGTGCACAGAAGACAATTTGACCCAGTCTGTGGCTGATATTGTCTGGACACATTATCTCTCAGCTCACAAAAAAGGGTTTGTTAGCTTGGGGGTGGTCTGTCTCCCTAATGCAGCCCTGCATCCAACTTGCTGGTGCTCGATGGACATCTTGTCTTGGGTCCTACAGGCTGGGCCATAGCAGTGTCCTGCTGGATTTGGCAGGAAAGCAAAGTCTTTGGAGCTGAAACAAAGCACTGCAGCACATTGCAATGCCCCACACCACGTGGAGATGCCCTCCTTTGTACCCACCCCCCCTAACTCTGGCTGTGATCTTTCTCCAAGCCCTGCTCTCAGCTCGGAGTGCACTGCAGGCAGAAATCACGTGGGGACCTCCTGCATCCATCACAAACTCTCTCTGCTTTTCCCCATCTTGTCCTCCTATGCCACAAGACCTGCTCTTTACTCTTCTGGGTCCTGATGGAGATCCCCAGAGGGAAGCTCTTTCTGTGAGCATTTTCTGGGCTGTCTTCCAGGCCCATGCATGGAGGACGGGAGCCTGGGGAGGGGGAAGGTGAAAGCTGACCAGGCTCAGCCCAATGGCTTCTCCAGCTGCAGCACATTTTCCAAGTGAAGCTTAGGGGAAAAAAAAAAAAAAATCTGCATTTTTTCATGTCCTTTTATCCTATTTTTAACTGTGGCCTCCTTCCTTTTCTCAGCCTCCTCCAACACTTCCCCCCCCCCCCCCCCCCCTCCCCTGTGCTGCTGCCTCCCCCGCACGCTCTCTGCAGAGATGAATGGGCGTCTCTTCGCAGGGCACGCACATCTGCTTGCGGCTGTGAGACCCTGCAGGACTTCTCAGGCAGCTCACAGCCCGGCTGTCCTCTCTCCCTAATAAATGAGGAGTGGGCAAGGGAGGACGTGGAAGAAGGTGAAGGGAAACAGCAGTGGGTGGAAAAAGTGGTGAGCTGCTCCCGAGAGGGACGAGGAGGCAGATATTATTTGCTTCCAGGTTCAATAAAAGGCACAAACAAAATCCTCTGTGCAGATGCCTCTGCCCGACCTATTGCCACTCATTCCTCCAAACTCACAGCTCACCCCAATTCTCATCTGATGTCCACTGCATCTCTGCAAAGGGATGAATGAAGCCTTTCTGCTGGGCTCTGTTGTCATCCTCCAGCCGGCGTGGCAGTGCTGCCTCTCATAAGCCTTGGGGTCTGGCGCTGTTTATAGCCTGGCTAGAATGAGTTTCTTTGACCCTTTTTCTTCCTGGCAGTCTTTGGGTGTTTCATTGACTACAGTTCAAGTCATGTCACACCTACTATAAATGGGCACTCTGGGTTTGTTGGAGGGCAGACACAATTTTCTCCACCAATGGCACTTTCTTCAGCCTAGAGGCAGAGAAAAGATCCCTCTATGTCTCGTGAATGAATTGTAAAGCTGTGGGTTGTCTGTGTCTCCTGGCGCTTCTGCAAGGGCACTCTGAAGGATGCTGAGCTGCTACTGGTTTGCTCTCCAGGTTAGTGGGGAGTAATTGGTACCTGATTTGTGCAGATCTTTGTTCTGCAGGTGAGGAAAGCATGTGCAGGTGACCCTGTGATACCTGGGTATGCTCCCTCTACATCCCCTGTTGTAACCTGCTGCAAGTCAAGACTTGGGTTTATTTGGGGAGGTTTATTTGCACTGAAGCAAGGGAATGACAAAAATCCAGGCTTTCACTTTTCTATTTGTTTCCTGCTTGACCCTGGAAAAATCCCTGTCTTGCCTCTCAGAGACAAAGCCCAAGGGAGATCCCTTCACTTTGGGTTGTCACCAGAGAATGAGCACTGAGCTCTTTTCCCACTTGAGCTGCAGACTTGTGTCAGCTGGAAATCAGCTGCTGCGTGGGGGTGAATTGTGCTCTGAACAGGGGATGGTGCTAGGTGAAAACTGGAAGAATGTTATACTTGTTTTGGGGGAGTGATACCTACAGATTTGCGGGGGGCCACCTTATGAAAGGGGATTTAGAGCTCAGCTCAGGGGGAAAACTCAAGATGCTCTTAAAACACTGCCAGAAACATCAGAAATGTGAGCTGCAGTACTTGATGGCTTTGGCATGTAGGGAAGGGTTCACTTGCTGTAGAGTCCAAGAGGAAAGGAATGGGGTGATGGCCTACTCCTCAGTGTCCTGAGGGTGACTGTGGATGACTTGCATTGAGTTGATCTTGGAGTAGCACAGGTCCCTCTGTAGAAATGAGTGCACACATGTGTTTATTGAGAGGATTAGGCTGTCCTGTGACACTCTGCTCTTTCTTGAGCAAGGCCATACAAAGCACAGATGCCTCGTTGTGCTATCCCAACCTTGTTTGCCTACAAGAAGCGTGCAGGGACACATGAGTGCTTTCTTCTGGGGGCACTGAGCAGCTGAGGACCTCTCCAGGGACTTCAGGTTGCACGTGGCCAGTCCTTCCCATTGCAGTGCCCTCGGAAGGCTCTGTGCTCGCGTGGAGCTGGGAGGGCAGCACGAAGCCAGCTTCTATTTGTGGCTGGGCGATGCAGTGTGGGTCTGTGCGGGACAGGCAGAAGGGGATGTGGAGAACATGGGGGGCTGGGGCTCTGCAAACAGCCTGTTTCTTTCAGCTCCTGGCAGCACGAAGCACCTCTCTCTCCCTCCAGATGTTCACTGTGTTTATGGCTGCTGAAGCAAGAGACTGAACTCTCATTAATACGTTTCTCTCTCCCTCTCTTGCACTGAAGCCAGAAGTCTCAGCTCAGAGGTTGCAGCTGGAAAGGAGCTGAGGGTGAGGGGTGGGAGAGAGAAGGGAGGTGTATGCAAGCCTCCCATCCCATTCAACTCCCCCTCTCCACTTTCCTCCCCCCGAATCCTCCCAAAATACACATGC
Organism: Lagopus muta; assembly: GCF_023343835.1. Classification (NCBI taxonomy): domain Eukaryota; kingdom Metazoa; phylum Chordata; class Aves; order Galliformes; family Phasianidae; genus Lagopus; species Lagopus muta. Next base: position 930,761 of record NC_064454.1, on the reverse strand, counting down.
CCCGAAAAAAGAAAAACACTAGCAGATTTTTTATTTCAGAAAGTAAACACTTAGGCCATGGGGGTCTGGAGGTTATGGGAAAAGAGGAAACCATTGGGCTAATCAGGCTGGGACACACTTCCCCTGCTGAAATAAACCAGAAATCATTGCATTACAGGGTGCTGCCGTGGTTAACCCTGGTGCTGCCAACACAGCTGAGCTGAGGAGCTCGGAGCCTGCCCACGTGCTTTTCCCCTCATTCCCTGGTTTATGGCCAGAGCCAAGTGCTGATGCAGAAGGGGAGCCAACGCTCTGCAGGGGCCCTTTGGCATGTTGGCCCTTTGGGAATGAGTTGTTGGGAATTTTTAGTAGGAAATTAAGTGGGCTTTTTTTCCTTATGGTTTATGAGCCATCCTATAGAATTTCATAGCTATTCTTGCCTGAGAACTCTGACTGTTGCAGACATCTACAGAAAGGAAATCTTTCTCTGCTTGGATCAGCGAGATTTGGGGGTAACATCTGCAGACCTTTGACAGTTTTTTTCAGAGGGCTTTTAATTCTTGTTAGAATTGTGTTGGGTGTACAATTGTAAGATTACCATTGACTTGGTTGCAGACCCGTTGAGATGGAATCCTTCCTACTTTTACTCCTGTGTTTGTTGAACACAGCGTATGGGATCTGTGTGTGGAATGGGGGACCCTTGGAACTCCTGCAGGACAAAGAATAGCTGTAGCCCAGGTGTGAGTGAGCTCACAGCCCTCTTTACTAGCTTTACAAAGATATCCAGTTACTCTCTCTAAGCCTGGCCTTTGACTTGCCTTGTCTCCTATTAGTTGCCCACTATAAATGGATGCTTGCTATCTGGTCTCACATGTCTTAAGACTGCTGCAGGCTGGATCTCTAAGCATGAATGTTTATCACTGTGAGTGTTTCAACCTTGTTGTGTTTCATCCTTGCTGTGATTGCTGACCCCTTTGCATACTGCCAGACACAGATCTGCAGTGAAGCCCAGATGGGTTTTACACCCAGTTCCTTGGCTTCTTTGGGAATCTCGTTCTTAACAAGATACTCATAGCTGAATTTCAGCACCTTGTGCCTGTGTTCTCCTTGCAAGCCTTCCCTCTGCTAGCAACTACCCCAAAGAGACACAGCTGAAAGGGAAAAAAAGGCACTGAGTACTTTGTAGTCAGTGTAAAGTGATCTTTCCAGTGATGCTGCTGAAGAAAGCTCTACCTCATCTGTTACAGTGTAAGTGTTGGTGGTGAAAGGTGCCATCACCGGTTCCTTGAGCCATCAGCCAGGCTCTTGCAGTGTTCCACCAGAAGGCAAATCCTTAGATAGCGACGATAGGGGAACACTGCAGACCTGCTGTGTCCCACCCCGCTATCTCAAGAATGTATTTGAACAGGAGCTGTTCTTGCAGCCTCTGGAGGCTGAAGCTTCAGATGGCAATCAGGCTGTATGGAGATTGTCCCACAGGGCAAATTTCAGAACTTTTTTGGAGCTGGTGTTCAGCTCAGATAAGCCCTGGAGAGCTTAGATACTTTATCTGAGTCTTATCTGAGCTATTTGCATCACTACACTCTGAGAAACCATGCTGTCAGACACTTGGGGAGGGGAGTGAGATGTCTGAGGATGGCCCGTCTGTCTGTCTTGGTATTTCAAGCAGACAGACACCTTCAGGAGGACTGAGATATCCTGTTCCACATGCAGCTCAGAGAGCTTGCATGCAGGTTGGTAGATGTGGAGCAGGAAGGAGAAAGACCGTGCTTGTAGCCATGTGGTAGGAAGGATGGAATTAGGTCCTGTATTCACAAAAGTCCTATAAGAGATGGCATCCCTTAGCATGTCTGACTGAGGCCATTGGGTTTAACAGCTGAGGTTTGGAAGACCTTGACTATACAACTTAACAGAAAGTCTTCAGACATCCAAAGTGTGCTCATTTCCACCACAGTGATGTCTACACCATTTACAAGGCTGTCTGTAGTCACTGTGTGGCAATTTCTCGTGTTGGAGATGCAGATGATAATTAATTGTACATTTTATGACAATACTTAATTCATCGAGGTCAGGCAAGTAGCAGGAAGTCTCTGGAGAACAGTATTGTACAAGAGCTCAATATTGCTTTAAAAAACCCAACACAGCAAAAAGCCATCTTAACCAATCCCAAGCCATTGGTGTGACTGTCCCCTTGAAGCTATGTATAGCCTGCTGAACACGTGCTGGAGTTTACACAGCCCTCCGGATGGGCCTCCCCCTGTGGGGTTTTGTATCAATAGGCTTTGAAACTGTTGCAGTGGGTCAATTGTTGGCTATTTCACAATGAATTAAATACAAGCTGCCTCCGGCAGCAGGCTGGGCTGACGAGGCTATGCGTGAACCTTGGGAAGTGGTTTCTTCGCAGTGAATGGAATAGATGCAGAATGGAATAGTGAGAGGCTTGCTGGCTTCCGAATGGCTTGCAGGAGGTGTAGGGAAAGCCTGGGGTGGATCTGCTTATGGGCTTGTTCTTGATGCTGGGAGATTCCCAATCAGCACTGGTCAACCCTGAGAGAGCTGTGTGTCTGGAGAGCTGTGGTCCCTTTATCTCACAGTAGCAGGGCTCCTCTTCTGGGATTTCTCCTTCTTCCACCATATGCTGAAAGGGCAGGTGAGGATTCCAGGCCAGGATCCAACCTTAAATCTGAAGCTAACTGCAGCCTGACTGGAAAGGGGCTGCCTCTGCCCCGCTATGTGGGAATGCTACCATTGATTTCAGCAAGAGGATTGGGCACATGCACTGAAAAGCCATATAATACAGATCAACAGTTCATGACATGACTTCCCTTCCTGGAAAGGGAAACGAGGCCGCTGACATGGCATATGTTGTGTGAGCAGCAGTACATGGCAAAAACACTTCTAGTTATTTGTGCTTTCCGTAGCACAAGTGCAATGGAGCAGAATAAATTGCTCCAACCAAAGTGGAGACGTGATTTTAGGAAGTAATGGCCCAAGCTACTTCTCATCAGTGAAGGATTTTCAGGCGTCTGAAATGTTTTTCTCTCCAGATCGTATGATTCATTCTCCACATCCTAAGTTCAAGGGGTGCAGAGGGCACTCATTTTGGCCAGACTGATGTCAGTGTTGAGGTAGAATAGGAAAAAAAAAGAAGGAGATGCCCCAAGGGAGCTTGCTCATGGAAAACTTCTAATTTAGTCAGTTCCAGACATCTTGTGGAAGAGCCTGTGCTTGGGGCATTTCAGCCTAGTTCTGCAGGCTAAAGAGGCATGAATAATTATGGAAAGCAGTGATAGAAATAAAGCTGGCATCTTAGTCCTGCCCTGGACCAGTTCTTCACCATGCTGCGAGCCTGGGGTACCTGTGTGCTGTGAGACATCTCCAGGGACAACAAAATCTTCTCTTCCCTGCTTTGCGTCTGCCCAGCCCTACCAGACCAGATGCTCCCTTTGTCTGGCAGCTCCTGTTGTGTTTCTATCCAGACAAACAGCTACTACATGAAAGTAGTAGCAGCTCCCATTGCTTCACAGTAATCAAAGTGACAAGATAACGAGGCAGCCTGGTAGCCTGCTTTGCCTTACACTTGTGCTGAATTCCGGGCTAGGTGTCAGCTCAAGCCCTATCTAAATGAAACACAGCTTTTTGACTTTCTTCTATTCATTTGAAACTGCAAAAAATGATGGATTGTTCTGCAGAAATCATCAATATTTTGTCAAAGCGAAAACCAAACATTTCCAGGCAGAGCTCAGCTTTTTCTGCTGCTGCCTGTGTTGATGCAAAAACAAATCTCCGTGGGAAATGCCAACATAGAAAGAAAATGGGGAAATATGTTGGGCTGCTCTGCAGAGTGCTTCCTTTGCTCTCAGATTCAGACCTGAGGGGCTTCAAGGCTGAGAGTGGTTGAACCCAAGGTGTCAACCTGGATCACTCCTAGGAATTACTTAGCAAACTGGTTTGATCAGCTCTGTTGGCATACGAAAGCATCCTGGTTTGAGCCATAAAGTGTCTGCAAGGGATTCTTGTGCTCTCCTTTCCATCTGTCAGGTTGTAATGCTTCATCCAAGCTATAGCTTCATTTGAGCTACAGCTTCAAGCCATAGAAACTGCTGTTTTTAGGATTCATCAATCTGCTCCTGTCTCATTGCACATCACCCTGTCTTCCTTTCCCCCACATTTACACCTAGTAAGGCTCTCTGTCTGTCTCTGTGTTTGGTGTAGCAGATCCTTCCATAACCATCAGTCTTCCAACATCCTTCCCTGGGGCCTTGCAGGCTGCAGTTAGCAGCAGACGGTGGCAGGAGAACTTTCCCCTCCTCACCCACCTGAGACAAAACAGTTTTAGTGGGGCTCTCCCACGCCTGCCAAGTGCATCTTGACGCTCCCCTCCCTGGTGCTGCACTTCCTCACTTCATTAGCACTGGAGATGTTTATAAATGGAAGAGATAATATTTTTCATTTCCAGTTTGGGTTTCCAGGGCAGCCACTTTCTGCAGCACTTAGGAAGTTTAGAGAAGACGAGGTTATATAAACGATTTTTTCCCCCCTGGGTTCTTATTAATCAAGTGGCTTGCAGAGCCATTCCTATCCCCTTGGGATAAAGGGCACTAGTGGGTGAGGGGAGGCAGGCAGTTAACACAAAAGCTTTTTTTGGGGGGGGGAGACAGGGGGCTTTTGCCCTTTTCTGTACATTTGTTATGAGTGAAACTGTCAGACCTGGCTGTTTGGGTTTGAAAGTGTGACTGGAGAGCTGTGTGTTGTGCTCTTAGGTTACACGTAAGCTGTGCTTTGGGCTTCACTCTGGGACTTGCCCCTGGTAGGCCTTCAAGCAAGTCATGTAGCATCTTTGAATGACAATTTACCTGGCTCTGTTGATGCATCCTTGTAAAATTTGATTATTTGATGAAAAATGTTTGCATTCTCTGAGCAAAGGGAGAATATGGTTCCGACAGCAATGAGTTTCTCCCTGTGCTTTTTACAATAAAACCCTATGGATGTGCACACACACATACGAGCTAATTAATATATTTCCTGGCAAGATCTGATGCACTTCTAAGGCTTCCCAGCACCTTCCCACCCAGGCTCCAGCAGCAGCTCCTGCCCAGCATTACTGTGAGCAGCAAGGGCAGCTGGTGGGCTTGGAAAACAGGAGCGAGCTTCAAGTCAGCTCCTCTTGTTCCCATCAGAACAAAACCAAGATCTGTCTCCTCCTCCGTGCCCTTGCTCCCACTGCCTCTCCATGACCAGAGCTGAAGATGGGGGTCTTTCTGTTTTCCTTGGGTGGAATTAGCTCTGGCTGGAGCAGCAGGTCCAGCTGTTGCAGTCCTGGAGCTGAAGGTCCACAGGAAATCAGCTCATTAGTCTTCTGACCCACATTCCAGCTTTCCAGCCATGTTCTCGGTGTGAAAATAATGATTTAAATAGCCAAGAGTGGAAAATAATGATTTAAAGGAGGTAAAGGTAATATTTGCAACTATTGCTGACTGTAGACTTGGCAGAGGGACGTTGTATTTCTTCCGGGTCTGGGGAGCGTGTGGGAAGCGGTGAGGGGAAGGTGTTGAACATCTGGAGTGATTTAGCAGTTCTGTGCCGTTGTGTGAGGCTGTGTGCTCATGGTGCTGCAAACGTAGCTGGCCCTGAAGAACTGGGATGGAGTGATGAGGAGAGAAGCTGCTTGCTGGAGCAGGTGCACGTTGGGCTTTGCAGAAGAGCAGTGTTGACTCCATGGGGGCAAGCTGACATCATGAGGACAGGGGATGTGTGCCGACGGCCCTGCTTCCCTTGAGCACCAAGGGAACTTCATTCAGCTCCTGGGATGTTTGAAGTGATGCTGAATGAATTTTTTTCTGAGTGGTCAGAATGAATTTTCGGACTTGGAGGAAACTCCAAGCGCTGTGTTACAGCACAGAGATGCCTTTTGTTTCATCTCAACGTTGCTAAAACATGGATCGTGCTCCCCAGCTGAAAATGCAGATGCATTTCAGCTCATCTGCACCTGAGCCCTACCCCTGCCGCAGGAGCCTCATTGAACTGAGTGCAAAGAGGGTTTGTTAACAGATTATTTTTGTTGGTTTTGTTTAAATTTTCAAATTCTACCCCAACTTGAAAAGCACGAAAGTGAGAAGCTGAGGCTCAGGTTGAGCAACGCGTGATTTTCCCTGCTTACTTTCTTTTTGCTGTTAGCCCAGTGAAAAACGTGTGGAAAAAGAAAATGGTTTGCTTTAACACAGAACGTATTTAGAAAAAATATTTATGTCTCCTTTTTTTTTCTTTTTTTTTTTCCCTCTGGCTACCAGCAAGCCAGAAAAAACACAAATAAATCAGCTATTTGCACAACTTGTGCTGCAAGCAGGGGGCAAGTGTGGAGGGAAGGAGCCGGTTTGTGTGCCGAACCCCCTCTATCTCTCCATCTCCATTCAACAGCTTTCAGGAGATAATTAAAAAACCGAAATAACTGGTGATGATGATAGCTACATAATGAGTGACGATGCTCGGAGTCGCAGGCTCCTACCGACCAGCTGTCTCTTGCCCATTTACACCAGCGAGGATTTAGGGCTGAGGCGAGCTAATCAGGAGACCCTCATGGGGAGAGAGGCGTGTTATTTAATTAGCTTCACAATGGACTGACTGGGAGGCACGTGGTGGCTCTAATAGAAGGAGATAGATGTCCTTTTAGCTGGGCTAATTGTTAGGAAATAGCAGAGCCTTTGTTCAGCCCCAGCATGTGGCCTGTGATCTCGCAGAGCCCAGGGGCTGCCCGCTTATAATTTTAGACAGATCTATTCAAGCCTGCTCTGTAGCGCGGGGCAGAACAAGACGGGCATTGTTGTAGAGCCAGGATCGCTGTCCAAGAAAACCACCCGAAAAACCCAAACACGTGTAGAGCGGAATATTTCTCTGCCGTTCATTCACTATCAGGCCCGGCTGCCAAGCTGAGACAATTGGGAGCGAGGAGGTTTCCAACGCACGGCGAGGGTTTTCCTCTTTGAAACACTCATATGGGAGTCCTTCACCCAAGGAGCGTCTCTGCCAGCGTCGTATCTGGGTGGGCAGCTCCAGGGCTTGATTGCTGGGAGCTCCATCCCATAATTCCCCATAAACACGTGCTGCAAGCATGGTGTACGTGGGCAAATTGTGCCCATCTCTGAGTGATCTCCAGAGATTTTGCATAAGCACCTGTTGTGATTGAGGTGGGACATTTGTTTGGGTTGCAGAGCCCTTGGCTGTCATGGACACGGTGTCTGTACGTCCCAGAGTCCTGCACACCAAGAGATGGGAATCCTGGTCTGCCCTGAGCTGTCTCCTCAAATCTCTCCATGGTTTGACCCTGTCGTTGTCCTTTGTGAAGTGAACATCCTTCTGTTAAAAAAGGGAGATGGAAGCACAGAAGTTTGTAAGAGGTCGTGTGGAAATACTGACCAGGAATTAAACTCCCATCTCCTGAGCTTCTCTGTCCTGGCCACAGAGTTAACCTGAGGGTCACTGCACTCCAGGGTTTGACTCCCCTGTGCTGACTGCTTCCAACCATCTGTGTGCAGGCGTGTTTTCCTGCTGGCTGCCATTTTTCAGGCTCTGAATTTGTACCCTGCGGGTTGGCACTGCATGGCTGGTCCTTGAGAGGTGCTTTTGAGGCTCCTGGCACCTCCATGAAAACAAAATGTAGCTGTTGCTTGATATTTCTTGAAGTTTTGGCTTTTGTTGTTGTTTCTGAAACATTGAATGAACACAGAAATGTTGGTGAATAGCATCCAGCTGTCCAGATTGGCTTTGCTGGGGTATTAGTGATAATCCCATTGCTTCTTCTTTGTGATACCTCACCTGTTTCCCAGGGATGGGGATTTCAGGGACCATCCAAAATGGGTTCAGTAACCTCTGTTGCTGGAGACCAGTAAATACAAAGTGACCAGAGATGTGTTCCTTAAGTCTCAGCTGTTTACTTCTGTTGCGGAGGAGACTGCCTGAGATCTGACCAGACAAGAGGTGGAACAAATGAGGTTTGATGTGCTTTAGTTGTGCGTGCTGGGGGTAACTGTGAGTACCACGAGTTAAACAGCAAAAACATCGGGTCCCATTTACCAAAAACTCAGTGCTGTCACTTGGGGAGGAAAGGAAAAATGTACCGAGAGCAAACAGCACTGCAGAACAGCTTACAAGGATTTTCCATCAGCCAGATCTTCCAGCAAGGCATCGAGTGAGTGACAGCACCCCCACCAACGAAATTCAAGGCAGAATTACATCGCTCCAGCTCACATTAGCTAATCAGGTTATGAAGCAGCATGGGATCGCTGGCAAGCCAATAGCAGGAGACACTGGAAGATGCTTAAGCAGCTTGTGAGAGCGCTGATTGAGGTACCCACGGCGCGCTGACCAGTGCTGTGCTGTGGGGCTCTGTGCTGGGTTCCTGCCGCCGCGCTGGCCACAAAGATGCTTTTGTGAGCCATCTCCGCTGGGAAGCTAATGAGAGCAGGAGCCGAGGAGGCTCGGAGGCGGCTTCCTCCACTCGCACCCGGAGGGCAATCAGAGGACGTTATTGTGGCAGCGTCTGGGCTGTTCTGGGCTGAGCTGAGGACTGAATTCTGCAGCTCTGTGGCATGAACAGAAAGTTGCTTTTAGAGCAGGTGGTGCGAAGGATGGGGACCCTGCGTGACTCTGGGCATGGAGCAGCCATGGGACCCTGGGGCTGCAGCCATCTGGGTCACAGAGAAGCCAGCGTTTCATGATGGTCGCCATCTCCTGCCCACACACATGAGATGTGAGAGCCTTCCCAGCCAGCAGTGCAGGGCACACAACACGTGCTGGTTAACGGGCTCTATTTGCGTGCTGGCTGCTTTAGCCAACAGGGGGAGGCTGCTGTCACCAGGACTACTAACCCAGCCTCTCTTTACCAGCATACAACAACTCGCTCAAATGCTTCCCAGCTATTATGGCGCTTGAAAGAATTTCTCATATAATTTTAAATTCCAGGAAAGGTATCTCCCTGGGGAAAAGTCGTGGCAGCTGCTTGCTCCTTCCTCTCATTGCAGTGGGCCACCTCCACGCCCAGAGCCACCTCCCTGCTCTTTCCTTTCTTGGAGTGGTGGCTGCTGCTCTTTCCAACAATGACCCTTTGCCATAAGCCCTTTCATGTCTCCGTTTCTCCCTGGAATTGCACAAAACTTTTTTTCTTTCTTCCTCTTTGCTCCTGATTTTTGTCTCCTGCCCTCTGGTTATTGTTTGCCTGACAAAGCATCAAACTGAGGCCCTGACCGCTCGTAGTCATTAAAAATCCCATGGTAGTTTTGGGGAAGGCTCCAATTTGGCTAATTACGTTCTGCCATAAATATCCCCCTGCAGTTTTAATTGGTTATGGTGTTCTTCATTTCCTGTCCATAACAGCTGGGTGGTGTGACTCTGCGTTCTTACGTAGCCGCTGTGTTCACCCCAAAGCTGGCTGTGTTTTGGGGCCAGGAAAGCACCTTTGCTCAGCCAGCAGTAGAGGCTCCCAAGGCAGCAGCAAGGAGGTGGGCAAACCCAAGGAGTCTTCCCAGACACAACATCTGGAGGAGAGCCCACAGCTGCCAGTTTGCAAAGGCTCAGCAGGAGTGGATCTGGCCCTGCTAATGGAAAGGGCCGGCCCCAGCTCAGGAGAGCTTGTGTCCGCACTGCAGAAGGGCTCTGATGTCCTCATACCTTTCCTCAACTCTAAATGAATAATAATTATTCATTTAAACCAAGGTTAGTCAGCATCCCTGGAACAATGTGGCATTATTGCCTGTCCTTTCTTTGTTCCAAACTGTTGAAAAACAATCGGGCTGCATTGTGGAGGGAGGGCAGATGGTTATCTCCGATCGACAGCAAAATCTTTTGACTGTATTAATGGCAGGAGTGCTGTTGTCCACAGCCCAGCATCCTCCCTCAACAGGGGAGAAAACGAACAGATATTAACATTGAAGAGCAACAGAATGGAAAAGGAGGGTGAGTCTTGGATGTTGAAGAGGAAAGATTTTTCTGAAGCCTGTAAGCAGCAAATAGGAACCAGTTGCTGAGGCAAAGTCATGTTTGGCAGGTCTTGGACTACAAATGGTCACATCCCAGCTGAAGAAACTAATCAATGGATTCCTTCCATGCCTTCTGTGAACACTGAGCCATTGAGCGGCTCAGCTGGAGTTCAGAGCCAGGGCTTTCATGTTGCAGGCTCTGAAGTGAACACAAATTAAGGCAGTCGCTAGGATTGAGTCGAGTTTGAAGGAGAGATTCAGCTGCCCTGGGAGGAAATTTCTGTCCACAGCCTCTCTCTTCTTTTCTCCCACCTTCCCTCCACTTTGAGGTTTGCTGCCCCAGTGCTGCTCTTAGAAGCACTCCTCATTGTCCTGCAAATCAAAACAGGAGTTTGGGGGAGCTCAGAGCCCCCCACAGCCATGCAGCACCAAGCTGTGGCTTCGTGTCATCAGCTCTGCAGGATCAGCACTGAGCCGGTATGCCAAGAGTGTGTGCATCTTCTCTGATAAAAAACACACAAGCTGCAAAAACAATTTTTGTTAGAGCCTTTGTATGGGCCCAGAAGAGAGGGAGCCTCAATACAGGTGTGCTGGACTTCAGCCAGTCTCTAATGCTCACAGGAGAGGCCAAGCCAAATGTATCAGCCCACGGGAGCAGGGCTAAAGCACAGACACCTGAGAGGCAGCTGATGCACTTCTCTGCTCAGCTCTTTCATCCCAGCAGCAGCTCCTCTGCTGCATCCAGGAGCATCCCCGCTCATGGGAGCCTTCTGCATGGTGTCAGCAGCTCGTCCCCATCAGCTCTCACTCATGCACGGCACCATGGCCTCGCTGTGTGCCTGCTCTTTCAGCCTGGGGATTGTGGTTTGCTGCAGGAGGCTGCACTCAGTCTGAGCACCGCGGGTTCACAAGAGCTAGAGGGGGAAGAGTGGGGCCGTAGGGGCCGCAGGTGCTTTCTGATGGCTTCACCTTGGCCAGGAGGCTGCAGCCAGCTGTGGGGCTGCTCCCCCCACAGCAGCACGCATGCGCTCTCCCAGCCTCTCCCTGCTCCTCACTGTGCATCGCAGCCAGCCTTTCTGCTCAGACTCCTCTCTACTGTTTCTTCCTCCAATCATTACTATCCACTGTATAAGGGCATAAACAACACCAAGGCAGGACAGGTACAAGTCTTTCATCCTGTGCAGGGGGGTGCAATAGGGACCCAGTTTTATTCTTGCAGCCATTCTCAGATACGCGTGGTTTGTTGCAGATGAGGGTGTACAGCCCTCGTGCCCTGCCTGCAGCACCCAGCACAGCTCAGAGCTTCAAAAAGCATGCAGAAATCAGGAGGCTGATTGGGTGCTGGTCACAGAGAATCACCAGTATAGGTTTTCTGTAAAAGTGAGGAACTGAACTTGTAAGTGGAGGGTGAACTGGAAATACAAATGTGAGGCACCCAGGCTGAGCTTTCAGGCACATCTCTGCCCGCCTTGCTTTGCTGGTGTTCAAACAGCCTGAGCTGTCTGCCTTGGTTAAACAGCTGTTGTGTGAGCGAGCATCAAGCTCTGCATTTCTGGTCCCGGCACCTCACAGCTTCTTTTATTTCCAAGACATTTCTTCTATAAATACACCTTGAGTGAATGAGATAGGCAGTGCTGAAGGAGCTAGAAACACTTCCGAGCTCTAACATTTGCATCTGCAGCTGAAACACACTGGGGGGTTCCTGTTGTACATGTGTGTGTGTGCCCTGCTTCATCCTGGGGTGAGCAGCCCCAAACTCACCCCTCGCCCCATTGCAGCCCCAGGGCCCAGCTTTGCTGTGTCCCTGCCAGCATGTCACCAACTGCTGAGACTTTCTGAGATAGAGAACCACAAAAGCTGGTTGCTAATTTTTTTTTTACACTTGTACCGGTAAATTGACATCTGTGAGTCATAATCTCCTTTCTGCTCTGCCGTTTGTGGTCTGAAGTTTTTGCTACCCAAATATAATAAAACGTATTTTATGTGAAAACCGATATTCTTCTGTTAAGCTCACAACACTCTGGCACAGTACTCACCTTGCATCTTTCTATCCGTTCCCAAACCCGTTTGGCCTCCCACCTGCACAAATCCCACCTGAGCTAGCCCTCTTTGCTGGCACACGAGCGTGCTCCTCACCCCGGGCTGGCACTCAGAGTGTCGCGATCACCCTTGGGCTGCCAGGGCTCTGCGCTGCGCGCATCTCAGGGCATCGAGCAGGGAGAAAATAACGCCTCGAGATCTTTTTCCCCGCGTGGAAACGGGACGCGCGGTGCCGCAACGCGCAGCTCAAAGCCCCCCGAGGCGGCTCCGCTTCGCTCCCCGCAGCGCCGGGCCCGGGGCCGCCTCCGGGGCGGGGGCATTCGGGTCCCTCCCCGCCGCTGTCACTGCCGCCCAAGCGCCCTCCCCTCGGCTGAGCCCGGCCGGGCGGCGGCGGCGGCGGGGGGGGCGAGGCGGAGCGGAGCAGCAGAGAAGGAGCGCGGAAGGAGAAGGGAGAGAGCGAGGAAGGAAGGAGGAGGAAGAGGAGGAGGAAGGCGCTCAGCCGCCGCTGCCCCGGCGCAGCAGCCGCCCCCCAGCTCTCGTTCTCGGTCCCCTCGCTCCGGCTTCAGCCATGAAGGCGGCGGTGGACCTGAAGCCCACCCTGACTATCATTAAGACGGAGAAGGTGGACATCGATCTCTTCCCGTCACCCGGTGAGCCGCTCGCCTCGCGGGGAATCCCTTCTCGCTTCCTCGAGGGCGGAGGTTTGGGGGCATATGCGTCTCTGGGGGGTCCCGTGGGAAGGGCGAGGTGCGGGGGGGGGGCCCGCCTCCGGCTCTGCTCGGCGGGGTAAAGGCGAAGTTGGCTTCGGAGCGCTCTGAAGACTTCCCCTCCCTGCCCTGCACGGCGACCGCTGCACCCCGCGCTCCTCTCGCCGCCGGCAGCGCTGCGGGGCGGCACGGGGCGGGATGCGAGCCGTGGGATCGGGGCAGCTCCCGGCCGCGAGTGGGCGAGGCGGGGCCGCAGCTCGGGCCGTGGGGCGGATCCCCCCCTCCCCGTGGCCCTGCGCGGTCCGAGCGCGGCCGGGATCGGGAGCGGAGCGGTTCGGCACCGCCTCTGCATCGGGAGAGCCCGCGGCTCTGCTTTCCTTAGTTTGATTTTTTTCCCTCCTTGCAATGCAGGGAGGACGGGTGCTGGAGCTATCGGGGCTGGGAGCAGCGTGTCACCGTGCTAGGCGCGCTTTTTCTTTTTGCTTTTTTCTTAATTCTCTTAGCGCTAAGTTTTGGTGCCGGCTGTACAGAGCTGAGCGTTTCCCATAAGAAGGAGCGCTGCTCTCGCAACGCTGCCGAGCCGGGCGCTACTGGAGCAGGGGCTACAGGGACACAGCTCTGCCTTCTGGCTACAAGGGAGGGTTAAGCGCAATCCCACTGCTTCCTTTCTCCCCAAAATGTTCCCGCTGTGCTGAAGGAGATGTTGCTGGATTTTGTGCACCGAAGGAAACCGAGTCAGAGCTGTGTGTTTCTTTGCTGTTCCACAAGTTTCTGGGAATCCCAGGCGGGGGCTCTGCACCGCCAGGTGATGGGATTTGGGATGTGGGTGGGAACCAATCAGTACTCAGTGCTCCCAATCAAGGAGGGTGTCCGTGGGCTTGCAGGGAACCTGGTTTGTGGGCAGACGTGTGTGATCCATGGAGGACCAAGTTAGTGATCACAGCTGCTTCAGTGCTCCTAACAAGGCTGAGCCTGGCTTTCCTGTGTGGGCTCTGAAGGGCTTCCAGTTGTGATGGGGATGCTGAGGACAATTTCCAAAGCACCTAAGCAGGTTAACTGAGAGGCTTTGGTGGAGCTGAGGATCTGTTTGTTCCCATTTCCTACAGCTCTGATTGAAAGAACGTTTCAAGGCTTGTCTGTACACTTCATGTCACGACTGCTGTCTTGTTGCTTGCAGAGGAAGCAAATGGGATGGGAAGGAACACCTGGCTCATGGGCACAGGGCTGGGAGGGTTTGTTTGTCTTCCAATCAGACCAAATATCTGTTTAAATTTAAACATCTCCTGGTATGGGTGGCAGCGGGTACTGAGGCGTCTTTGTAGTTCAGGTGTTTGAGCAGCGGATCAATGGAGCTGCCTTTTGCCTCAAGTGAGGACGTGTTGTTTCGTGCTGCCTTCAGTTCATTTTCTTCAATTCAAGCTCTTTTGCAGCTTATGTCAGCAAGCAATTTTTAGTGTTGACCCAAAGTTTAAACTTTGGCAGGAAGAGCGCTGAGAAACACAAACCAAAAAGGTAAAAAAGAGCTGACTCCCTGTCGGCTTCAGCTGCAGTCGCTTCTGTTTTGGTGGCTGTGCTAACACTGAGCCAGAAAGGTCAATGTTGTCAATTAGCTGGCTTAACCTCATTTCCCCTGCAACTTTTTAGAGAACGCTGAAGCTTTCTTGCGTGCTTGGGACTGATGATGAGAGAGGGAGTGCAGATGCTGCTGCCTTCTGTTTCAGGCATCCAGCGATGCCCCAAATAGAGGACGCCACGCTTTTTCTGCTCCAATCTATTTCAGACTGCTGCTCGGGTCCTGTTTGCTCAGCCCTTGGTATCTTCTTCTGGATCCTGCCATCAAACGTGTCCCATTGCCCTTTGAAATGGGTATAGCCTGGTTGAACTGAGCCACTCATCCCTTTACATGCCAGTAAAGCAGGTTTGCTCTACAGTGTCCTTAGGGTTAAACTTAGGCAGAGAGAGCCGTTACAGGCACAGGTTTTCAGTTGTGCAAAGTATTTCATGTGCCAGGTGCTCGGTGCCCCATAAAGCTGCAGAGATGTGTTGGCTGTGTGCAGCTTTCCCCTTTTTCCCCCAAAACAAAAGCCTGCTCTGAGCCACACGTGCAGCAGCCTCGGTGTGCAAAAATGGGATGGGATTTACAATGTGTCCAAAGGGTTTAAAAATAACTCGAAAAGGATGTGAAGTTCTACAGGGTGTCCAAAGCCAAATTCCCTGCTCTTTTCAGCCAGAACTTCTGAGAGTGATGAGGTCAGGAGCCAAAGTACCCCATAGTGGTCTTCTCCTTTCATATGCAAGTTGTGCGAGGAGGGGGTGTTCATTGTAATGCTATGAAAAAGTGCATGATAACGTAGTTTTAGTTGTAAATATATATCCGACCCACCAATTTGGGTTAGCAGGCTTAAATTACCAGCTTTATTATGGTGGATATTTCAAAGTTCATCCGCTGGGGGAAGAACCCAAACCAGGTACAAATCAGCCCTACTGGGAACTGAACTTTGCAACGCTGCCCTCTGCAAATCGCTTTGCTTCCTCCAGTTCTGCAGAGCTCTGTTTGGTCTCTGTGGTTGGAGTTTAAAGCAGCCCTGCAGCCCTTGCTGGAAGCTGGCAGTGTGTCACTGGGACTCCCAGTGCTGAGAGAGAACTGCATTTCTTGCTAAGAAAGCTGCAGACCTGCTGCCCCGGGGCTTCCCGCAGGGCAGGGTGTGATGTGCAGGCAGAGGTGCTGAGCTTTGCATCCACTCCCCTCTTTCTTCTTTCCCCTCTGGGTGCATCTTGGTGGTGGGCATCCTTCTGCCCAGCACAGAAATAGGAGCGGGCTGTAAAATCCCAACAGGACCCATCCGTTTAAGCTCTTCCCATATGTACCCTAGGGCCAGCTGGGAGACAGGCACGTATTTCCACTGGCCTGTGTGTGGGTGGCATCCCGGGGGTGGTGTTTGATCTGGCAAGAGCCTTTCCCTCTGTTTAGTGTTTGGGATCAGCGAGGTTTCTCCTGCTGCGATTGCTGCAGGGAAGCAGACAGCTTCTGCACAGCGTGTTGGGATGCAGGATCTGCCCGCAGCACGCGGCTTCCCCTTCCCAGAGCCAGGGTTATCTCCTCTTGTCCTTTGCTTTCACTTTTAGTGCACACAAGTGAGGGAGCTCGTATTTGAGCAAATCTGTCGGGTGTGTTCCCTCCAGTGCTGTGCCTTGCTGCAGGGAAAGGGCAAAGTGCTTTACAAGCCTGAGCATTTCTTTGTCGCAGCCTTCCGATGAGATCCTGGAGAGCACAAATTTCCAAACACACATCGTTAATTTCCACGTAGTTTTTATGTATGTGTGCAGCAGCATCCCACCCAAGGCAGTCGGTCTGGGGGCTGGTAGGAATAGGAAGGAGCACTCTTGGGGATCGCTCTTCTGCAAAATGGGTTTGATGGGTTACCTCTGCACAGCACTCACACGGGGCTGGTCCATGCGGTGAGGTCAGCTGCTGTTCTGAGCGTCTCGATGATCCCGGGGCAGCGGAGAATGCTTTGATTGCTTTTGCTTCTGCACCAACAGCAAAGGTGAGAGCTCCGCTTTGGCAGCGGGTTGTTCTGTGTGGGCACAAATCATCAGCCGACAGCGAGGCTCAATAAATGAGGGCTTCGGGCTCCTGCAGTATTTTCAGTGCTGATTGCCGCTGTAAGAGGTGAGAATTTCCCTTGAAAAAGAGCAATTATCTTTCTATGCGCTTACAAAATGCCCATCACTGTGGTATCCAGCTAGGATGGGGGGATGATAGTTTCGTAGCAGGGAGGGGGCTGGCTGCACCTGGCTTTCACCAGCTTGTTCGGTGTCAACTTGCGTCTGCTTGAGGAACAAAGCTGTGAGAAGAGCTGGAAAGAGGGCAACCGTTCCTTCACCGCCTCCCTTGGGGATAAACACCCTGAAGTTCATCCCTGGATAAAGTGTTTTTGACTTTGGTACAGCGAGCAGAATTTCCAAGAAAGAGGAGCAGAGCCCCATTCCTTCCACGTTTTCATCACGCCGTCCACAAAGCATGTAACAACTGTGCAATTACAGCATAGTTACACGAAGCGGCCTCTAATTTGCCATGTAATTATGGTGTGCTATGCTTTGATGAGCCTTATAAAATGAAGGGATAACACAGTCTCATGCAGGAATAAGCTCCAGGAATAAGCAGTGCCTGTGCTCTCTGGTGGGATCCTGGCATGCTGGATTTTACCAGGATGATGGCTTTGGGGATTTCTATCTGGACTGATCCATCACGTGGCTTAGCTGGGGAAGCATCAAGTCCAGGTTTAGGCTTCAAAGGTGCTGCTTTCCCTGCCATGGGGCCGGAATTCTGGGTGGATGTGAAAGAGAGCTGGGAAAGAAAGTGCATGGCAGCCTCTGAGCTCTGCAGACTCAGAGCTCCCATTTACCTCTAGCAGCCTAATCCCTGCAGTTAGACCTCGAGATGGCAGTTGGATGCTGAGGGTAAGATGGAAGGGCGATGTTTGGGTGAGAGCAGATCTGTCTCCAGCACCTGAAGAGGATGCAGGTGTAAGAGCAGACTGTAGGGATGTAAATGTGCAGGGATGCCACACTGAGTGACTGTCTGCAGTGTGGTGGGATCTGGGGGAAGGAAAAAAAACAAACCCATGTGGATTTGTCGTAGACAATTAAAGGGATTATTTTCCTTTCAGCACCATCAGCTGGCACTGCATGGGCACATGAGCTGCCTGGAGGCAGAGAATTGCATGACTTTGGGAGACAAGTGTTACTGCTATCCTTGGAATGAATGGAAAGGATGAAGCTGCTGGCATCTCACATTCAGCTCGGGGAAAGACCTGTGCTGGGTAGGGAGGTGCAAACTGACACAACAAAATCAGGGACAATGTGCTTTGGTTGAGCTGAGAGCACAGACTGCCCATTTTCTGCACTGTGAAGTTGGGGATCCCAGCAGATATTCCCCCAGACCACTTGCTGGCTGTGAGCTCAGGGCTGCTTTGCAGCTTGTCCAAATTGGCACAGCTCTCCTGAAGGCAGGGATGCTCTGATTCAGGAGAAAGCTTCATTGCTGCAGAAGCCAGTGGGACAGATCTGTAGCTGATATAAATGGTACAGCTGTCCCACAGCCAAAAATTGGCCCTGCGTCCCTTTATTTATTTTTTAACCCACGACATAGTTATACATCTGAGCTCTTTTGTTCCTCTTCCGTGACTAAGCTGCTCACTGCCTTGTGTTTCTTTTTTTCCCCTTCATTGTGTAGTTTATAATCTCCCAACTAGATACAGAAAGAAAATTTGTTTGCAGGGCTGGCCAAGAGGCTCTGGTTACACTGGCATCAGGCCATGCTTACATCTCCAGTCAAAATACTGCTGGTTTAACAATAAATATTTATTGATTCTCCTACAAGCTTCTACATTTTTCCCAGGTGCAGTGGAATTTGGGAGCGGGGGCACTCGAGCCTTGAGGAGGCTTGCGATTTAGCTGAAGTGGCTGCGTTGGGTTTACATGGAATTTGCTCCTCCTGATGACAAAATTGGGAGATGGTTGCACAGATAGCAGCCCTGCTGTGGGCTGGGTGCCTTGCAGGCTGCCTCTGTGTCCCTGGTCTGTAGTTGTGCTCTGTCTGGATCCCAGCTTCCAGGATTTGTGCCTGTGGCTGCTTCAGGCTCTGGTGGTAATTATGGGAAAATGTGCAAATCTGCAAGACACTTTATCTGCATGAATATCTCCTTGAATCAGGGAGCGGCTGGTGTCCAGAGGGGATACAGGGTTCAATGTTGAGTCCAGAGAGATGACAAAAGAAACTAAAAAATAAAATAAAAGATCAGGGTGGTTTCAGTAGTTTGGCTCAGGGACTCCGCTTTCACGTCTAGACTGTAGAGAACCACTGGATCTGAGAGCATGTGCTTGTAACGTTAGCAAACTGCAAACGTTTGCATGCAAAACCTGAGCTTCTGCAAGCTGCGTGTGTTCAGACGGCAGCAAAGCTCACGGCGCTCACGTTCATAAGTGCTCAAAATTGTGCTGTTCTCCTTTTTGCATGCAGTGGGTGGCTCAGAGTAACTTTGGGCTTATTTAGCTCTGCATGGGGAGCAAACCCAGCACTCCTGTCTGAACTGTGAAATGAAACTGCACATTTGTGCGTTGTTTTCTTTCCCTCTCCTCAACTGGCAGCAGTCTGAGCTTTGGTTTGGTCCTTGGTGACCTGAGCGGCGTCAAGTCGCTGGGACGATGTCTGTCTGAGCACAACCACGCAATGCGTTTTCCCCATCACCTCCCTGATCTTGCTGATTGTGCACAGTTTTTTGGCACGCCTCGAGCTGCGGTTGCTGCCTGGTGCCCTCTGTTCTGCGCCTTTGTGCACCGCATGCCAGCTTCGCTGTGCATTTGCAAGAAGCCAGGATGTTGTGCTGTTCAGCCCTGCATCTGCTCCCCATGGAGCAATGCCCACCAGGAAAATACCATCCTGGAGCACAGTGGCTTGCACATGCATGGAATAAAGAGCAGTTTTCTATCCCAGAGAGGAAAAGGCCTTTTTTTTGTCGCTCCTTTTGGGAGATGTCAGGTTTTGGAGGATATTGGAGATGCTGTATGCATGCAGAGCTGCATCATGGTTTGATGGAATTTGATGGCTGCAGGTGCTGGGCAGCACGGGGAGGGCTCCCTCACAGCCTTTGCTGCCTGCAGATGCCTGTTGGCAGCTCTATGTGGGCAGATGATGACTGTAGAGGCCAGGGGCTGAATGGCTGCTTGGAGCTTTATCCCCATTCCCTCTGAAGCACCTTTTCAGCTTAAGGCTGGGTGGAGGGCTTCCTTTTTGCCTGGGACGCTTGATGGAAGCATAGGGCTGACGTAGCAAGGCAGCAGCTTTCTGCAGGAAGCACTCAGCTGTGCAGCTCAGTGAGGCAGGGCTCCAGATGTTTCACTTCTCCTGTAATGATGCCAGAAGGAGTGGAAGCTTCCACCCACCTCAGGTGGATACAGACCCGATGTAATTCAACAAGTGTGTGCTGTGGGCTGAACCCTGTGCCGTGCATGGGTTCATGAGGGATTGCTCTCTTGTAGGATGTGGCTCTGCCCATATGGGTAAGCTGGAACGGCTGAGGCCGGCTCCTCACCCCAGTGAAGCATTCGGAGCTTGTTAATGAATGAAATGCATTTTCTTCCACGGAGGGGATTTTAAATTGGCTCCACATGGATTATGTATGTTGTCGCACTTTCCCGGAGGGTGATGGCATGATTAGGAATGTGGGTTTGATGAAAGAAGCCAGACACTGAGTCAAAACTGAGCGCTCCCCCCCAACTGCTCCCCGCCCCGTGCCCCCTCTCCCCCCATCTCATTTAAAATATTTGACTCGATTCCAGGGCATTCTTCAGATGGCTGCTGGGGAGCACGAGAAGAGCAAACCAGTGGGATGTCGCTGTTCGTGCGCTGCATCACGCTCTGGGTGCTCAGTCCCAAAATTTCAGGGATGCTGATCCCAACTTCTGACACCAACAGAAGGCAGGGAAAGGTTTAGCGTAGGGGAACTGAGGCACAGGCTGCTGGATCCAGATACTGGGAGCACTTTGTTTCATGCTGCTTTTTCTTTCCTGTCAGCATCGTCTATCACAGTAATCAAAATGTGGCTTTTCGACCCACATGAAAGTTTTTTTTTATAGGTAGACTGCGTGTGTTTGTGCAAAACTGCTCCATTTTGGTCAGTGCTTTGGAAGCTGTAGAGCAGCAAGTTTTTTTTTGTTTTGTTTTTGTTTTTTTACCTTTTAGTTTTGAGAAATTGTTTACCGAAAATGTGAACCATCATCAGAAGTAACAGCAAAAGCTGAGCACCATTGGCTTTTTCCACTGAAAAAATTGAAAAAAGCCACAGCAGAGCACGTGAAGCTCAAGCTTTTTTTACACAGCATTGTGAGAAGCGGTTTCCCAACACAATCCCAAGTGCTTTCTCTTTTAAAACACTCAGGGCCTGTTATGCAGCCTCTTGCCTCTCCTAACTGCTTGGCTGAGGTCACCAAGTACAGTTCATCCTGGTTTGCAGCTGGACATGGGAAGAACTCCTCCATCCCCTTGGCATTGCTTGGGGCGTTCTCCAGGATGGGATATGGAGATACCCAGGCTAAGCCTCACTTAGTGCTGTCCCTGTGCTGTCCCTGCTTCTGGGCAGCTTGGTCCTGCTGTGGGGCTGGGAAAGTTTCGCTTTCCAACGTCATCAATGGGCTTTCAGGGCTGTCACGGTAGCTGTGGCCCAGCGGGGCACTGAGTCACTGGCGCTGTTTTCCATCCCTTTAAGCGGCTCCAGATTTGGAGCTGGCTCGAGAGCTTGTGACTTGAAAGGCCCCGGCCGTGCGTGTGTTCTGCCTTCAAGCTGGATGACTCTCGCGTGTTCCTGCGTTCAAACGGCTCAACCCCGAGCAGCCGTTGCCATATGGATCCTATAGAGTGACCCGGCAGAGGGGTGGGTTACGTCAACAGGGCGAGGAGGGATGGGGAAGCGGGGCTGGGTGAGCCTAAGCTGCTTGGCATCTCCGGGTTGTGTCTGCTTTGGGAGCTGCTTGTCCCAGGCATTCATTGGATATCCTCAAAAAAGGAAACAAAATCAAAAGAGGGGAAATGTGGGAAAAAAAATCCAAAAAAAAAGCAAAAGGGATGGATAGGGATAATGTGCCTTTAAACAGCTGTGTGTAACCGCTCTTGCTAATGGGGTGACTAATTCCATGCATCGCAAAGCAGCAGCAGAGCCCGCTGCCAAGACGTGTGCGGGGCCGGAGAGTCATTGCTGTGTGCTCCCTGTCCCCTCCCTGCCCTCCTCCCCCCCCCCAGGCAATTAATTTACTCATCTGGAGGGCACAGCCCAGCGATCTCTTGACTCAGCAATCAGGGGCCGATGGGAGCCGTGGGAGCAAATTCCAGGCAAGAAACAATCTCATGACTTGTCTCGGAAAAGATTGCTCCAAAAAGATCCCCTTACGGTCATGGAGCTCTCCATGCCCGCGCCTTCGTCAGAGCCCTGACGAGCTTTGTGATTGCCCAACTTGGGGGAGCGGGGCCAGCCGGGGGAGTTGTTGGAAGTTTCTTGCTTGGAAAAGAGAAAGATTTGCTTGGAAAAAAGAAAGATTTGAGACAGCGAGGCCGTGGAGCCAGTGCCTGCTCCCCAGGGCATGGGGGTGTGGGGCCACTTGCCAGGGCAGGGAGCCCAGAGCTTGGCTTTGTGTTGCTTTTTGGGTCATTCATCCCTTTTCTTCTCCCACTTCCCAGGGTTTTTAAAACCCTTCTTTTGCCTGCAGGCGATTTGGAATCTTCTGTCAGTGTTTGCTGGCTGCAGGCACCAAATTTACCTTCAAATGGCACCATGGATGACTTATTCATTTATGCTTTTTGGCCTGCTTTTTCTTTTTTCCAAACTATGTGCCTCTCTTTCCAGGCCATTTCCCCAGTGAGCATCATGTGAGCCCCATTCCCTCTGAGAGGAGCGCCGGGTCTGTGCCCCGTGCTTTCCTGCTGTCTCTGGGGATGCTCTGAGATTAGACCAGGTTGCTCTTTGCACACTTCAGTTCTGCAGCCTGGCCCCGTGGGTGGTAGCCTCATCAACCCACATTGTGGCTCAGGAGCAGTGACCCAGCCCAAAGCTGCAGCATCCCAGGGCTCATTACAATCAGTGGAGGATTCCCAAAGTTCCTGGCAAGGGCTTCTGGCTCCTGAGTAGCCGAGTGACACCCCCACTCCCTTCTCCATTTGCATCTCTCCTAACAGCCTCTTGGCCTGAGCAGCCGAATTCAATCAGCCCTTTCACCATCTGCTCCCAGGCACTTCTGCTGGGGAAGGCTCAGGGCCAGCGAGGCTGTAATTCCTTAATAGCTTCCGGATGCTGCGCATGGAGTGGATGCGAGGGCTGTGAGCATCTCAGCCTCTCTCCTCCCATCGCCACAGCCTGCGCGGAGGTTTCTAAACTCAGGGCTTCCTCTGAGCACCCCCAGCCCCCAGCTTATCCCTGCCATCCCTTTGCTGTCCCATCTGAGGCCAGTAGGTGACATTATCCTCCCCTTGACCATCCTGGTGCTGGGATGGGGATGGCTGAAGCTGATGGGGCAGCCCAGCATGGTTTTGGCTGCCTTCCCCTGCTCACTCCCACCTTCCTCCTCTTCCCAAGGCTTGTCTGGCCCAACTGCTACATTGGTCCCTGGTGGGAATATTCCTAGAAGTCAGAGCTGGAGGAGAAAAGCTTCCTGGGGCCGCTTGGGAAAACTCTTCTCCTTGGGAAAGCTCTCCTCAGTGGGGTTGCTTGTTCACCTGGAGGCTTCACAGTGCAGCCTGAATGGTGCAGAGCTCTGAGATCATCCTGCTTTTTGGGGGCCCTGGTATCTGAAACTGTTGAGAAGCATAGAGGAGGCTTAATCTCAGGGCTGTTCTTGTACTTAGGAAAATCCACTTGTTCCTTGTCTTTGTTTCCTTGTCTGCTTCCAAACACGAACAGCAGAACTGTTCCTGAGATGTTATGAAATGCAGTTGGTCTGGCAGCAATATTTCCAACACACTCAGTCCAGCATGGTCTGCAGAGTTTTGCTTCCCAGGTTTTTCCTAGGGCTGTTTCTGACCTCCATCCCTGAAGGAGCTGAAAGAGTTCACCCTTGGGAATGTTTAAACTGAGGTGAGTGTAGGACACGTGTGGTTTCTGATTGTGGGACGGGGCAGACAGTGCGGACCTCATGCTTATGGGTGATGCTTGTGGAGATGCCAGCTGGAGGTGCCTGGGAACACTTGTGGTCTGTAGGGTTGCATTAGTGGAGTGCTGTTCAGGGAAGAGGAGAGGCTGTTTGCTTTGAGGACTTTCAGCCCTTTCTATGTAGTTCTTTTTCCTCTCTTTTAAATGCTGCTGCTCTCAGAGACGCAGTTAGCATAGAGGAGATGCGTGGGCTGTGATGGATGTTGCTGGCTTAGGTTCTTATTTCAGCTGTGGGGGGCTGTTATGTACAGTTTGTGAACCACATTCACGAGGAAGGATACGATGCCTTCAGAGCCATCAGGGCACTTGCAAATGCAAGTCTTCATCAGAAGTGTTTCCAATGCTGCAAAGACATAAATCCATACACATTGCAGGGGGATGAGAGGTGTATGGATTGCTGTGCTACCTTCATCTCTTGGCAGAGCTGGCTGTTTGTTCTAAAGAGTTGACAATAACTTTGTTGATTACAAAGATTGACTGTCTTTGGTTTAATGTGATTTAGAGCAACCAGTGCTGAGATAAACCAGCTGTGCTCCGACCTCCCAAACTTAATGTGGTTGCAAAAGTCTGTGTGATTATTTGTTTGATTTGAGAGAGAAATATGCTCATCTCTCCTCTCCTCCTTTTGGAACTGCAAAGCTGGGCAGCTCAGCCTGATGCAAAAGGACAGACTTGGCATCCTCATGTCCTATGATGGAGGCAGAGAAGGAGGAGGTGACACAGCGCGACGGAGAATCAGTGGTGACTGCACACCTTGTCCCCCTCCACATGTCCTCTGCTTGCTGAGCAGAGCTGAAATACTCCCTGCTGCATAGAAAAAAGAGGCTGATATTAGAAATAGGGCCTTCTCTGGTGAGGCAGCGGCCGTCCCTGCGTAATCCACAGGGGATGTGATGCGCTGCGACTTGCACCGTTGCATTGAGCAATGGTTTCTTCTGGGCTTGGCTCTGTGTCTGCCTGGCGCTGCCCTGGAGCTAAGGGTTGGCTGGGGAGGCTGCGGAGGTGGGGTGGGATGGGCAGCAGGCAGGAATCTGCAGCTGCGGAGCTATGTGGCAAGCTTCACCCCCAGAGTCTGTCGCCCCGGGCAGCGTGTGTGCTCAGGAGCTGACCTGCTGCTGCCTTCTTTGCTGGCAACTCGGTGCTTTCTGCATCATTGTATCACATGGAGATGTCCTGTGCTCCATGGTGCTGTCTGAGGCCCTTTTTGCTTGTGACTTATGAGCACTTCTTACTGCGTGTACGCTGACAAAGTGCTCCCCATAGCAGGTCCAGTCTTTTCTGCTTCAGCAAACATGCTGGTTTATGGAGAAAGAGCTGGTGAGTGGAGTGGAGCAGCTTTGATGTGGAGAGGGATAGTCTGGGGGCTAAGCGTCATCCTGGCTCGAGGGCACTTCAGTCTGTGTCCTGCCATGTGGTCCCCACGTGTCTGGTGTGACGTGGCATCGATGCAGCCTGCGGGCAAGGGCTGATGCCAGCACACAGAGTTTACACAGAATTTGGGCTGGGCTGATAATCAAGAAGAGGTTGGGGAATTCCTTAGGACATATTGGAGGGGAAGGAAAAGAAAGGAGGGACTTGGCTGAGCAGCTGCATGCCTCATCTCATTCTGAGGCCAGGAGAACTCCAGCTTTTAGGACTGGTCTGGCAGTGGCGTCCCAGCAGCAGGGACATCCGTGTAGAGCATCGTCATGGGAAGTGCTTTGTGTCATGGTGAGGGACAGTGCTAATGGTGTTTGGGCACAGAGTCATTTCATGTGACTTCAGATATGCAGTGAAACCATCTCCAGCTGTGAGGTCATGCATAGCTGCTTACAGAATGTTGGCACAGCACGTTCTTCAGGTGTGCTTAAGCAGGCTTGGTGGGTTGGAATCTGTTTGTGGGGTGATGAAAGACCTAAGCATGACCAAAAGTCTCTTTGGCCAATATCCCTGCAGCGGGGGGACAGCCCTGCCAAAATATCTCAGCCTTCCCTTTTCACATTTCCTATCCTGACAGCATCTTCCTCACACAATGTACTGCTGATTAACCTCAACCCTGACTTGCAAAATCGCTGCTGGCTGTCTTCTGGGAGATTGTCATGTGAAGTGCAGCATTGCTGTGTCTCCTGCAGCAACCAGAGCAAGTGGCTGGAAGCAACAGAGATGGGTCTGTCTATAATGTGTCCATCCACGTGTCTGAGAGATGAAGGAGAGCGAGATTAATATCTGAAGGAGAGACTGCTTGGATAGGGAGATATGCAATCTGAGCTGCTAGGTTGGGGTTCTGTAGCATCTTGATTCAACCTGCGTGTGCTCTTGTTGTCCTGAGTAACCATGTCACAGCACATGATGCCTGAGCATCCTGCTCCAGGGATGAACCCTCTGTCATGTCACTGCAGCAGAGGTGTCCCAGGTGGCATTGCTATGGGGATGAGACCACCACAAGTTGTTCAGCAGCTTCCTGCAGGGAAGTGTTGGATGTGTGAGACAGGGACTACTATCTGTTCCCTGGAGCTCCCAGCCTTGGTTTGCCTTGGAAGGGCAGCTGCATGAACCTGAGGGATCATTCAACCTTACGGGGTTTCCACCCTAACCAGCAGAGTAAGGAATTTCAAGAGGCTTCTGGGCCCAGGCATGAGCCATTCGAATACCTCAGGCAGCCATCCAAGAAGCAGATGAATACCTGTTGTTTGTTCAGTCGGTATCACTGGGTTTGGGGAGGGTGTTCCCCCCCTCCCCCTGATTGCTCTTGAGCAATTAGAGCTTTGCTACTGGGACTGGGAGTGTGAGAAGCTGGGTTTTTGCTGCTTGTTTGCGGAGCAGCATCTCCCTGAGCTGAAGCACTGATGCAAGGCTGCTGCCACAGGCGTGACCTGGCCTCGCTATTTACACTTGACCTCCTTTCAGCCAGGGCTGGGTGTCCATTACAGGCTTTGCTGGGCCCTCCCCATTCTCCCATTAGTGTGTGTGCCTGTGCATGGGATTAGAGCTATTTAGCAAAGCGGTTAGTGGGAATTAGAGTGAATTATCACGGGGGAGGAATTTCCTATAGGAGAGAGCAGTTTCATTGGAGGTAGAGAGCATCCAACCCTGCAAAGGAGGCAAACCATCTTCAGCGGCTCATGTGATGTTTGCATGGGGAAGCAGGGGGAGAAGGGTTTGACCGCCCCCAGCCAGGAGCCTGGAGACACATGGATGTTATGCATTGCTGGTTTGCTGGCTGCAGCCTCATTTAGGGCAACATTGTTACAGGTTGCCCAGCGAGGTGATGGATGCTCCATCCCTCCAGACACCCCAGGTCAGGCTGTAGGAGCTCTGAGCACCCGCTGGAGCTGTTGGTGTCCCTGTTCATTGCAGGGGGCTGGGACCAGATGGCCTTTAGGGGTCCCTTCCAACTCAAACCATTCTGTGATTCTATCCCAACCTCCTGCTGTGGCCAGCTCCAAAGTGCTGAGCTGGGAGCTCACCCTGCACATATGTGGGCTTTGCAGAGGTTGCACTAAACCCAGATCCTGTGCTTGGGTCTGCACCTTCACAAAGGGCTCACACAAGTTTTCAGCAGTGAGGCTCAGAGATGTGAAGTGAGAGGAGCCGTTGCAAAGCTGATTCATGGGTGCTTGTTTGCAGGGGGCTCACTGGGTGAGCAGAGTTGCTGCATCTAAACCACTGAGATCTCGGTGGAAAAACCTTTCTGCTGCCTTCACTGGCTGCTTTGCATAGTTTTGATGAGTGTCGTTAAACAGTGGCCACATCGAAGCCTGGAGGTGGCTGTAGGTCCTTGGTGCTCCCTCTGTTCCTCCATGCTCCCTCCAGCAGCTGAGATAAGGAGGATGCAGTGAAGCCCTGCACCAGGGGAAGCCTGACTTCCAGTTCCAGAGCCGTGGGTCCTGTCCTGCCTGCTGAGCTGGGGAAACTTTCTCATCATCGCAACAAGCATTGACTCAAGCCCTGTGGTTTTACTGAGCTTCAATCCAGGGCTTTGTCTCGTGCTTCTCCCCCTTCTCTCCCCCACAAACACCAGGGAGAAGCGAGCCCCTGTGAGTGCAGGGGATGCCGCTTTCCCAGGGTCCACATCCAACACCCACGGCATGAAACTGTGACTAAGGGAATGGAAAGAAACTCGGGCAGCAGGCGAGGTCAGCGTGGTGGTGCTGCTGTTTGGGTGGCGGTGAAGCATCCTCTCACCTGTCGGTGCTGCTGCCTGGTCCATGGCCAAGAGATACGAGCCAAAGCCAGCACTGACATTTGGATTGCTTTATTTTCCATTTTCCTCTCTTGCTGCAAAGCTGGTCCCATTCAAAGTAATCCTTGATGAGATGAAACACCTCAGTGCTACGGTGTGTGAGGATGTGACTTATGGGGATGTGACCCTGTGGACTAGAGGGACCTTTGTCCCAGGTTTTACCTGGGGTGGTGGCTGGGATATTCTTACATATTTTGTATATTTTTGTGTTGTGAGCAGAGCAAGGGCGGTGCCAGCAGGTTGGAAATGCAGTGCTGGCAGGCTTTGCTGTGAGCACAGGGTGCTGCAGGGCTGTGGGCACAGCTGCCCTGACCACGCACCCCGGAGCAGCTCACACCCCTTACATGATGGGTAACACAGTTTATCTTAAAGCCCAGGGCTGAACAGCAAGAGCATCCTGACAGCCGGTCCCACCCTCCTCTTAACCTTTCCCATTCCCTGCTCCCTGTGATGCTCCAAGTACAAACTCGGGAGAAACCCTTTTATCTGCGTGCTGAGAGGACAAGTTTCCAGGCCCTTTATTTAGTGGGAGAACTCGCCCCCATGACACGCTGCATCTCCATAAGAAAGCTGCTGAATGCCGGAAGAAAGCTGGCTTTGTTGTTCTTTTTGCAGCGCTAAGCAGTGCGGGCTTTTGGTTTCCTCTCTTGTTTTTCTCTTCAAACCCCGCTTTCATCTCAGAGTATTTATTTTTCACTACTTGAAGGAAAAAAAAAAAAAAAAGAAGCTTATTTTTCTTTTTTTAAAAATGTATTTATTTAAAATTAAAATAGCAAATGTCAGTCCCTTTCGTGCCATGCCTGGGAGAGAGAAACATGATGAGGTGCTGCGGGAGGGGTAGAAATCTCAGTGCTCTCTGTCCCAGCATCTCCTCCTGCTTGTCCTTCCTCCTCAATTTTCCCTCTATTCCCCTTTTCTCCCCTGAGTTTCGCTGTCCTTTTGGTTTGAGGAGCCCTAATTGGAACAGGCCGGCTCTGCTCCTGCTTCCTGCGTGGGAGTGAGAGGCTGTGCTTGTGAAAACAGTTCAAAAGTGCAGACAAATTTTTGCCTAATCCTGCCTAAATAAGTGGGGCTCAGTTGGGGTTATTTGCCCAGGAGATCCTGCCCCGATGCTGTGCGGGGCATCTGGGAAAGGCAAATCTGCCCTAAGGGAAAGGGACCTGAAATGGGAGATGTGGGAGACGGTGCCTCTGCCATGCCTCATTGGGGAGCGTGGGAAGGGTCTCAGCTCCCGGCCCCCCTCTCTGCAGCCTCCTCCCTTCCTGAGAAAGATTTCTCAGCTGAACCCTGCCAGCTGGGAGACTTTGGGAATTGTCTTTCAGCCTCCCCATTGCTAGCTCTGCCCTGCTTTGCTCCTGGGGAAGGCTGGGGTGGAAGTCTGTGTGCCATGTGATGAGGTGATGGTGGGCTCCCTGTGGGGTGGAGCAGCTTGGTGGCACAGGGGAAAGCAGGAGAGCAAATGAGTCCTTGCCTCTCTTGCCAAATCTCTGAGAAACTCCTCTTGCTCCATCACAGGAAAATAGGGTTGTGGGGGCAGCACTGGGATGTCCCTGGAGTGGCAGAAGCTGGCACGGTGAGCATGGTCCCATGGGACACAGCCTCCTAGCTGTGACCTGGCTGAATTGTCCTCCAGCAGAGCCCTGTACAAGTGCTCATAGGAGCATCTCAGCCAGCTATGGCTCAAGGACTGAGCTCTTCTGAGGTATTTGGGCACAAATTCATGCAGCTGTTGGATGCATGGTCCTGGAGTGATTATTTTCTTGACTTGACTCCATGCCAACTTGCACCTTTTCCAGAATATATCCCATGCCTCCTTCAAGCAGTCAGTGTGTCCCACATCCTTGTGATGTCAGCACAGCATAGGACTAATGCCTGTCCCAGGAGGACTTTCACCTTTGAGAATGGTGTGCTGGGTTCCTGACCCGGTGTGCATCCAGCAGAGCAGGGGCAGGAGGGGCTGTGGGGTCAGCTGGCCCTGCTCTGACCCGCTGGGCATCCATCTGCATGCAGGCTACTGTGTAAAACAGTGGGGACCAAACAAGGACACATTGAGGCTTTTGATGGGAAACAAAGTGAGTGGCTGAGGGGAGTTTAAAGGGGGCATTGACTCCAAGTGGAAATTAGGGAGAAAAATGACTTTGCTCCTGTCCTCCAGCTTTTTTTCTTGACTGCCATTTATTTTGCTTATGCAATCAGATGCTAATGTTTTGACATGCAGCAGAGTCACTTGCATTTTAAGGTCAAAATCCCTAAAGTTTGTAAATCGTAGTGCTTTAAAAAGATCAGATGCGTAGAAGTAGTTTATACATGTGGAGCCTGTGGAGAGCAGAACGCGAATTTGTCTGGGAGATGAACTTGGTGATGTTGGCCTCTCTGTGCGTTTCTCACAGTCTCTGTGTCTGTTTGTCCAGCACCTACTTACTGCAGTGCCATCATAGAGTGATAAAGGTTGGTTAGGACGTTGGAGGTCCCCAGCCCACCCCACCATGCCCACTTCACATCCCATTGCTCTGGGACACCAGGGATGGTGACTCCCACTGCCTGTGCAGCCATGCGGTGCAGCACTGCTCTTTCAGAGAGGAAATTGTTCCTAATATCCAACCTGAACCTCCCCTGGCACGACTTCAGGGCACTATCTCCCATCACTAGTTACCTGGGATGGTGGCTTTGGTGTGCATCCTCTTAAGCTTAAAAGCCACATAGGAATGTGAAGCTGGCTGTTGGCTATGGCAGGATCATTGCCATCCTTATGTCCATCTGGTCCCCAGGGATCTAAAGGAGGAAAAACAAAGTCTGGTTTTGGGAAGCCTTCAGGATCTCAAGCTGAGCCCCCAGACCTCTCTTTGCTTTGCAAAGCTGCAGCCTCTTGCATCAGCATCCCTCTGCCTTCCTACCGTGTAAGGAAAATTGCTTATCTCTGCTCTACAGATGCTGGAGATAATGTGACATAGTTTTCCAGAGCGCCTGCAACTCCTGTTAGCATTTAAAAACCAAAACATCATACCCTGCCTGGTGTCCCAGGAGGAAAATCAAATGCCGCTCACTGTCAGTGCAGCGGCAGCAGCAGGAGATGTGGCATCTTGGCAGCACTCTGCACGTGCAAGCTGTGTCAATGAGGCTTTAATGGGTGTTGTAAAACCCATCCAGCAACCCCAGTCTGCAGTGCAAGTCCACGCTTGGTTTTTTGGTTTGAATAAGAAATTGCCCAAAGAAGCTGGGGTACAGCAGCTGAGTTTGGTGCTGGGTTTGATGCATTCTGAGCCCTCCTGCGTGCACGCGTGCATGCTTTTGCATGTGCTTTTGTGGGCAGCAGGAGGTTCACAAAGGGGACGTTTTATTTGTGTAAGATTTGATTAAAATCTTGGAGAGGGGTTTCAGATGACAGTGAAAGTTGAAACCAGGGGAGTGAAGCCCGGCCTGCTTTTGTTACCCAAATGCTGCCCTGCTCTGACCTCTGCCCACCCAGCGCTGCAGGCGGTGTGTGCTGCGCATGGGGACAGAACCATGGCTGTGTCCTCCTGAGGGGTCCTGCAGAAAAGCACTGCTGTGTCGGAGGGCAGGTAAAGCCCATCGTGCTCCCAGGAATTAACAAAGAGAGTGACCTTTCAGTGCATTTAGTATCTCTCAAAGCCAGAATTGAAGTACAAACTGTCCCCCCTCCCATTCTACCCCGGATCACGCAGCCGGGACTCATCCACAAACACGTATGCACAGCTTCACCAACCCATTTAATGCTGCACACGCGAGCTCTTCTATAGAGGCGGGATGCTGCTGACTAAAATTAGGCTTTGCAGATGTTTGCAGGTGTGGGGCTTTGAGGCTGCCTTGTGTTTTGAAGAAGTTTTAAGCAGTAGCTATGGTTTAACAAGAGAAAAAGGTTTCAATTCTGAATTTTCCCAACGCATCTTGTTTTAAAGGAGAAACCTCAAGATGTGTGCTTTGGTTTGGCTTTGGTGCTCACCTTATGGAACTGAAACCCTATCCAGTGCTACTGAAAAACTGCTTCACTGG
The DNA here is from genome assembly GCF_023343835.1 of Lagopus muta. Classification (NCBI taxonomy): domain Eukaryota; kingdom Metazoa; phylum Chordata; class Aves; order Galliformes; family Phasianidae; genus Lagopus; species Lagopus muta. The sequence continues at coordinate 899,131 of NC_064454.1, read as the reverse complement.
CTCTGTGCAAACCCAAATGCATGGACCCATCAGTGACAGATGCTCCTTTGCATGGCAGCAGGAAAAATTTAGCACTAGCAAAAGCCTGGCTTGTGGCTTGCCTAAGGAGGTCATCTATGTGCAGGTTTTTGCAAGTGATTCAGTGCAAAATGGGGTTGGAAACATTTTCTGAGCTTGCCTCTGACTCAGCTTCCCATGGCCGAGGAGCAGCGCTCTGCTGTTGAAGCGGCCGTGAGGGAGCAGATCCATGGGTGGTCCCCATAACCACAGAGCACAGCCAGCAGAGCATTAACGTGTAACATGAGGATGAAGGGAAAAGGGCACCAAACCACTTTCTCCCAGCATTATCTCAAAGCCAGCAGATGGAGAACAGAGATATGCAGGGTGCCTGCTCGTTTTTCTGTGCCCTCCTCAGCTAAATCCAGTAAATAATGAAGTGTAATTTGCCAAATAGCCTTTGATTGTTATTATTTGCTTTTGAAGGTCCTGACGGTTGCAGCGTGGCAGGCAGGCCTTGATTTCTACAGCAGGGCTGGGGAAGGAATGGGGCGCTGGGGCTGAGAGCAGGGCTACCTGGACAAAAGGAATGGGAGTTTGGAGCAGTGAGCTGGGAGCTGGGCACATGGATGGCTTTGCACATCTGCTTGGGGTTGAGAAGTGGTGCAAAGATGAAGGCAGGAGAGCAGCTCTGATTTGGGCTGCAGTCGGGATGCTCTCAGCGATCATTGAGAGAGGAGCACTTTGAGGATATGTGGAGCATTAAATCAGAGCTTAATGCAGAATGATAGTGAGCCAAGGTGCCTTTGCACAGCACGGAGAGCACTTTTGAGGGCTTTTGAGATTCACATCCGGCTGTGATGAAAACACCAAAAATTTGTGCTCATTGTCACTTTTCCACTGAGAACAGTTTTCATTGAAAAATTCCTGATAGGCTGCAGAGTGAAGCCAGCCTCCGGCAGAGGATTTACAACAAGACTGACAAAGTTCAGTTGTTGGAGATGGTGAATATTTGAGGCTTTCCTTCACCACAAATGATGGTTTTCAGGAATGCTTCAAGTATGTGAAAAAGAGCCAAAACCTTTATTCAGATTGAGGTTTTTTTTTCAAACGATTGCTTTTGTTTATGGAACTGTTTGGCTACAAATTACCACCTCCTTCCAAATAAATTAGCGAAAGGGAAGAAAGGAAGGCAGACCTTTGCTTCTCATCAGGACTGGCTCCAAGGCCCTTGGCCTGGCCCCATGCATCCCATGGGGCGGCTGTGCATTGTTCGGTGACTCACGGAGCGCCTGGGCTTTGCATGATGTAACTCTGTGCTCATGTGGGATTTTCCAGCTCTTTGTTTTCCCTCCCATCCTTGAATGGCTTTTCTGCTGGTTCTCCATCCCGCCTCATCCTGCTGTGGCCCTCCTTTTTCTGGGATTGATTGCAATTCTTCAAAATGACTTTTCCTATTGCTTTGGGCCAGGATGCCCGGCACTGAGGCAGGCATTCAGAGATGCTTTCCTTCGTGCTTTCTTGTTCAGTCTTGTATGGGACTCATGACCCAGCTATCTCACAGGCTTCAGAAGCCAGGGGTGATGGTGATGCTGAGTGAGCTGTTGTCTGTGATGGTGTCTGATATCACCATCAAATTTCCAACAGCACATTCAGGGCTGGCTCACAGGGAGACCACAAGCACCATGTAGCCAAGCTTGTCAGACATGGCTTGTGTGCTGGTCTGCTTGTGGACCTGCAGGTTTAGGTTTAGGGCTAGAGACTTGGAGTATGAAAAATTTCAAAAGAAGCAAAGGAACAGTTTGCTTGTTTTCTGACAATTCAATACTGTGCAAACCATTCTGTTGTCTTTCCCAGCCCTTATGATTGTTTTTCTCTTCTGATGCTTTCAGATATGGAATGTGCAGATGTGCCTTTGTTAACCCCCAGCAGCAAGGAAATGATGTCTCAGGCACTGAAAGCCACCTTCAGTGGCTTTGCAAAGGAGCAGCAGCGGCTGGGAATCCCCAAAGGTAAGAGAAGGCAGCACAGCTGTGGTGGGCACAGAGGACAAATCCCCCACCATGATGCCACAGCAACACGTGGTGCCCATCCTGTGGTACTGCCTTGTTTCTTGGCAGTTAAAGCTGGAAGAATCCAGACACACAGGCAGAACCTTTCAGTACCACTTGCAGACTGCACCCACCCAACAGATTGCGCCTGTCTGTCCTGCTAACAAAGTGAGATAACCTCTACTGCCAGACTGCTCTGCAGCTTTGTTGAGACTGCGAGACTTGTGTTTGCAAATCACATCCACTGCACAGGGAAGCAGCTGGGATGCTTTACAAGAGGCTGATAACGGGGGGAAAGCAACAAGATGAAGGAGTGTGTGGGAGAAGGGGTCAGAGAACTGCCAGGATTTTTATAAGTCCCAAAGCTCACTCCTGCTATGAAATATGTCTGCAAACATGGCTGATTCAAACTTACTCTGCGTACAGTATTCCCCCACCACGTATTGCCTTTTCACCAAGAGATTGTCAGTCTCTAGAGAATGATGCTGTGCAGGTGCTTATCCACTGGGATAGATGTAGATGTGTCCTGTTTTCCTGGGGAAAAGGCTTGTGGTTGCTCATTAACAGATCTCTTCTATGACCCCTTGTTAGTTGCTCATTGACTGATCTTTTCTGCAACCCCTTGGTGCAGATCCCCAGCAGTGGACAGAGACACACGTGCGGGACTGGGTGATGTGGGCAGTGAATGAGTTCAGCCTGAAGGGAGTGGATTTCCAGAAGTTCTGCATGAACGGAGCTGCCCTCTGCGCCCTGGGCAAGGAGTGCTTCCTGGAGCTAGCGCCCGACTTTGTGGGAGATATCCTTTGGGAACACCTGGAGATCTTGCAGAAAGGTGAGTCCTGGGGTCTCCAAGGAGGATAGTTTGCGTGCTCCTGGTTCCTCTGCTTATGGGCTTTTCCAATGAGTACGACGTCCTACTTGGGCTGCAGTCCCAGTCAAAGCAGCTTTGAAAGCTCAGCTTTCCCGTAAGATTTCAAATGGGCATCGCAGCCAGTAGTGGGCAATGCAAATCCTGGCGCTTGTTGAAAGAGGAAGGGAACACCCTGTTCATGCAGGGACGCTCTGCCTGCCTGGAAATGGCGGTGGGATTTTCCAAAGCATTCTTCCTCAGTTCATTTAGCTCCCACTGTGAATTTTACTACTTCCTCCGGTGCAGCAAGGTACAACAACATCACCAAAATCCCACACTGACTTCCCAGTTGCAATTGGAAGCGGCTTTTGTTTCTTGTCTAATGAGTGTAATGGTGTTTAGTGAAGTGTGGTCGTATCCCACACAGGAGGGAATGGTGGAAATCATATCTGCCTGTCCCTGCATACACGCATTTAAAGGAATTAATTTTGGTTTATTCACAAGGAGTGGGGGGGAGTCACACGTTGATTTTGGATGTTAATTTTGATGGTGTGCAGCATTTTCCAGCTCGGATGGTTCCTGAAGAGTGAAATCTTAAGATCCTTAATAGAAGATCTCCTGTAGCTCATTTCTGTGCAGAGCTACGTGCTCTCCTGGAACACCCCCAGTGCTACTGGGCTGACCCTGCGTGCCTGTACGTAGGCCTGAGCTGGTGGCAGGAAGGGGAGGGGGAACAAAGTTATGCCTTCCAGGAAACCATTGACAAATGGATGTTAATTGCTGATTACTAATTTTACTGCTACCTGTGGTTTGCAGAAGGTAAACATGGCTCTTCCCAGGGTCAGGGTATGACGGGCTGTTTTTCTGCTCTTTGTTTGACTCTGTATCTGCTCAGTTCTTCTCGTTTTGCATGATTTTTAATGAGTGGTTATATCAACAGCATGCAGTTTAACCAAACAAAGCAAAACGTTGTGGTCAATCCTATTTCTATTTGCTCTAAGCCATGGCTTGTAACACAGCTCAGCCTTCCTGCAACCCACTGGAGAGGGATGCAATGTGCTGCAGCTTCTGGCTGAGGCACTGGGCTGGGTCTGGTCCCAGCTCTGCTCTTCTTGCAAGTTCCCTAAGGTACAGTGAGGAACTTGGTGCTGTATTGCTCACTGTCAAGTAGGGTTCCAGTTTCCCTGCAGCACTGACAGATGGATGTTTGGATGCCACGGTCAAGAGGATGCAAAAGGTGTGAGATAGATAACGGCTTTTACAAAGAAGCTGGAAATCTTTTGTACCTACTGCAGATTTTCTTCCAAGAGGATGGAAAAAAATAAAACACAGTTTATTTGTCTCAACACCACTAACGTAGCTCTGGGAACCAAGAAATCCCCATTCTGTGTTCAGCTTTGTTAGTGACTTCATCACTTCTTGTTTAAGTCGTCTGAGCCATAGCTTGGATGGTGGGTTCTTTACACATCTCCCAGAGGGGCAATATGTGTAAAGTATTTGGAGAGTAACTGAGGAGAGCTTCCAAGAAATAACCAGCTTCACTCCAAGGACTAATTCCTCTTCCCTGGAAGTCATGAGACTCATCTTACTGGTCTCATATCTTCAGGCCCCAGTCAAATCCAGGTTCTGTTGTGCTGGTGTTGTACAACATCTCTCCCTGTGTGAGAAGAGATGTTTCTCTCTGCTTTGCAGCTGAAGATGTGAAGCATGAAGGTGAAGATCACCATTCCCATAGGTTTACCTATAGAGCCACACTACGGGTGAGCCCACAGGGTCCTCTCGCCAATCCCCACTTCTGGCACCCATCACCTGGTCCCCTGCCATCATCACCCAGATCTGGTGATGCTGAGGGTGGTGGCTAACCCTGACGTGCCTGGCATTACCTGTGGTGGTGTGACTGCTGGAGTGGGGTCATGCTGGGACAAACTGTGACCCTGCTGTCCTCCTGCTAACACTCCTCCCCTTGTGAGCTCTTTCTGAGGGAGTGACTCACGGACCACAGCCTGCTCAGGGTTTAAAAATGGCAGCAGATGGGCGACTTTTCCCTGCATGGATTTGGGTATTTTCGGGCCTATTTTTCCAAATTTCTTCCTAAAATAGCTTCTTCAGTTACCAGCAGTCAGCAGTGCACTCCGCTTGACTGTAAGCATAGCTGAAGGTTGCTCTCTTTCCCTGTGGTCACCCTCCCTGCCCCTTGGCAGACTCCATGGGGAGAAAAAGAGCATTTCTCATTAGGTCTCTCTGTTTGCACAAAACCTCCTTTTGTTGGAAGATATTTTCCACCCCTGCAATCCCCAGGAGAGAGGGCCAAAATTAGGCTCCTTGCAAACGAACGTGCATTATCTTCAGTTTGCTTCTTTATAGCCTCAGCAGAAATAAATATAACCCAGAGTTGTTAGTGCATTTTATTTTTGTTACCCTCTGCAAAGAAAAAAAAAATCTCCCATGCTGCTATCTCTGCCCGCGTGCCATACTGGAACGAGTAAGGTGTTATTGGAAAAACTGGTCAGGAGGAGCAGTGTGGCTTTTAGGTGGGAAAGCAAAGTCAGTGCTGAGGCTGGGAGCAGGAAAGTGCTCCGAAAGAGCAGTGGAAAATGGGCAGTCTGCTTTGATGTGATGCTTGCTTGTTCCCAGTGAACCACGCCTATAGAAAGGTCAACATTTGTGGTGCTGCCCATATGTAGTCTGAGCAGTGTGTATTAGAGCTGGTTAAAGGAGAGGATGGCGAAGCTTTGAGTTGGGATCCTCTGCCTTCATCAGGCGTAAGGTGAAATGTGCTGTGTGCACGGGAAGGTAGCATTAATTTAATGTTGTAGGGGCTGGTTTTGGTCTGCATTACGCACTGACTTACATCTACCTGGCCTAAAAATAGAGAGTTTTCCAGGACAACAGCTGTCCTTGAACGGTGGTCTTTTTCATAAAACCATACGTGTAACCAAGTGAAGCAATTTTGTAAAGAAAGAAACTGATGAAATAAAGGATGCAAGGAAATTATGTAACAAGCATTGTAGAACCACCTGGAGCCGTGGATAGAGAGAACTGTTAGTTTGTTTTGTTTAAATTTGTGCGTCTGCAGCAACAGTTCCCAAAGGAGCCTGAATGTATCAAGCATGTGTTTCAGTGGTATATCAGCACTGAACTGCACGTTTCCTTTGAGCGGCCCGATTTAACTCAGGCAGGAGACCTTTAGGACGTTTAGACCTCTGTGTGTTACAGCGTGCTTTGCAAAGCATGATGTGTCTATGGGCATGTGACAGCTGCTTCCTTTTCTCTTTGCAGAAGAGGCAAAACCGTACCCAGCAAATGGAGTGAATGCAGCGTATCCAGAATCCCGCTACACTTCAGACTACTTCATTAGTAAGTCCCAATTATTGTTATCATTACTGTGCTTCCAGGCATAGAAGGGCCACCTCCTACAGGTGTCTCTGCATCATATGAGGATTGCTTGCTTTGCTTTCTGAGCCTCTCATCCTGCCGCCAGGTTATGGCATTGAACACGCACAGTGCGTGCCTCCCTCCGAGTTCTCCGAGCCCAGCTTCATCACAGAGTCCTACCAGACCCTCCATCCCATCAGCTCGGAAGAGCTTCTGTCCCTCAAGTACGAGAACGACTATCCCTCAGTCATCCTGCGTGACCCCGTCCAGACGGACTCCCTGCAGACAGATTACTTCACGATCAAACAGGAGGTGGTGACGCCGGACAACATGTGCATGGGACGTGCCAGTCGAGGTATGGTAGGGCATCTCTCATGGTTTGCTTGAGTTCTTGCTGTCTCTGCTTACATGAACATGAGTGCTGCCCTCCCTTCTGCAGGAGATGGTCCTTCATGAGGACCAAAGCCAACAGGGAGCCATGCGATACCAGTAATGAAGCTGTTTCCCAACATGTGTCATTTCTGGGGTTGAACTCCCCGAGAGTTTCTCTGAAGGCTTTGAACCTTTCCTGCCTTTCTTTCTGGGGAAAACAAGAAGGTCTTTCTCGTCTCCACTCCACTGCTTGTTTTTGCATCTGCAAAAATGTGGCATTTCTTGCCCTGCACTTTGATGTCAAACTGGAGTGAAGCTGAAAAATGCTTTTTGGTTATTAGGGAGGACAGACTGCTCTGTGGTTGTAGAAATCTCACTTTCCTAGAAAATCAGGCAAAAAAAAAACCAACTCACAAATCCTTCACAAGTTCTCATTAGGAATTACTGTCTACAGCTCTGGAAGTTTTTACACTCGATGATCCAAACTCTTTGCCATTACCTCCACTGATTTTAATGGCTATTTGCTTGAACTGGTGATCTGTCCCAGTGAAGCCAACCCTTTTCTATCATTCTTTCATCTGTGTCTTTCACTCTTCTTGGACTTTTCTTTAACACAGGTGATTTCCTAAGAATTCTCATTGGAATGCAATGACTCGGGGATGCTTTTGCAATTGTATTTTGAGTGTGTACCTACAAAAAGCCTAAAAAGGCTCCAGGGAGTGAAGAAGGAGCCCTTCACTCAGCACTGGGGTCCAAAGGCCCTGGCATTAGCTAATGCTACTGATTGCTGTTGAAGAAGTGCAGCACATCGTGGGTATGCTCACACTGGCACTACATATAAGCAATGTAGAATGGCCTTCGGGTGGCATAAATCCTCCCAGAGTGCTATAAGGAAGCTTTAATGTAAACCAGAGTCCAGCTTATTTATATTTACAGACATTTCCACCTCCCACTCTATTATAAGGTTAATCATTCGTGAAGTCAAGCACTTAAGGAAGAGAGACATTAGGGTGAAGATTTTCCAGACAGTCGCACTTTGCTTTGCTTTGTGGGGGCATTAGAAGTTAATTTTGTGGTTCCAAGAGAGGTTTTTCTGTCTGCCTTATCAGTGAAGGTGTCTGGTTGGAAAACAGGGCTGTCAAACTCCTTAACAAATTTCTCCTGAGTAGGTGCAAGGCATGGTTTGCAAAGGCTCACAGCTAGGTCAAATTTGGGTGAATTTTCAATGAAATGACACAAGTCATGGCTCTAATGCTGAAGCTGTTCATCTGGCAGATTGCTAATTCTTTATCTAGAAGAGCTTGTGCCTTGGTATTTCCCAGAGAAGTGGTTACACCAATGAAGGAACTTGCACAGAACTGTGATATTTTCCCCTCCCAGGATTCAGGAATTGGTTGAAGAGCATTTTGTAAGTTCTCAAAAAACAAAAAACAAACAAACCAAAAAAAAAAAGAATTTGAAGTGTGGATATCGCCAGGAGAATCATTTTGTAACTTGGACTCTCTAGCAGTAACTAACAAGGTATCCAAGGGGGAATGATGGATGTCAGGCTGCACTGAGTCTCATGAAGTCATGTGAAGGAGAAGCTGGGTCTAAACTGGAAATCCCAGCTTGTAAGACCAGCTCATTTGCTTGAAGATGGAGCATCTCTGTGGGATGAAGAGGGAGATGCCTGTTGCTGAGGCCAGCAGTCAGGGCAGAGCTGCCTTTTTGGCATATCTCCACACCCACGGTAGTTGTGTCTTTTTGCAGCAAGTGCTCTTCGAACTACAACACAACAAAGATCTGCGGGAGCGTGCCAGCGTCCTTCCACGATCCCGTTCCCCTGTGATTTACTATCTGGGCCCAAGCTGCGGGTAGCTCTGCCAATGGAAATTTCTCCAGGAGTTCTTGCACAATCCCAGCAGCTGTTTTTAGCCCGGTTTGGGAAGTTAGTGAACTTGAATGATCCTGTTATGCTCTCAGTTTGTCAGTAAAGATGTTGAGCAATCGGCAGCATGAGGGAGATCAGAGAGAGCAATTTCAGTTTGTTCTTTGTATCCTTTTTTAGCTCACTGCTTTAAGTACACAGGGTATACTTGTGCCGTTCCTAGTGGGTGTAAATCAGCATGGTGCTGCTGAGGATCTGGCCTCTCAAGTTCTGGTCTTTACTAAAAATACCCTGGAGAGCAGGCTTGATACAACCCAGCTGTGCTCACCTTACCAGAGCTGGAAAAATAGCTGTTTGAGCTCTCAGACTTTTGCTCCCTTCCTCCATCAAATCGCTGCTGTTTGGGGATTTGGGGGTGGAAGTTGATTGTAACATATGGCAATAAAAGGCTGCTGTAGAGTTTTGTAGGAAACATGAAAAGCAAAGAAGCCGGGTGTCCAGTGCCCTTCATAAGCCTGAGCAGTGCTTACATAGGACTGGCAGTTATAATATGGCAATCACTGCAGACCCGTATCTTTCTGCAGCAAGAGGCTTTGAAGGGCCCATGTTTATGCCCTGAATATCTGTCTAAAGTGGATTATTTCTCTGCCATTGCCTTTTGGAAACAGAGGACAGTTTTCAGTAGGCCCCAGGCACCTGTCTTTGGTAGAGAGTCAAGGCTCTGGGTTTTTTTCCGTAATTCTGCCTGCCTTGCTCTGCTGCCTGATTTCTAGGGCTCAGAGAGCCCTGCTCTTGAATTACAAAGGTAATGAAGATATCCTTGTTTCAGGGCTTGGATTTGAGTTATATGGTGTGACACAGCCCGATAGCAATGTTTGCCTGGCTGCCTTGTTGCAGGCAAGTGAAGCATCCTTCTCATGACCACATTGACTGAGAGCATCCCTGTGTCGGCCAGGCACCTCTCACATTGCCTTCCTTCTCACCAGGTAAACTGGGTGGCCAGGACTCCTTTGAGAGCATAGAGAGCTACGACAGCTGTGACCGCCTGACGCAGTCCTGGAGCAGCCAGTCCTCCTTCCAGAGCCTGCAGCGCGTCCCCTCCTACGATAGCTTTGACTCGGAGGACTACCCCACCGCCCTGCCCAACCACAAGCCCAAGGGCACCTTCAAGGACTATGTTCGAGATCGGGCTGACATGAACAAGGACAAGCCTGTCATTCCTGCCGCTGCCCTCGCCGGCTACACAGGTAGGGTCACAGTCCTTGGAAAGCAGCTCTGTGCTCTGCACTTCATGGAGAGCCTCTGCGTCAGGAGAGGGCAGAGCCTCCAGGGTCTCTGGGTTGCTCTGAGTGAGGGTTTAGGGGGTCAGCCCAAGGCTTTGGGCACAGGTACTCTGATCCTCATGTAGGATCTGAGCACTGGGCACTTGTGTGTTGTTTAAGCTGGATGCCTCCTGTTGACTTTGGTAGGAGCTGGGGTCTGGTGAGCTTTGTTGAGAACTCAAAGAGAGCCCTGGTTTCCCCACGGCCACTTTCATGCAGTGCACTGGCCTCTTGCTTGTGGTTTCCCACTTCAGGCAAGACTGGCTGTGTTTCAGCTTTGCTATGCATGATGCAGAATGATCTTATCCCCTTCCAGCAGGGAGGAAGGAACTTTGTTTTGCTTTTTGTGCTGGTGCGAGACAGGGGTGGGATACTGCCAAAGCAGATCCAAGCATTTTCCATTCCCTGCAATGAGAGAGATGAGAAGGTGATAGACCATGGGAACTTCGTGTTTTTGCATGATAGTCCCCCCTGCAATCTGGCCACCTCCTTTCTTCATGGAGAGAAACATGGGGTCAGGCTTCAAGCCAATGTCGAGGTAATCCTTTCCAGTCATTCTGTGCTATGTCATTTCCCTGTAAGACAGGTAACGTTTGCAGGGCAGCCTTCTGCCTGCTCCTTCCCTGGTCCACACTGATCCCTCCTTCTCAGCTGGTAGCAGCTGTGGCCCAGAGGAGCCAAGCAGTGGAAATAGTTGTGCAGATAAAAATCATCAAAAGGTTCAGAGCAGATCCTGACATGTGACTGTCCCTGAAATCTCCTCCCACACACAGCTCATCTTCAGGCTGAGACTGAGTTTTTGTTGGGGGTAAATGCAGAGGGGAGGAGAGGTGGAGAGATAATTTTAGGATGTGTAAAAAAGGAAGTGGTTTGTTGCTACAGCTTTAGTTAGAAAGAAAGCTCAACTCTGCCTTGCTGAATGAGCCTGTTTTGAGCAGGTCTATGCAAAATAAAAGTGTGCTCTGCCATTCCTGAATGGCTTTTGCTGGGGGCTGTGGTGGGGAGAGGCGTGAGTGGTAGGAGGGGCTCTGACCCAGCCACAGAAGTTGGAGTTCCTAAGAAAAGAGTCCAGGAGTGCTACTTGCACTTCTTTTTCCTCTTTTCCTCTGATAACACCTTTCACTGGGGCTGTGGAAGCGTGCAGGGCACCCATCACCTGGGAAGGAGCTCGGCTGCTGGGGTGGGAAGTTTCCCTCCACGTTTGCTATTGCTCATGGAAGCAGAGAGGCTGCACTCCCAGCTCCCTCTGCAGCGAGGAACCAAAGCTGGGGCTGGACCCGGTGCTTGGCCAAGGAGCTTAGCACCCCAAAGTGTGTCCTTGGGCTCTTGCCACAGGGAAAGTGAGGCTTTGGTTTATGCAGTGCCAGAGCACACTTCCAAATGCTTTTCTCTGCATAACTTTTTCCCTTGCCTCGTTTCAAAGCCTGCTTTGAGCTGGGAAGATAATCCCCTGGCCCACGCACTCTGACATGATCAATAAGTTTTTTCATTGCTTTACTTGAAAAACTTTAAACAGAGGAAAATCAGAGGTTTCCAGGAACACCAATCACTTGGAAATCCTTCGGTCAGAGCGCCGCTTTCTCCAGAGGCTGCTGAGTAGTTATTCAGAGCTGAAACTGCCCCTGCCTGCATTTACCGTGGGGAAGGATCTTTGGACTGACAAGCTTTACAAATGTGTGACTCTAGGAATGTCCTCCATCCCTTTTTAATGTCTACTGACTTGTCAGCACCTCATATTTCCTGTATAGAGGGAGCCTAGCATGGGTGCAAGGCGAAGCCAGGTTGCTCTGAAAGCAGGTCACAGTGAGAGCGAGTGAGAACATGCTGTATGACGAATTGTAGGAGAACTTGGCCCTCTCGAAACTGTTCTGCAGTAGTTTATTTCTGGGAAGAAATGAAAAAAGTAAGGCTGGCCATGGAGAAGTGAGGACCTCTCATTGGCCAGCTGAGAAGAGATGGTGGGGACTCTCAGACAGAAGTCCTGGCTTCTTGTTTTTGCTTTGCTTTACTTTTACTTTACTCAGGGGAGGAAGTGCTATCTGGTGGTTAGAGCTGAGGAACTCGAAGCCTGAGCTCTCTACAGCTCTGCTGAGGAGGTGGAGCCTCCAAAAGAGCAGAGCAGGGGACTGCCAGCCCATGGCCCCACAGCTTTCCATCTCTCACCCAGAGCATTCCTGGAGCACGCACCCAACACTGGCACCCCATCACCAGCCAGTGCAGCGCCCAGCAGACGTGCCACGGTGCCTTGGCGTGGAATACCACATCCATCATCTCGAGGGCTCTCTGGGTTTGTGTTAGGAACCTGCCCATATTACTTGGCTCTGCCAGCATGGGCCTGTTTTGCTGGTGGCCCTGGGAGGTGGCACAGCCTTATCACAGCTGTGGCAATCTCTGATGATATCTGCCCCAGGAGGCGCGTGCTGCGCTGAGGAGGTGCATTTTGACGGAAGCGCCATTTGTGTTTGATGTGTTCCTCACACAGCTCACAAGCAGCTTTTCTGAGCTGCTTTATCTGCCCCCACATCTTGACCTAATTTAACAAGTTGCCATGGTTGCTCAGATAGAAATTGATGCAATTTTCTTATCTTTTTTTTGAAGGAGAAATGTAACTGCTCCGGAGTTAGTAAACTACAGTTTCCATAGCTGCAGGGAAGGATGTCCATGGACACCTTTTTGGGGGCAAGCTCTCTGGAGTTTGGCCAAGTTGAGCCTTACTATAAGCCAGGTTTTATTCCTTTTTGAAATGACCTAGGAAATGAAGACAGAATGCAAACCTTAAAATTGGACAAGTGTCAGGATGTGTCTGCTCTGCAGGCAGGTGTGAGATCTCACATTGAGTTATCTGAGTGAGCACTGAGCTCCTCAGCACAGTGATTGGTGCGGGTGAGTGCCTCATTCTGGCTGCATGAGCCCTCATCCTGAGCTCAGCTGTGCCAAATGGAGCTCTGTGCCACCCGCAGGGCTGCATTGCTGGATCCCATGAGCTACCAGCCTCTGTGGGTACCACAGCAACCTGCATCCTTCCTGAGAGCAAACACTGTGTGAATGAGTACCACTGGGCTGTAGCAGAGCAGCGTGCTGCCCATGCTGTGGGCCTGACCACACTGATCTTCAGCCTTTTTGCTCTATATTTATTTTCCACTGCTCTGACCTACTTCTGGCCTTCAACTTCCAGCCTGCTCACCTCCCACTGGTGCAGGTCCAGCAAAGATTCAGACCCTGTGCTGCTCCAGGCTGAATTGCTTTTGGCTTTTCTTGAGCGCCCCAAAGCACCTGCATGAGTTCATAGCCAAGCTGTGGTGTTTGCTTTGTGGCACAAAGGACCTCAGCACCATCTGAGTGAGCCGGGGCTTTCCGTCTCACAGCGTTGCCTGCAGCACTGAGCTGTGATGCACTGAGCCTCTGATCCTGAGAGCTGAAGCAGCAGAGCACAGCGATTCCCCTTGGGCCTGGTGGGGGGAGAGAGGAGAAAGGGATGAGCAGGGTGAGATGACTGCAAAGCACACCTTGATGCCTTGACTGCAAGGCCTGGATTGCCTTTGTAAGTTGTCCTTTCTTATGGGGCAAGTTAGGAAGTTTCTGAACTCTTCACAGGCAATCTCAGCACTGAAGGAGTTAATGTCCTTGCCCCGGCTAGTATCACACACACCCTGACTGTCTCTGACTGTCTCTCTTAGCGACAGATTGATGCTATCTTCATTATCGCTCTGCCCTTAGAGAAGACAGAAGCAGTGCAGGGATGAGATGCTATCTCCTGAGCACCCAGCATCGCTTCTGTTCAGCTGACGGTTGTGCCCTGGATCCAGCTCTGAGGGTTGCTATCACCATTCATGGCACTGTATTGATATTGGCTCAAATGTGCCCCGTGAACCCATCCAGACCATCTGTGGTGCAGATGAAGCCGTGCCTTCGACAGCCTCCGTTTCTGTGCGATGCTTATCAGTGAGACAGAAGTGAAAGCACGCAGCTGCTGTTTTGCAAGAAAGTTGATGCCAAAGAAAGTGGGTGTCTTTCAAGAGAGTTTGTGCGCTGCTTCTTCCCCTCCTCTTACTATGCTGCTGGCCTTCAGCTTCCAGCCTGTGATCTCCCAGATTTGGGCATGCAAAACACACCAGCATGACCCTGCCATGCTCCAGACATGTGGGTGTCTGTCCTTGGCATCCAGATCCTGTGCAGTTGCTTTTCTAGAAACATCAGCATCTTTCCTCCCTGCATCCTGCCTGTGTGAGCGTTTGTAGCTGCTGGTATCTTGGTTTAGGGGAGTTTGAAGATGTAGTGTGAGATGCAGAAGATGGTGCTCATTCACTAACTTTGAGTCCCGTGCTTTGCCTGCCCTTGTGGGGTGACTTGATGTCACCAGCAGCGTCTCCTGCTGCAGCATCATGTTGCAGGGTGGGGAGCTGCAGGGTGGGTTGTGGGGCTGCTTCAGTGCTCCTGCCCCACCTGCCAGACGTGTGCAAATGACAGTGAAATCAGCCCCACGCTACGCTGCCCGAGTGTGACTGCAGCTCTGCTCTGCCCAGCAGCCTGGAGGGGATGGCAGAGCAGCAGTGGAGGGGCTGCTCTGCAAGCAGCACAAAAAGCACGTGGCAAGAAGTAGCTTTTTGGGTCTTTCCCCACTCTGATCACTTTCTGGAGATGTTTCTATCTGTACTTCAGTGTCCTGCTGCCTGCACAAATCAAGCCCTTGGTGATGGTGTGGCTGCACCAGGCTGGGTAAGGGATGTGGGGAGGCAAGGCACGCAGTGATGGTTCCACAATCCCAACACAGCAGTGGGATTCTTGGACTCCAGTGCCTGCAATGCCACTGATGGGGTTTGTGTAGGGTGGGCACATCACCAAAGCGAGGGCTGTTTTGGAGATGTTGCTATGTCCAATTGTTTTGTTTGGTGTGAACCACAAACCACAGAGTGAACAGCATAGGTGCCTTTTTTTTTTTTTTTTTCTTTTTTCTTTTTTTTTTTTTTGAAGCTTTTTTTTTGTTTTATTTTTCTTCTTTCAAACAGAGGCCGTTGAGAGGGGTGAGGGTGTGAAACAAGCTTGAGAGACAGTGGGAGTGACGCACTGAGGGCTGGGCACTGTGCCTGCACAGGCAGTGGGGTACTGCTGGCATCACCACACTGGTGGCAGTGCCCACTGGGGTGTGCTGAAGCAGAAAACCTGAATGAATGTTGGAGACTGGGCATTTTGGTATAAAACCATCTCTGGAACCACAGGGTGGGAAGTCTGCAGGGGATCTCCAGTCCTACTCAAAGCACATGGAGCAGGAATGGGGATCTCCAGCCCTATCCTGGGCAGGATGGTGTAAGGATGGTGTAACACCAAACCCAGTGCCCTGGTGTGACACCACTCAGCCAGAATAGAGGCCTGCTGTCATCTGGCACAAGAAGCATATTTTCCCCCTGACGTTGGAGAATTCCTGTGCAGTGACAGGCGCCAGCAGCCCAGCTGAAGGACCCTCTTCAGTAGTACCGAGGCAAGACAGGATCCCCATTGTGGCCCAGTGGGCAGCCAGCCCCTCAGGCGGGTTCTATTCTGCACAGCTCCTGTGGGGACAATGAGGCTGGGTGCTTTGGTGTGGGAAATCCCTGGGAGCATGCAGTGGGACCAGCACCATAAAGGGGGTCTTGCGTCCTTGCACCCCATGCTTGGGGCTGCAGGGGTACTCCAGTGGTCCAGAGTGATCTGGACCAGATGTCTCAGTGGGTATTTCCTGCAGTGGATGAGGATGAGAGGAAGGCAACGAGGGGCAGGGCGCAGAGACAAGCCCAGCAGCGTCACACCCCAGTAGTGCTGGGGATGTGCTGCAGGTGGGTGGACATCTCTGTACAAGTTGAATGTCACAGAGAAACCTTTTAGCTCCTTGCTTTGCATGAAAAGTGTGCAAAAGGAATTAATTTCAGCTCTGATTACAGCTGTTTCTTCCAAGTAGACCATACACAGTCCTCCCCAGCACCTGTGCCCTGGTGTTCTCTCTTCCCCTTACTCCTGTGGTCTCCCCATGCTGTTTGGGCCCTACCAGCTTGCACACGTGCCGGCTTTGATTCCTGCCATGTGCAGTGCCTGCCTTGCTTCACCATCGTGCCCCATCTGCAGGGCCTCTGCTCCTTCCCCTCCGGCAGGGTGTGTTTATAGGAGCTGAGACATGCCTGCGAGCTGTGTGGTAAACACATTCTTGACATAATTGCTTGTCCAACAACAGAGGAATTTGGGGTTTTACGCGAGTCCTGCGGGCAGCTAGGAATAGACCTTGGGAATCCCTCTTGCAAGGCACAAGTTGCTGGATGACACCGCTTTCTTCAAAATCCCAAAATAACCATTTGAGCAGCTCCTAGTGCTGCAGGAAGGAGCCTACCTCGTTTGCTGCAAGTGGGTGATAAACTGCTGGGTTTCCCAGCACCACCCTGTGCCAGCTGGCAGCTGAGTGGCAAGCATGGAACGTGAGCTGTGCTGGCCCCTGGCTCAGGAATGGTGACACTTCTTGCATCATGTCCCCAATGCCTTGAATATCACACACAGGTAGTTAGAAGGCAGTCACCTAGAACCTAGTATCCAAACAATAGCTTTCCATGTGTTTTATTTTGGGGAAGGAGTAAAAAGTTCTTCTTTGTCTAGGCAGCGTGGTGAATCTGTGCTGCAATCTTGTGTCCCAGCACTGTTGGTCTGCTTTGGGCACCAGTTGCTCTCCTATGTGTGTAAAGCATTGGTATAAAGTTGGATGGGACTAGAGAATTGGTCCCTTCCTGTACTCACTTGTCCTGTACCGTGCAACCTGGAGCACCCACTTGCACAGTGATTCCCCTGTGCACAAAGCCTGGTGTGGGCCATGATCTCAAGATGTGGGGCTGATTTGGCCAGGCTTTGGCTTTTCTGTTTCAGATGAGAGGTGAAGGCGCGATCTGAATTTCCTCCCTCACTTCGCTGCAGGTAATGCAGTGCGGCTCTGGCCCCATCCCTCTCAGAGGCTCGGTGTCTTGGCAAGCTCCTGCTGAGCACATGAGGCTGCAGCATCTCTACCAAACATCTTCTTCTCATTTATGTCTGGGGCAATGCAGTGAGCTGTCTGCTTTGTCCTGGGCTGGATAGAGACAGCAGGGATGAGATGCTCCTTTGTGCTGCATGGTTTGGGAGGAGATCCCACAAAACCTGGAGCAATTCCTTGGGATTTCTCTCTGATTCCCCTCTGGGGAGGGCTGGATGGGGCGCAGTGATTCCCCAGCCCTGATGCTCCTGTCCCAGAGCCAGCTCTGTCATTTCCTGCTTGCCAGCAGCCCGTCTGCTTTGAGTCATTTGAAATGCTGTGGATTAGGGGGAACACCCCTCTCCTCCCTCCGTGCGTTATCCCACAGCCACAGCTCTGACAGCCTCCATTGTCATTCATGGAAACAGGCTGCACTCCATCTCTTTATTCTGAGGAAATAACTTTTTTCCCCTGCTTGAAGCTTTTGCTCACTGCTGTCAGCGCCGGGTTTGCCCCGTCCTGCCTGCCGTCCTCATCCAGACTGCACAGTTTTTCAGGGGTGATAAATCATTTCCTCTAACCTCTGGCTCTGTTTATTACTGTTATTGTCATTATTATTGCTGAGATTCTCTAAGCTCCATTTACAACATGTCAAAATCTCTCCCAGAGCTAAGCGCAGTGTTTTGGGTGTGGCCACATTTAAAGTTGCTCATCAAAGAGTTTTGGCTTGAGGGCTTCTCCTCTACCTTTGCTTGGGACACAACTGCAAAGAAGAGATAATTCTTACATCATTCCACACACACCATGAATCCAGCCAAAACCAGGCTGCGAAGCCGCAGTCTCCCTGCAGTGCACCAGCTGCTGCTCGTTAGGTGTGTTGAGCTCAGCGCCGCGAGACAAATTGCTGTTGGCCAAAATTAGCACCCAAACCAAAATGGGAGACGTGGAGATAAAAAGAGAGGCTGAACATCCACAGCGAGGGATGCTCTCACCTCTCCGGCTGCTCTGGTGGAAGCAGAGCTCTGCCAAACCCTGCAGCTCCTGCCCATCTCTGTGAGCTGCAGCAACACGCCCTGGAGAGAGGCCAAATAATTTTCATACCTGGGTCCCCTTTATCTCCATAAACAGGCACAGAGCAAAGAGTCAAGGTTGGGAAGCAGAAGTCTGCCGGAGTTCACGCAATGGCCAGGAGCTTTTTGGCACACAGGGGATGGTGGTGCTCTCGTGCCAAGGCAGCACTGCTGGCTGTTTGGGTGCCAGAAAAATAATCCTATTTATGTAACTCGGAGTGAAGCATTCCAGTGTGCAAGTATTCAGCTCTGACTGCAAATTGGAAGCTCTTTTACCTGCAGGATTTAACTGCCAGATTGTCTGAGGTCTTACCCTGCAGCCATTGATGGTTTTCTTTTTTTATTGGCAGAAGGTTTTATTTTTTTGCAGTGAGCACCATTTGCATGTGAACCCCCCACCCTGGACTGGGATGGAAGGGGCTGTGATTTGCTGGCACTGATGTTTTGTGTTTCCTTTGTCTTTCCAGGCAGTGGACCCATCCAACTGTGGCAATTCCTGCTGGAGCTGCTCACTGACAAATCCTGTCAGTCCTTCATCAGCTGGACGGGTGATGGCTGGGAGTTCAAACTTTCTGATCCAGATGAGGTAAAGTACCACAGCCCAAATGCTGCTGAAATATTTAAGATAACTCGCATCTTTGTCCTTTGGAGAATCACAGAATCACTATGGCTGGGAAAGACCTCTCTGATCCCAATCCAACCCAGCCCACCCCACTATGCCCACTGACCATCTCCCCACATGCCACATCCCCATGGTTCTGATGTAACCCCCCACACCCTGGGCAGCTGTGCCAGTGCAGCACTGCTCTTTTGGAGAATAAATTGTTCCTAATATACAACCTGAAACTCCCCTGGTACAACTTGAGGGTATTCGTGGTTGAGATTAGGACAGGCCTATCGTTCTGGTCTTCTGTAGGGGAATGCAGTGAATTGAAGCCCAGCTAAAGTCTAGTTAAAAATTGGGCTGAAGTTGTGTAGGAAGCAATAACCCATGCTCAGAGTTAGTGAGAAGCTGAAACACTGTAGAGAAAGGCACAGTGACAGATGTGTGCAGCTGAGAGTTGAGGCTTCCTGTTGATTATCACAGAACCATAGCACTGTAAAAAATTGGGATAGACCACTGAGACCTTGTAGTCCAACTGTTGAGCTTTCATCACCACGATCATTAAACCTTGTCCCATTCCCCATGTATGGGGTATCCGTTACCTTACCTGACTTCTGTGTCCTCATGGAGTCCTTCTCTGTGCTCTGCTGTTGAACACTTCGGTTTTCCCAAGCTTTAATGGTTTTCATGTGTCCAAGGGCTGCCCATTCAAGCCAGAAAGCCTTCTCTCATCCCCATGTCGTCCATCCCCTCTGATTCTCCTTACCCCTCTCCTAGGTGGCCAGGCGGTGGGGCAAGAGGAAAAACAAGCCCAAGATGAACTATGAGAAGCTGAGCCGTGGTCTGCGTTACTATTATGACAAGAACATCATCCACAAGACGGCCGGCAAGCGCTACGTCTACCGCTTCGTCTGCGACCTGCAGAGCCTGCTGGGCTACACGCCGGAGGAGCTGCACGCGATGCTGGACGTCAAGCCGGATGCTGACGAGTGAATTCTGAAGAGCTTATGGGACTTCATCTTTTTTTTTTTTTTTTTTTTGCTTTTTTTCGTTATTTTTTGTTGTTAGAGAGCAACTCAGATTTGATGCTTGGAGGATGTTGGGAGAGAGGGTGGCGGGTGAGTCGAACTTCTGGTTGGAATAACCTTAAAAGTTTGGTTCGGAGAAGGATGAACCTTTGTTTGCTGAGAGCTCCAGGACAGGCTTCTTTGGGTAAGATTCTGAGTTTTAAGAAAGCCAGAACAATGTAGCTCACTTTAAAAAGGAAAAAAAAGAAAAAAAAAAAAGAAAAAAAGCAAACAGAAAAACCTCCCCATCCCTCGCTGGTTAGAAAAAATATTAACAAACCCTTTGGCTTTTGTGCTATTGGCACAACAAACTGACAGTTGAGGAAATGACAGTATTCCTAAGGATTTGAGGGCTTAAAACTTGCTTTTTTGGGGGGGGGAGGGGGGGGAAGGGGGGAGGGAAAATGAAAGTGGGGGAATCTTCCTGCTTTGGGGAGGGGCAATATAGGAAAAAACCCAAGAACTGTTGTTGTTCTTGTTGCATCGCCTTTCTGTCGATTGTCTTCTTTTATACAAAGGACAGATTTTTTTTCTAGGAGGGATCACGAGTCTTTTTTTTTAAAAAAAAAACAACAAAAAAATTTGTTAAAATTTTATTTTATTAAATTTTGTGCCAGTATTTTTTTTTTTTTTTTTTAAATAGTCTTAAGCTCTAAGATGGTCTCAGTATTGCAATATTGTGTGTGTTTGTTTCTGTTATGCCAGCAGAGTTTTATCACAGTGAGGAAAAAGAGAAAATGGTTTCTGTAGACCCCACAGGAGAAGGGCAGCGCTGCAGTCAGTGCTTTTTGGGGGGGATGTGATGGAGCCCCAGCTCTGCTGCTGCTGGCCGGGGGTCTCTGCTCCCATCCTGCAGCCCTCGCGCTCTGCTCTGCTCTGCTGTGTGCTGCTAAAGCTGGGTGAGATTTCCAACGGCACCTTTTTGTCGTTGCTGTTCAAAATAAGTCTCTCTCTTCCATCTGCTCCTTGTGCACGCAGTGATTTTCCAAAGCTTACCGAGGTTTTTGCAGTGAAAATGGCTTTTGTGTTTTCCCAATGGAGTTTTTGCTCCAGGCTGGATGTGGCTCTGGGCAGCCTGGTCCGGTGGTTGGTGACCCTGCGCATAGCAGGGGGGCTGAAACTAGATGATCATTGTGGTCCTTTTCAACCCAGGCCATTCTATGATTCTATGAGGAACACTTTGGTGCCTTCAGGAATTTTCTCATTTTTTGGAGAGGAGTGGGGAGAAATCCCGCGATGTAAATGAAAATTGCAGAAGTTGGTGAGGGGAAAAAATCAGGAAAACATTGGAAAACCAAAAGGAAATATTTCTTCCTTCCTGTTTTGAGCAGCTCCGTCTTTATTGCTGTATGTCTTAACCAGCATGGGCACCAGCAGAAAGGAAATTGGCCTTTGCAAATGGGATCTTTACTGCCCTTTGTGAGCCTGATCCGCAAACCGTGTCAGGGTGTGATTAACATGAAGCACATGACTGTTGGTGGTGGGGTTGGTGACACATCTCGTGCTTGCCTGAGTGCAGGAGAGCAGCACAATCAGTTCTGAGGGGCTGCTCCTCTGTGCTGATTTTTTTCTACCCCATTTACCTGCACTGGAGTGAGTCTCACTCTGCTGGGCAAAGACCCCGCAGGGCTGGGCTCAGTGTGGCACTGAAGACTTGGTGGTAAAAATTAACAGTCCTGGAGGTGACCCCAGGTCACAACCCGTGCAGGTCTGGCTGTGGGATTGGGGTGTTTGCCCCAAAGAGCTGTTGGGCATTTTATTTTTAAAGACAGTATTATGCATTTGAACCAAAAGTAGCTTTTTTTGTGTGTTATTCGTCCATCTGAGTGTCTTGTGCAGCTGCATCCACCCAGAGGCACTGCTAGGGGGAAGAGGAGGGTGGCTTTCGGGAGAGCTGGTGGAGGGGGTGCAGATGGAGGTGTAGGTAAGGAAGGATGTTGGGTACGCTCACAGCGTTGGGGCTACATGTTGTCCCACTGAGCGTGTGCAAAAAGTAGTGGGACAGATGGAAAGGAAGGAAAATAGGATGCAAGGACAGTGAAAGGTGTGTGCACCAAAGGAGGGGTGGCCCACTCCTTCACTAACTGCCTGCTGGGAGGTGAAAAGCAGCTGGGCTCCTCGGGCAGGTGGGAAAAGCAGCTCTGAACTGGAGGGGAGGGAGGACAATGTGGGCACTGGGGAGCCTGGGTGGGAACAGGCACCACAGCTTTACCCAGCAGGGACTGGCTCACTGAGGGGCAGAGCCAAGGGTTGCTGCAGCTGCTGGGCAAAGGGGCAAAGAAATGGCACAGAAACTGGTGGCAGCAGATTAGTGAAAGGGCATCCCAGCAGGACGTGGTAGCTTTGTAGGGTTTTCAGCACTCGGTAGGATTTTCTTAGGCTTTTGGTGTTGCTCTCTTGCATGCAACTGCAAAGTGTGCTTTGCTTACAGAATCCCCCTTTCAGCCCCACGTGCTGCTACGTGGCTGAGCTCCTGCCTGTGGCATCACACCATGCCTTAGGAAATGCCTCCTGCTTGGCCCTGCTGTAGCTGAAGTGCCTTTTTCAAGCAGAAAACAGGGATAACATTTCACTCTGATGGAAGGAGTCAGAGTTTTGGGTACCAACTCCATCATTCCACCAGGCCAAATCCCTCATCTCCCAGTTTTCTGTTTTCTTCAACTCTTTATTCCCATTCTAGAGACCATCCCAGAGAGGGCTGTGTGCTGTTTATACACTGGAAATGTGAGGATTTGTTTTTGTTTCTTTTTCTTTTTTCTCCCACTTTTGTAATTGCGCATTGACTTTTGGAGAGGGAGGTGTGACCTCCTGTTCTTCAAGGCCATGAAAATTTGGTAAACTCACACACAAGCTGAACCAGCAGGATGGGTTTGAGAGGGAGCTGCCAGGGATGGGACTCGCTCCTCTGCTGGCTGCTCTGCATGGCAGTGAGCTCCAGCCTTGGCAGATCCAGGTGGCACTCAGGAATAGTGTTTGGGTTTGTCTTGTTCTGGAAGATTTCCAGTGATTTGGAGTGTTTTCTTTGTTCTGCTTCTGATCTGCTGTTTTTTGGTGTCTGACCAACTGGGGCACATCCCCTTCACCCGCTGCGTCCCTTTTGTCCCCTTTGTCCCCCAGCCTGGGGAGTGCAGCTCTCTGCACTGCTGTGACTTTCCTTTCCCAAAGGTTTTTTAAGGTGCGTTTCCCAAAGAAAGAGTCATTTCAAAGATCAGGGGAAAGAGGCCCCAGTAAGAGATATAAAATGCTGGAAAAAAAGCAAGCAGGTCTGCCTAGATCTATCCTCCATCTCTGTGTATGATGACTATAACCAGTGCAGAGCCGTGTGTGTGCAAGTGCAGATCCATTTATTTACGCACTACGACCATCCAGCTCCAGGCATGGTCACACATGAAGTCACTTCGGAGAAGTGATAGAATCATTAAGATCCAAAAAGACCACGAGGTCACCATGTCCAACCCCAACCCATCCTCACCATGCCCACCAAACCAGAGAGCGGTTCGGTGAGAATCAGCAAATATCACACAGTTTAACCTCTTCCCCTATTCCCAACCCAACGCCAGATCCGCAAAGCAATCCTGGTTAGCACCAAACAATGCAGAGGCTGCAGGAAGCATCTCCACTTTCTGCCTCGTTGTCTTCTGGAGGGCTTTTCTGCAGAGCTTTGGGGCCTGGCTGCCACGTTGCTGTGAGCATCACAAGCGTTGGGTTCCTCAGTGCGCTCTGCTCTCTGGTGGGGTCTTTCCAACATCCGTGAGCTGTTGTCTACATTCCAAAGAGGTCTAAATAAATGATAAATCTATGTATGCATATATGTTATAATGGAATATCTCCAGGAATTAACTGCCTCAGTATAAAAAAAAAAAAAAAAAAAAAAAAAAAAAAAAAAAAGAAAGAAAAAAGTGGGGTTTTTTTTTTGTTGTTACATTTTGTTTTTACAGATGGGAATTTTTTTTTTTTTAAGCTGATACAGATAGGAGAAGAGAAAAAAAATAAGAGAGAGATTGTTATATTGTGCTGTTCGACTATTTTCCAACGTGTATTTTCATATAATTTATATTTTTTAAAAGTGGGAAAAAAAAAAACAAACTTTAAAAGCAAGATTTAAAAAAAAAAATACAAAAAAAAAAAACCAAGGAAAAAGCAGGTGCTTTTTAAAAACTGAGCTGAGGTAGCGTAGAGATGTAGCGATGTGTGTGTGTGTCCGTGTGTTGTGTTGTCGTTTTTTTTAAAGGATACAAAAAACGCCCCTCCTCCATTGAATACTTAAAGAAGGAAGGGGTTGGTTTTGTTTTAATTGCTGATGCTGGCACATCATTTTGCTGGAGAGTTTTTTATATACTGTAGCCTTATTTCATATTGTATTTTAAACCATGTGAAATTAAAAGAAGAATAATTCATAGCACTCAGTCCCAGTGTGCTGCTTTGTGAATTTGCTCTTACGTTGCCTTCGCTTTTCAAGGCCAGGTGAAAACGGGAGCAGTGCAAAAGCCCGGGGATGATGCAAACATTCCCTCCTGCTGTAGGATGGGACACGTGGGGTTGACTTTCTTCTCCTCACAGATGCTCAGCACTGTTGGCCAATGGGCAAATTTGCCATTTCAATGCACTCTCACCACCTGAATCGCCACTAAATCTTGAAAAATTGTGCATTTCTTCACATGATGGTTTTTTCCCAATGAGGTTTTGTTGTGGGCTCTGGTTCAGGATCTCACTGTCCTCAGGAAAGCGATGCAGTCGGTTTGGGATTGGTGTAGAGGGCTGAAGATGCTCATTAACAGGGCTGGGGAACTGGAGGGGTTTTTCACACCAGCAGATGCTGCTTATCCATAGGACTGAGATCACGTGATGTGGAGTTCCCCAAGGACAGTGCTGTGGCACGAGTTCAGGCAAATGAGCGTCGAAGTGGATTGATTAGACACTGCGTCCACAAATGCAGGCATTGGATGGGTTGAGCACCAAGAGGAGCTGACAAGTCATCTGTGTGCATTGCATCAGGATGCGACAAATCCAGGAGGAGGAATATTGATAACAGCTCCATTTATAGCCTTGGCTTGCAGGCGTGCAAGAAGTCTGGGGAAGGGCTGAAGGATGGATGGGTGAGCACTGCCACTCACTGACCCAGCAAGCTTGTCCCCTCTATGGTGTGCACAGCCTGGGGACCACACTTCAGCGCTTGCACTATAAATACCCACTGGTGGCTGCTGGGGAAGCCCCTGTGCACCTGGGCTGCTCACTATGGAAACTGCAGAGGGCAACGTATGTCCCCAACTCCCCCAGCAGCACTGGGGCTGACAGATGGAGCAACACTTCAACTCTGTTCTTCATCAGCGCTCAGATGCAGGGTTTGGCTGGAGCTGCATCCAGCAGCACTGTGGATGGATGGGATTGAGGCAGCTTTGCACTCAAAAGCAAACACAAAGCACTGAGAATGCTGCTTGAAATAGAGGCCAAATAGCAAAGCGGCCTGGTTTGGGTGTCTGTCTTGAAATGAGACATCTGAAATGGGTGCTTGAGGGAAAGAAGAGAGACTGAAAGAGGAACCGAAATCAGCGAGGACTGAACAAAGGGAAGGGCTCTCTAGAAATCTCTGAGCTAGGAAAAGAAAGATGTAAGGAGGTGATGGAAGGGGAGAATATAGAGAATGTCATGGAGAAGGATGGGAGCAAGGGCAGAGCTGGAGCCCGAAAGTCACGCTGCGATGCTCAGCCAAGCCCACAGTGCCCGCTGGGGACAGCAAGGGATGCACCCAGAATATCAGGGGATTTATGGCCAGTTCACAGCATTTGGACCTCAGTCCTCCCTCTGCCCAAGCACTGCTGCAGGTGGTGCTGGAGGTGCCAGGGCCGCCCCTGCAGTCAGCACTTTCCGCTGTTTGCTTTCCGCGCCCGGCTCCCTCCCACTGCGCCGAGGCCTCTGAACGCCGTCCAACAGCAACTTTCCGGCTCCTCCGGCGGCCTTTCCCCTGCGCTGCCATTCCCTGGCCCTGCATGAAAGCCGGCCCCACAATGAGCCATTGTGCCTGGAGGGAGGCAGCAGCTGGGGGGGCCGCACACCCACCAGCACCAAACACCTTCCTGGGGTTCTGGGGGATGCCCTGCACCGGGGATGCTCCCCAAATTCTGCATCTGTGTCGTGGGAATGCTCGCTGAGCTCCGAGCATCCTTTTGGGGATGGAGGGGGGAGCAGGATGTTCACCACTGTGCCCATGGTCGTGCTGACTTGGATTTATTTCATGGCGTGATGCTGGGATGCCCTAATCCATCTCATGCTTGAATCACCCCCAGTGGGAACAGGCACTCCCAGCACAGCCCTGTGCCGTTCCTCAGCCGCCGTCTTATTCCTTTCTCCCTTCCATCCTCTTCTCTTTCACCCCTCCTGGCATCCCAGTGATGCTGCAGCTCCAGCCCCATCACGGGAATTCTGCCAACTGTTTCCAGTTTCCATCACTGGCATTTACCAGCTGGAAAGCACCTGGTGCAGCCAGCACCATGCAGACCACCAGCAGTCCCAGGGCTGTGAGCACAAACCCAAACAGCCCCAGAGGTGTTGTGGAGCTGGGAGTGGGCTCCTTTGGGGAACAGCATCACTTCAAGGTAGGCATGCCAAGAAATGCAAAGAAATATAAAAATCCCCACAATGAGCAATTTTTTTGTTGTTGTTTTTATTTTCTTTGAGGTTTCTGTGTTTTTCTCCATCCCAGCTGCTCCTGTAGGAGTCTCTGTGCGGGTGTTGGCATCACCAACCCTGCTGAGCTTTGCTAAGCGTGCTGCAGGTCTCAGAGGCTAGGAAGGGGCTTTTGCCTTCCCCTCACCATCAGAAACCCCATTTTCAGAGCCTGGTGCAGGTGATCTGTATATGTATTTTTTTGCTATTCCCATGTTTATGGTCACAGTGTTCCTTGTGTGAGGTCCAACTGGTTTCATGTCACATCCAAACCCCACTGATGAAAGTAGGCACTGAGTGCCAGCAAAGGGGAGAGGAGAAAGGCAGAGGGGATGCAACATAAATCCAAAAAGGGATGTGAGGGGCTGCCACACCACTTGGGGGCTTTTGTGTGTGTGTGTGTGTGTGTGTGTGTGTGTGTGTGTGTGTGTCTGTGTGTGGCTTTTGGAGCTTCTTTTCAGCTGAAGGTTTTGCTGGGCTGGAAACTTAACCTGGTGCCAATGGGACACTCATAGACCCCAGTACTGCAGCACTGTAGCACGAACAAGAGGCATTTTGCACCTTTTCCCTTCTGTGGGCTGCACAAAGCGAGCACTGAGCTGTCCTTGCCCACGCACCCAGAGCAGCAGCAGCAGCCATGCAATGTGAGGCTGGAGCAACGCAGCTGCCATTGCAGTTGGTGGTGTTTCATCAGGAACCTCAGGACTGGCGGGGCTGTGCCAACTGCCTGATCACCCACAAAAAGGAAAAAAAAAATGGAGGCAAACCCAGCAACTCAGCAAGAAGCCATTCGTGTGCCTTCTCCAGGGGCCGGATGGGAAGAGTCACCCGTGCTGGCAGCAAGCAATGTGATTCCATAGGAGCATTCCTAGCTGCAGCCTGGGGATCTGTGCAGTCCTTCTCTGTTAAAATTAGCAACAAGGAATGTGCAATTCCTACCGGGATAGCTTATGGAAACGATAAACAGAAACAGGACAAATAAAGTTTTATGGCTGGATTTAGAAATCTCGGCAGCTGGAGGACTTGGTTCCCCCACCATCAGCAATGGGCTTTGGAGGAGGGGGGGGGGGGGGAGGAGAGCAGAGAGCGGGCTGCTTTCAGAAGTTGCGCATTTTAGCTAAATTAGTTTAATAAACAATTTGCTTTATGATTCAAACTCACTCAACCACACAGGCAAAGCCGATACAAATCAGTCGTAAGCTGGTATGCACGCGCCGGATGGGTTTGCATGGGACTGCAAGCCAGAGCTCGCTGCTCGTGTGCACGCATGGACATGGCCCTCAGCAGATAAGGGCTGGATGAGATCAGTAGAGTGGGTAGGAGAAAGATCTGATACATTTAGCCCCAAATATTGTCCTGATGGTGACCAGCAGGAGGTGGAACTGGAGAAGCAGCAGCACAGGGTGGGTGATGGCTTTCCAGCCCTGTGCTGCTGAGGATCCACATCCATTTCTCTTTGCTCCCAGGTGGACTTCCAGACACGCTGACAGTTTTCTCAGTCATTCTAAGCCACAGACATCTTCGTTTTGAGTTGCCCTAACGACAGAAATAAACACAGAACTTTCTGGTAGTGGATAAAAATGACTTGTGGTTTTTGACCAACCAACTTCTGTGCACTCAACTTCCAGATGCCTCTGAGAGTACAGCCTTTGAAGAATGCTGGTGATATCATATGGGAAAAGCAAGGCTGCTTAAAGCCACTCCAAGTGGGATCCTAAAACTGAGGACGTGCTGGTGGAGCTGTGTGAAAGAGTTTAGGGTTAGTGATATGCATGAAGATGGAATGCAAAAAAATGCTGGTGGCGTTCTGTTTGCACTTCTTATGAGCCATGAAGATGGTCTGCAAGTGTTAGCTTGTTCAGAAAGCACCCAGTAGATATGGTTCATGTCCTGGTAGGTATGAAAGTGCTGACAGGTCTGGTCTTGCCTTCCCTGTTTTCCCCCAAAATGCTGAGACTCACTGGAGTACCCCAACTCAGCTGTTCCTCTACTTTCAGTCTC
Source organism: Lagopus muta (assembly GCF_023343835.1). Classification (NCBI taxonomy): domain Eukaryota; kingdom Metazoa; phylum Chordata; class Aves; order Galliformes; family Phasianidae; genus Lagopus; species Lagopus muta. Next base: position 870,928 of record NC_064454.1, on the reverse strand, counting down.
ATGCTCAGATGGCACACAGAGATCCAAACCACTCATCTCTCCATTTCTGCTGGACAAACACATTCTGCATGAGGTCCATCTCATCCAAATGCAGTCTGGCAGGCATGGTCCCCATCTCATCCTTGAAGTCTCAGCACAGGGCCATGATGGATGACAAAAGCAAAAACTCAGTCTTGGGGTGCATCTGTGTGTGACGTGGTGTCCTCCAGTGGAGGAGATCCACCAGCAAATGTGGTTTGGGGAACATCCCTTGAAAACCACTGAGAGAGGCTAACGGACTTCCTTTGGGAAAAGCAAAGCCTGTAGCAGAAAAGCTGGTGGTAAATGAATGGAAGTCCAGTGAAGGAACTCAGGACTGTGAAGATTCAGTCCGCTAGTAGGGCTGCATAACCTAAACCAGATTTCTGTAGGAAATAACTCCAGGACACCGCAAACTATGCACTGCTGCTGCTTGGATAAGTCCATACTCTATCATCCCAGTCTATTTTTTCCCCATCTTCCCTTCCAAGCATTGTTCCAAGCCTGAAGGCGCTGCTGCAGCCAGCTGGGTGCCCTGGGAACAAACTTTCCCACCACTTTCTCTCTCCCCATGAAGGACACGGGGGGAAGCAGACAAGAGGTCTCATCGAAGCTGGTGGGAAGTTCTGGTTATATGTGCATGTGTTATTATTTAGGAGCCTGGCTGGAAGGAAGTAATGCTGGCACTCCATCTCTGTCACAAGCAGAGCGGTGCTGGGGTTGAGTTGGTTGCTTGGGTTACACGGGGCAGGCTTGGAAGCAAGAAGCTTGCCTCAAAAATCAAGATGGAGGAGACAATATCCAACTGCCTTCCAGGTTTGGAGGAGGATGTTCTCATGACCTCAAGTGGAGGGAAACAGACCAATGCATCCCCACTGTGCTCTCTTCTCCCCCGCAGGATGCTCGGAGCCTTGGTCACTGCAGTTGCTGGATGAAAGGAAAGACTGAAAAGGGCATTAATTGCATTCCTGAAAAAGGCAACAAGTCCTCAAGTCAAGTTTCTAGTTGGAGTATGTGATTTCTGATACATCATTTTTTCTTTCTTTCTTTCTTTCTTTTTTTTTTTTTTTAAGGATGACTTCCATAGAAATTATGGGATTGGCATTACAGAAGAGTCAGCACGGGCTCACACTGAAATACAAACTGTGTGGCAGACAAACTGCGTGGACTTTGACTTTTAGCTGAAAAATAACAATTTTCTGAGGATCGGGGCAACCAAATTAAATCGAAACTTGTTTGGACCAGCTCTGAAAAACGTCAGCATCATTCCCTCCCAAAGATCTCCCAGTATCAGACTCTGGACCCTGCGTAGCTCTCCCAGCATGGCACAGGGGCCCTCTCTTCTACCTTTCCTGCACTGAAGCATCCCATATAACTCACGCACCTCTGAGATCACCTCATTCTTCCATTAGAGTCTGAGAGAAGTTTTATTCCAGGAACATGGGGCAACCCAGTGGGTCTTTGGTCTTTTGAGCCCATATTGTCTGGTGGCAGAGCAGCAGGAATTAACTCCATGAGCAGCTATCGGCTCCTCAATGGCAGCTGCCTTGGCCAGAAGCCCAGGGAAGGATTTATACCATCAACGGCAAGAAGATAAATGGCAGCTCTGCCTTGCTGACAGCGGCGCTACCTGCAGGAGGAGACTTCTTTATTTAATGCAGCCTGAATTGAACATCTGCTGGGAGGGGAATTCAGTGGTCCTTCCTGCTGCTGATCCAATTAACCCAATGTGGGAAAAGCTTTATGAGCGTGGTTGGCATCACCGAAGTGCTTGGTGAATTTGGGTGGGAGGGAACAAGGGTTGGTGTAGAGCTCCTATACCCCAGAGCACAGTGTGCAGGGGATGCAAGGGCTGCTTTCATCCCATGGCCCCGGAGATTTCCCAGCTTCCCCTATTTCTCTTAAAATCTCCCCATCAGATAGGATTTGGGAATGGCCAATAGTTCTGGCCTTTGCAATTTGAATAAATAGAAAAGTATAATGAAGAAATCTAAATGGAATTGAATGAGCCTATTGGAAGAGAATGGTTCAAGCATGATTTTAAGCTGGCTGCAGCTTGCTGAGGGCAAGGGGATGTTCTCTGCCCTAAGGCCCTGCTGTCAGCCGGTGATATTTTACCAGAGCTGGGACCAAAACTCCCCGAGCCCTGACCAGCTTGCAGGCCCTGGGAGTCTAAACATGTTCCCTGGCATTAATCACTGGTAATGGAAACCAGAGCTGGCTCTTGTCCCCGCTGAGTCAATGCAACTCTTGCAAATGAGTTGGGAAATACGCACGCAGGCTGAGAACGGGGCATGAAAGAAATTCCAGGCAGGGCTTTTTTCTTCTTCTTTTTAGTGGAATTTCAAAATTGGAAAACCATAAAGGGAGTAAAAATAGAAACATGAACAGCAGAAACCTCAGTCCTCCAATGGCCTGCTGGTCTCGAGCCTCCTGTCTCCACCTGCCCCATCCCACTCCTACCAGTGACACCGAAGTCCAGCGATGCTGGGGGACCTTTGGGCAGGACTTCAGGGCTGTGACAGAAATGCTCCCCAGCTGGCAAGTGGTTTCAGTAGGTCCAGCTGGGTCCTTGGCCCCCCGGAGTAAAGGATGTCAGGATGAGGCTATGGGTGCACCATCCATGAGCCCCACTGCCCTTTACTTCGCATCAACACTTCTCATCCCAGCTGTAACTGCAGAGCTGTAACCCAGGATGTGAGCTCCAAGCCCTTGTTCCCTGGACACGTCGCATCACCCCATGGTGAGAGGAAGGTTTCCTCCTCCTGCAGCTCTGTTACGCGGGGTGAGCTCAGCAAAGGATTGCTGTATGACTAATTGCATTCCCAGGGACCCTGCAAGCACTTAAAGAGAGATGGACCCTCTAAACACTTAACGAGGTTTCACTGAAATGGCAGCTAAATGATCTCCTCTCCCCACTGTTGAGGAAGCGGTCGATTCAGGGTCGTGGTGGGGAGATAAATCTCTCCCCAGTTTCATCAGCTGGTGCTGAGATGCAAAAGGACGGCTTTAGAAACAGTTTCAGGAGCCAGAGTCGCTGGGACATTTTGTCTCTTTGGGGTCCAATTCCACAAAAAGAAAATTGCAATCTGGCAAAAACCCAACCTAAATCCGTATGGAACCATGGAAAATCCCTATGATCACATGGAAATACAACTTCAAATGTTTTTTGACAAAGATTGTAGCATCTCCTGGAAATAAGGAGGGAAACAGGCATGGGGTTGTGTGGTGATTTCCCCCAGCACTGCTCTTGTGGGGGGAGGAGGGCTGACATCGTCCCCTCCTTTCTACTTCCAGCATCTTTCTTCTTTTCCCCCGAAAAGAAATGAAGAAACAAGAATGGAAAGCAGCTAGTTTAGAAAAACTTCCTTACTGAAGGCTCTGCTGAAAGACCCCGAATAATAAAACAGCCTATTTGCATTAGCGTGCCATCTAAGAGCCGCTCAGAGGGAAGAGGTCATGTTTATATGCGATCTGTGAGAAAAATGGGGCAAAAACCGATGGTTCCTGCCCACGCACTGCGGCGCTGAAAGAGATCCTCTGTCCCAGATGGATGCAATTAGGGGGAGGCAGCAAGAAAAAATATTACGCAGGTGCTGTGGGATGTTTCTGGAAACTTCAGATGTTGCTTTTCCCAATGCTTGAGATCGTGCTCCCATTTATTGAGTGATCGCTGTTTCCCTGCACTATGGTTGGTGCTGGAAGCTTGGGAAACGTGCAGTGCTGGGCTGTGTTTTACTGCTTTTCTTCTTTATTTTTTTTTCTACTTTTTCCCTTTTATGCACAATCCTATCCCAAAAGTGTGGTTCTTGCAGATTCAGTGGGAGAATCCCTGGAGTCAGGCACTGGCTTGTGTTGAGCTCATTTCTCCGGGCAAAGCGGGCAGCTTCCTTGGGGCATGGAGCCCATGACATGCCCTCTCCTGGGGTAATCAATGGGTTTAACTGGGGGAGAATGCTGGAAAAAGTTGGGCACCGGAGCAGCCTCCCTCCCTCCATTGCCCCCGGATGGCTTTGGGAGCAGTGAGATGTTTGGATAATGTAAATCTATCCGGCTTTGGCTTTTATGGTGCCCAGGGGATGCATCCGTCATGGTGGGGCTCCCTCCCTTCGGGGAGCCGCCAGCTCCACGCTACCTAGAGCCGTGCTGGAAGGGCTGCTGGGCAGTGCAGGTTTCTCCTCCCTGTGGGATTTGTGGCTTTGAAATATGCCCTTTTTCCTTTGCTCTGATGATGCTAAATAAAACCCCAAGGTTTTTTTTTGCAGGACAGCCCTGCGGGGGAGTAGTGCATGGAGGCTCCTGGCTGCCGCCGGTCACTGCCGGCCGTGAGAACTGAGGCTCTTCGGAGGGAGTTTGGCCACTTGGTTTGTTTGGTTTGATTTCTCTCTTTCTTTTTGTTGTTGTTGTTTTCCCTTTGGGTTACGAAGGGGTTCAGACAGCACAGCACTGGGTGGCATCGCTCTGGGCAGACACACATTGCACATGTCCTCAGGGAGCCAGGATTATTTTGGCCAGGATTGAACAGAGCAGCCCAGCCTACAATTCTCCATCTCATCCAAAGGGGAGTACAAATGCCAGGCCTCAGTTTCCTCATTTTCAAAATTGTATTGAAAAGTGCTTATCAATAGGTTGGATTTTTGTTTTTGGTTTTTTGGGTTTTTTTTTGGCAGGAGGCACTCCCACTCTCTGTATTTCCAGCCCAGGGAACAACGCAGTACAAAAAGTCAGAGGAATGGGGGGAAAAAAAAGCAAAAAAATTGGGAAAAAATTAATTCCAATACTATGCAAACTGTAGAGTGATCCCGAGAGCAGATCTTTTCTGCCTGTTGGCATTTTTAGCGGCTGTTGGCCCTGCTCAGCTCATCCTAATCACTTAGCTGCCATCCCGTGTTAAGAAATCTCAGTGACAATGCATCTTACGCGGGGTCATTTCCTCCAGGGCAGGCTCCTGCTAGCCACAGCCACACTGCAGGCTTCTGTTTAACATCTGCTCCTGCTTCTGCCCTGCCCTTTGGGTCACTGGCACAGCTCGCCTTTCACCCCGCCTTGCTCAGTGGGGACGAGGAGCACCGCTCCCTCCCCATCCTCTGCATCACCGCCTCAGTGCCCCTGCAATGGCTTCTGGCATCTTGATGTGCTCTGAGCCTCCATAAGGGGTCAACCGTGTGGGTCACATTTGGTGGCAGCGGCCTTTGACCCTTCGCTCACAGCTATGGCACAAAGAACATCGCTTTCCCCATCAGACGACTCTGTTTGAATCAGCACCATTGCTCCAGTGCTGCACAGTACTGCACTGATTGCTGGGCCTGGTGGGGCTGCCTGGTGCCTGCCCTCATGCCCAGCAGTTTGGATGCAAGAACCAAATGTGGCACGAGTGTAGAGAGCAGTGCAAGCTCAACCCCTTAGCAGATCTGAGAGCACCTCCACTGCATGTTACACAGGCCTGCTGGTAACTGTGGTTCCTGCTGTTCCTGCCTGCTACAATTCAGGGTTTGGCTCCCTACCAAAAGTGATCAGCCTTCTGCTTCCCAGTAACAGAGCTTTGGTAATGACATAAGGGAATAAGGTCCTCATAGGAGCCATGAGAAGAAGTTTCAGCAGCAAGTTCATGGCCCCAGAGCCTTGGATTTTCATGAAAACACACAAAAACATGTTCACAATTTCTTCTCCCTGAGACACCAGTGTCTCACCTGGGTGAAATCAGAGAATCATAGTATTACAGAATAATTAAGGCTGGAAAGTCCAGCCATGGACCCCTCAGCTCGTGGGCTGATCCCACAGCCACCTCTGCACGTGGGCAGGAGGATGGGGCATCCCTGGGAAACAGAGCACGTGGTTTTAATTTTCCTCTTGATCCACAGAGAAAAGAAAAGCAGGGAGATTTACGACCTGCCTTCTCCTCCTCCAGGTTTATAAATAGAGTTTATCAGGTGCTGGGCATATGGTGGCTTTTGGGGAACGCCAGAGAGGGATCAAACGCAGTGTTGGTGCCTCCTCCCCTCCCCTTTCAATGTCTCATCTCCTGAGCCCATCTATTAATGGCCACATTAACCTCTCCTCTTCGAGCTGGAGATGGGTTCAGCCATTTGCCATCTGCAGCCCGCACAACCAGCCCCCAGCTCCTGTGTGCCAGGCTCCTGCAGCTTTGATGTCTCCCTGCTTTCCCCCAGGTGCACACATTGCTGTGGAGAGAAGGACTGCAGAGCTCCGTGCGAGGACACCCCGCTCGATGAAAAGGATGCTCGGGGTGAAGGAATGCACAGGGGGAAGGGAAAAGACAAATAAAACCCATGAGGATACTTGCACATCGTCAGCTACTGCACAGAAGTTTGCTCTTTGCATGAATTCATTTTGCACTGCCGCTCGGCACTTCAGGCAGTGGTTTTCCTTTATCCTGGAGCCACTCCTGTGAGGTGCCATGCTGGTTTTCTCCTCCCCTTCTCATGGATTTATAAGAAAAATGGGTTTTCCCAAAGGCTGAAGCACTTCCTGCTGCAAGTTGCACGAGCATTCAGAAAACAAGACACGAGCATTTGTCTTTCCTTGCTCGGAGACAATTATCACAGGATCCTTATCTCCCATCTTTAAAGAGTCACAGCACAAACACAGCGCTGGGCTAATCCCTCCTCCAATCCCAGCCCCAGTGAGAACACTTTCCATCGGGAGCACAGCTTCCAGAAGGGCTGATGGTAGAGCTGTGCTGGGATTAACCTTTTCAGACCCTTCTCTGAGTTTGGAAAGTGGTATTTTATTTATTTATTTTTTTCCTGAGATGTCAAGCCCGGGAACAAATAGATGAGAGAAGTTTTCCAGCAGCCGATGATTCAAATCTCCTTCCCCTTCCATTCACAAACATTTCTGTTGATTTTTCTTTTTATTATTATTATTTTTTTTATTTTTCCACAGATGTCTTTTCTGGTTTCAGCATGGATTTGCACCAGAGAAACTGTTAATGAAGGAAGCTTCAGTAAACAGTGCTGCTTGAGACACATTTGGAACAGTTTTCCAGGTGATATAACTCCACTAACGTCAGCAGGAATGGATCTGGGGTTGGAAAATCATGGTCAACAGAATTGCAAAACGACCAGCTGCCGGCTCTTTGTTTCTTACAGCAAAATGATGAAATGGTGGCATTTTAACTCACGTTATTGAGCTTCTCACACATTTATTAGCTTGGATCTGCCTTTAACCCTATGGGCAGCCCTTCCTCATGTGCCCCAGGATCCAGATTTTGATGGGACAGGGTGTCTTTGTGGCTCCCAACCAGATGAATCACCCTCTTCCCACTGCTGCCCAGGGAATGCAGGCTGTGACTGAGCACTGCTGGCCCCAGAGAGAGAATCTGCAGCCCTTCTGAGTGCTGACCTCTTGGCCAGCTGGATTTAAAGGATTTGAGCCCACTTTCTTGACTGCACCCAAGCTCTCTGCTCTTTGCATCCATTGTTTTACACAGTGCTGTTCACATTTAGTTGAGACATCTCCCAGGCTGATCCTGTACACTGGGGCAGCCCATTCCCACCATTTCAGATGCCCTGGGGGAGCTCCACATTCTTGCAGTGAGCACAGCAGCTGAGCCTTGCTACCGACCCCATCCATCCAGAGCATGTGCGCTCAGCATCACCTCAGTGGTCAACAAGAGCTGGTAGATGCCAAATAAAATCCCATCATTAAAACCCCCAGTGAATGATTTCAATCCATCTGTCTGCCCAAAGCATCCTCAGCAGGGGCTGTGCAATCTCAGGCCATCGCCCCCAACAAGCTCCTTTGAACTCCAACCCACCGGGCCACAGCGGCCACAAGCCAGCCTTGTCTGAACATGGTTTTAATCTGGTTGGATATATTTAATGCACTGACATGTCTTAAACTGGAGGAGATCTAAGCCCTGCCTGGCAGGTGTGATGGAAAGCAGACGCTGCCTCCATTGGCTCTCTGGCTCTGGAGGTGCTGCTGGGAAAATGGGATGAGAAGCACTGGCCCAGAAGTTCCATGGTATGCAAACATCCATCGAAACTGGGTGAGGTGAGGGGGAAAGGCAGCGAGACACAAAGTGGCAAAAAAAACATGGAAAAGGGAATGGAAACCAAGAGAAAAATGGAGGTAAACAGAAAAAGGCACAAAGAGATGAGATGGGGGGTGAGGTGCTGAAGCCTTGGAGGCCCCACCAAATGGCACCAGCTCCTCCACATCAGCTATTAAAATGAATATCTTGTTTCCAGCAAAACCCAAAACCAAACTTCTTTCCTGTGTGGGGCACCTTTAAAATGGTGCATTTTTAAAGGAAATTCTTATTAATATGAACACCCTCATTTTTCAAGTAAAAGAGCAAAGATCCCCAGGAAAAGGAAGAGACAGAAATTTTCACCTGTTGTGGAAATGGTGAGTGGCAGCCTGAAGCAGTGATGGGGTGAAGGAGTCATGGGGGGAAGGCAGGGCCAGCACAGGGCAGCTCAGGTGCATGCAATGCACTGAGTGATGGAAGGGCTGCAGCCAGGATCCACCCCTTCCCAGCCCTCATTTAAGGGTTTGCAATGGAGGTGAGGGGATCATGGTGGAGATCCCTGTATACCTGAGGCCTTCTAAAGGTAAGCAGATTTGTTTTTTCCCCTCTGTTTCTGTGTCCACAGCTGCTGCATTGAGCATATTCTCACTTGTTGCAGCCTGTGACTTTGCTGCACTGTTGTCACTGCTGTGCTTTCCACTGCTTTATGGTGTTACAGACCCAAATACTCTCAATTTAATTGTGTAAAACCATGGCTAAGATAAATAGAAAGCACCATGGAAAGGGTTTATACTGCGTAATCCTTGCAGAACCAAATTTTACTTCTTTTCAGACAACTGTCCATCTCTGCCCAGTGAGTTAGCAGTGGTTCTTCTGGCTGCAGGCTGAGTGAAGCAAAGCTCTGCTCTCTTTTCTGGCACTCCCACAGCTGCAGTTGTCTCTGCACAAAGTCTGTGTGATCTATTAAAGATCTCAAATAAGGATTTAATTTAGTTTTAATAAGACAGTTTGGGGGATGTTAATTAAATTGAGTTATTAAAAGCACATGGGCTGGACTTGGCTAATACATTTCCTCTTTTATTAAGTCCATTAAAAAATAAGGGGTAGAAGGAAAAAAAAAAAAGAAAAAAAGAAGGAAAAAAACCTGCCTTTAGATGAGGAAATGTGTTCAAAAGGCTTTTTTTCCTTTGCTGAATTAAACATGTACCACGAAGTGTCCCGAGAGATGAACCAAAGAAGCAGCAAGGTGAACTTGAATTCTCCCAGGCTCCCCAAGACACGAGCATGAATCATGCCAAATTGGTGTTGGGATGATGCCAAAATGTTGAACCCTCTGGAACCCAAGTGTCTGATGGGTCACGCTGTGCTCAAACCCAGAGCTTCCATGCACCTCTATTCCTGATGTTGGGTCGTTGAGAGGAGTGATGCTGGAGTTGTGCATGCATTGCTGCTGTGCACTATGGCTGGAAAAGCTGCCTGAGAGCTCCTTTTCATCATTGCACATAATCTGATTTCATTTTTCTTCTTCCAACCTCTGGCAAAAATGCTGCTGGGAATCTCTTTAGTTCAAGGAATTGTCAGGGTGATTTGGTTAAGCCGAAGAAAAACTCCCACGTGCCTTAAACATGACAAATATTTTATTAGCTGGAAGTGTAACCAGCTGTAATTAGCTTAGCAGTCCAGAGTTAATAGATTTATAAGCTTTAGAGGATACAGTGCACTAGTGAGACCTGCCTAGGAAATTCATCCTGTGCCTCCCAAGTTAACCTCTTGTTTCCATCTAGGCTCTTTCCTTCTGAGGTTTGTACTGATACAGTCCAACCTGTGGAGCCATTCAGAGCATTGCATTGTATGACTCTATTTCTTAATTTCTACTTTCTCTTTCCAGAGCATCTTTTGCTCTTATTAATTGTTCTTATTACCTGCTGTTGTCCATGTAGGTAGATCAAATCTCCCACCTGCAGAGGTTGGGCAGTGCTACACACACTCCCATCACTGGAAGGGATAAACATAAGTAGGGAAGGACTTCAAGGTCCTCTTTGTATCCACCCAATATTCAAAATGCACTGGAAAATAGGAGGAAATGCTGGAAGACAACCTTTTCTCTCTGCAAGGGCTCTCTGTCAGCCTACATTTTTTGTCCATCCATCCTAAAGAACTTTGCCATGGGTTTCTAATGGCTTGTGGTATCCATCTGCTTGCTCCTTCATTGAGAGTTTTATGAAATCTTTTTGTATACCTTGTAAGCTTTGGGTTACTAGGTATAGGAATGAGAACGATGGGTGTCTGCTCCTTCATGGCAGTCAAGCCCATTGACTGAGTGGGCAGCCCAGAGCCCATGAGCCTAAACCCATGGTCCCAGCTCTGAGTAGGAAACATCTGGAAATATATTTGCCTTTTGTCAAAGCCAGAGAAAGAATAAGTGTGAAGTGACAGCTGGAGGGGCCATGAGCCTCTCCCAGCTGATGGCTCCAGGTGGGATTTCAGGAGGGAATGACCCACCGGTGGCTGGGAGATGGGGAGAAAACAAACCTTGCAGCATTGCAAATGGCAGCGAGGCTGGGGCTGCCCCAGCTGTGTCTGCTGACGCCAGGCTATTGTTTGCATGCTGCTGTTTGCATGTTGGAAGGGAAAAAGCTCCCAGTGTTCCTCTAGCAATGACTGGACGTGGGGAGTGACGTCCCCACCTGGACCCTGAGGTTGTGAGCTGGGGAAGTGGCATCCAGCAGTAAAGATAATTATTTGTACAGCTCTTGACTAATGAATGGCTTTGAATGGGGGCTTCCTGGAGTGCTTGCTCCACCCAGCTTTTGCAAGGGTGAGATTAAGGTTGGGAGGTTTCTTGTTTTGCTTTGTTTAATTCCCACTGCGTGGTAGGAGGGGACCTTGCTGACGGTTGTGGCTGCGCGAGACACAGGGTGGATCAGCTTTACACGTGCTGGGATTACCGTTTAGCAAAAAATAAAGGGGGAAAATTGGGATAAATCATCCCTTTGTGCAGTGCTGAGAGGATGGAAGTGGGGACAGGAGATGTTTGAGCCCTGTCTTGCTTGGGATTGGCTTTGTTGTGGAGGTCACTGTGGGGACCACCTGCCTGCTCTCTTGGCAAGCATAATGGCTTTGCCAGTGCTACTGATTTGCCTTTTAAATAACAAAAGGTATCTGGGCAAAAAGTCCCATCTGTTGTAATAAATGGCTTTGCTGATGATATCAGAGTGTAGGTGATTTCTTTTTTTTTTTTTTTTTTTTTCTTTCCTAGCAAACCATGAGTACAAACCTTGTCTTAGTTGAGACATGGCTATGTATTTGGAACCAAAAAGGTTCCACCCTTTGTTTGATCTTGGAAGGAAGAAAAAGACAACTTTGAGTCCAATTCTGAGTCTGGGTTTTGTGCTGGGGCTATACAGCATTGCATGGAGGTAAAAGAATTTGAGACAGCCCTGACCATGCTGCCTGGTGTGAAGTATGTGTGTACTGGAGGAAATACAGCACAACAAAATTTGATTCAGGAGATAGATAAGCAATGTGGGAGATGCTCTGCTATTAGCAGGACTCATTGTTTTTTCTCTTCTCTGTTTTGGGACAGAAAAAACCCATCAGGGTTTGCAAGCCAGATGTGTGCATGCCATATTTGCAACTGGGCAATGTCATCTCCCTCTCCAAATTTCAGGGAACTGAAGTGTTTTCCAGAGCCCTCTCTCTCTACTGGAAGGATACTGAGGGTTTTACGGAAGCAGCTGAGAAGTGGGCAGGGCTGGATCCTCCTGAGCCCCGTAAACAGGAAGGTGAGGAAGCGTGGAGTTGAGCCCCGGCTCATCCAGGACGTGGGGTGCACACAATGCCGTGCCGGAAAGGGGGGGTTATAAATACATGGGGTCAGGGCCGGGCCCTGTGAACAATAGGGACAGGGAGCAGGGAAGAGGCCGGCAGGGATGAGCCAAGGCCACTGAGCTGGCTGCTAACACTGCCCTGCAGCTCAGCTCCAGGGGTTTGGGGGAGTAAGGTATGTGGAGAGGAGAGGGGAGCTGCAGCAGCTGAGCTGCTTTCTTTGCAGCATGGTATAGAGCAGTTAAGGGTTAGCAGTAGGATCATCCACTGCCAGCTCTGGGTTTTCACTCCTGTTCTCAAATGTGGATGGAATGGTGGCTTGCTGTGGTAGGATGGGAGAAAGTGAACAGGGATCATTTAAGATACCTGTGGCTGGATGGGAAGGACACAGCCTATACATGGTGTTTGGGGCATTGGGATAAACAGAGGTGCAGAAGTCAGCATTTGCCCCACTGCACAGGCTGCTCCCTCACATAACCAGTTCTGATAATAGATTTTTTTTTTTTTTTTTTTTTTTTTTTTTTTTTTTTTTGGAAGCTGGCTGCATGTTGAGCATCTCCAGTGCGCCTGGCGGGGTTGGTTGTGCAGAGAGCCAGGATCTCAGATCCATGTGATGAGAGAAGTGCATTTGGCAGCACTGGAGCTGCTGATGAGCGATGCGGTTATCTCAGCATGGCGGTGCTGGAGGAAGGCAGGCAGGTTTCCATCCTGATCCAGCATTTCCTTAGGTTATCTCCATGCATTGCCACAATTCCTGAAGGAATCACTGCTATGATTCAGGACGCTGCAAAATCATCTGGCCCACCTCTGCTCCACACTCATCCTAAAGACGTCAAAGGAAGTGAGTGCCATGGGCAGACAAAGCAGGGAGGGGAGGCCGCCTGCCGGGCAGCGTGCAGAGCAGGTCAGCAGCAGCCACAGCCTCATTTGATAGCAAAACCAGGTCAGGTCATGGCCAGAATTGCAGGAAGCATCATCATCTGTGAAGCCTGTGAAGAGCTTTGGGCTGCCGTGATGCCTGCTTTCTGCCTTCTCTTACCTCAGCCAAACCAACTACAGGACTTCAGCTGCCCCTCATGTGCTTTGCCCTGTAGGTTTCTCCCCATCTCTGTAGCCCTCCCCTCCTCTGCACGCTCTCCAGCAATCTGCTGTCCTTCTGCTCTCTAACCTCTTCTATTTGCTTGAGCAGCACTGTTGAGAACTCAGTTTGGTGCTGGAATCATGTTATTTATGTGAGGTGCTGGGCTGAGATCATTGCTTTGGTCTCTGGGCTTTGCATGATAGCAGCTCAGCTCAGAGCCCATATGCCATTCTCCTCCAGGACAGAGACCTCCATCCTCACCCCCCTCATTACTGTCCCTATTAGAGATTTCATTTCCCAGCTCTGTCTTGATGGTGTCTCTGAGGAGGCATTGCTTGCTGTTAATGCCTCTGCTCCCTCAGGACTTAGCCAAGTGATGGGGTTAATTTGGGAGGGGGCTGGAGGTGCAGTTCCAGGAGATGGCAATTAACAGGAGACAGCACTTAGGGATCTCACTGCAAATAAAAAAAAAACCACGGGTCCTGGCTCCTGTGGTATCAAGGAATGGTTTAAGGGGGTTGTCCACAGCCCGGGAACCTGGGAGTGATTTGGGGCAAAGCAATGTCCTCTGCACCAATTTGGTCTTGCAGAAACACAAGAGCATGCAGAGAAAGGGTCACATCTCAGAGCCTCCTTACCCTAAGGATGTGGAGATTTTTAGATTGAGATTTAGATTCTGCTCAGGGCCTGCAGTGTGCTGCAATCAATACAGCCCAGGCTGAAGGCGATTTAATTGTGGCAAGTAATGAACCAGTGCCCTGGGGAAATGCTTGTAGATGGAAGTCGAGGAATTTGCTCAGATCCGTGCAGAGGTGGGCAGTGGGGTGATTCTGAACTTGGAGTTTTTCCCCTTTTTTGGAAGAAAAAATGTCTCTCTACCTCTATTTCCCCTTAACATGAAAATCATCATCTATTCTCTGTAGGAGAATGGGCAGCTAAATATTACAAACTGCATAATTCCAGGAAAAGCTGCTCCCTTTACGCTGCAGAGAGGAATGTGGAAAAGCAATTTAAAAAGCCCAAGAGAAATAATTATCAAAAGCCACGGCAGCCTGGAGCCGATGGGGCGCACATGGCAGAGCTCAGCCTGGGGCTGCCATGGCTGAAAACGTTTGTGCCAGTAGAGCAAGTGTAGGTGGGTGCCAATACAGCTGAAGCACACATCATAAATTGGTGTAAATGCCCTGACAGTTGCAGGAGTGCATGAGTGTTTGGTGTTACAAGGTTATGAACTTCTGGGAGTCTTGTAGTGAAATACCAAATAACCACTGGTGCCTTTTTAATTCTTGCTCTATTCTGACTGTTTATTCTTGCTGGGTTTTTTTTTAGCTATAACTTTCTGGAGGCTGTGGGCGATGCTGTTTTTTAAGGTGACTGTGGAGGGTGGTTCCAGCATCGCCGAAAAGCACTTTCTGGGCCCTCTAGTGGTGTGCTGTGCTGAGAGCCCGATCTGCCTCCAAGCCCATCCTTTTGTCCCACGGAAATAACCAGTCAATACACCCAATTATTTCTCACGAAATGAGGAGAAAAATCCCAAATCCCCCTGTCTTTTTTTTTTTTTATTAAATTCTTCTTAGAACGCAGCTATGGAAGGAGCAGTGCATCTGTTTGGTTAAAACCCTCCCTCTGCCTCTTCAGAACCAACGAATGCACACAGACACTCATTTCAAAACTGAAAACCCCCTTTGAAAAGACAAAGGTGGGCTGATGCGTGGTGAGGACACCAGGGTAATGGGGGACGCGTGCCTTTCTCTACCATTTGTTCCTCCCATTATGGTTTGTAAAGAAAATAATGTCACAGGGGTCTTATCAGGGAGCTGGGAAGAGACAGGGGATTTGGGAAGAGCTTACGTGTTTCTTTCCAAGCTGTGTTTCTAAAATAAGTTGATGTTTATTTGGTTGCGAGGGAAAAACGTTTAATTTGATTTCCTGTCCATGTTGGAAACAGCAAACATTTTAACAAAGGGGAGGATGGGAAAAGGTGGCTGGAAAAGCGACCTCTGTAGGTGTTTGGGCTTTGTTTGTTGAGTACACCATTGCTGACAGCATCATCCTCAGCCTCCCTGCCTGCCATACACCAGCACTTAGCTGTGTGTGCCCTGGGGGTTTGTGCCCTGCCAAGTAGGGTTGTGAGTTTTGACTGAAATGGCTCTTTCTGGTGGCTTAGCAGATGTAGGCAGAGGCAGCATGAGCTGCAAAGGCCTTGGGGTGGGTTCTGCCCTTTACTACCTGGGCATCCAGCCTTTCTTTGGGATTTTTGACACCTTCATGGGTTTGTTCAGGAGGTAAAACAAGGGTGTTAAGGTGGATATCCAGGGATCTTGGGATAGATTTAGTGGAAACCTCCCCTCCATATTGAGTTTTCAGCTTAAACAATGCTCTCCCATTCCTTTACCTGTTGGCCTACCTGGGATGGTGCAAAATTCAAAGCTGAATTTTTCCAAGTCTGGATGCTGCAGCTGACTACTCTATAGGTCTAAGCATAAGGGATCCCAAACCCTTCACCTCACCAACACAGTCTGCTGGTTTTAATGGATTTCAAATGCAAACCAGCCTGACTGTGCTGCTCTGGCAGCCATGGGAACTTCATATCACCATTCTGGTTGCATTTGGATTTGGGCACTGTAGTCTTGGGAACCACGTAGAGCAGCCAACATCAAAATGTAACAAAGCAAGACCTGGATGTGTGAGGATGGAGGGGTGTCTTTTTAATTACAATAATGGGTGATACTAAGAGTAATGGTGGTAGTAATGATTATTACAGGTGAATGAAAAAGTGGCTGGGCTGTGCCAAGCACAGCAAGAGGCAGACAGCTAAAATGTTGAAGGGCATTGTGCCTTTATAGGCTTCTCTTTTGGAGAAGGGAGGATGAGTGGGAAGAGTGGAAGACAAGAAAAAGGGAAGATCTGTCAAAAAGGGCTGCTTGGGGTGGGTTTGCCAGCACACCCACTTCTTCTGTGGGCTGGCATCTCAGGCTGAGTCAGCGCTCCCTAGATGAGTGTGCCCATGGACCTGGTAACCTGAGGTTCCTTTTGGTGCTTCTATATTCCTCTCCATAGTGCTCCTGTGGCGTGCAGCTACTCCTGAGAGGAGAAAAACCAGTGCCTGCCCTTGAATGTCTGGTGCAAGTTGTGTTCCCATGCATAAGGGAGATGGGAGCTAGAGCTCCATCAATGCCAGCAGCCCCCCACCTTAAGGGCAAGAACAGATTGGTTCTTATAAGCTGGAGGAAACTGGGGGAAGTTCTGTGTTAGGTGCAGCACACAGGAACAGTGGCTATGGAGTAAATACACACACATACAGATAAATCTTCCTCTTGGAAGATCTTGTGTGGTGCTGGTCCTGCACCATGGGGTGAGTGTTTTGGTCCCTCCTCTGTGCATGGGGCACTGCACTGTTATTTTGGGATTGCATTACATATCTCCCCAGATGGAAAGCCTCGCTCCCCAGCCGGCTATAAAACAAAAAAAAAAGGAAAGGTCCTGACCCTATCAGTAAAACAGCAACCATGTTTCTTGGGGAGAAATCCTTTTACGAGGCAGAGTGGAGGAAGTTTGGGGTTGGGGGATGGAGCTGGAGGCAAAATGGGGATCAAAAGAGCTGAGCCTGTTCATTTAGAGACTGGTGAAGGTTACAGCAGCGTGAGGTGGGGATACAATTACAGAAGGGCTTCGTTAACAAACTGCAGCTTTATGTGCAGTGGTGGGAGGGAGGTGAAATCCCAGCCAGCAGGATGCTCTGGCTGCTCAGCACCGGTGAAATGGGTGGAGGAAGGTAGAGGAGCTTTACTTCTTTGTTGGTATTTAAATGGAAGTGAGTCTGCACCACTTTTGTCTTCTGAAGCTGTGAATGTTTTCTGATAGAGGGAAAAACCTCTGTGGCTGTATGAAATCCATAATGTATCAGTGGAAAATGGGGATTTTATTGAGAGCAAATTGTGGCTGGGATTGCTTTCTTCCCTTCCAACTTTTCCCATTAAAAGCAAACAAAACCAGAAGACAGGGCTTCGACATATCTGATCCTGCAGGCTTTTGGTTTCTGAAGAGAAAAAATGAAGGCTGTTTTGGGGAACCAAACCAAAAAAGGATAGTTTGTTTTCAGTGGAGGCTTTGGGTTCTCCCAGGAGGGCTCTGTCTGATTGGGGCAGGTGAGGAGCAGGGATGTCAGTGTTCACCTGTTTTGGCTGTTTCACATCTGAAAGTCTGTGATATCTTTGGGTTTTAACAGAACTCTTTTTTTTCTTTTGTCTATTTGGCATTTGAGAGGATTTCTGTCTGCTCAAACATCTCTGTGATGTTTTTTAGGCTGCTGGAATGGTTTCCACTAAGGCAGCTTCTCTTCAATGGAGGACACACCATCACGCACAGGAAAATATCAGCTTCCTTCTGAAAAGGGTAATTTCGTCAAAGCATAGAGCTGTCTGCATTTTTGGAGATGAATTTGACCTTTTTCAGCACGTTTCCTCCCTGTCTCACTTTCAGTCAAAATTTCCCTGGACACAAAATCATTTTCTGACCAATTTTACTCACCAACCCCTCACCCAGTCCACCGAAGCCTTGAGAACAGCTCCCAAATCCCCCAGTAGGTGTGAGATGTTGCAGCTGCTGTTCAATGAACAGGTGTGTCCCCATGTCCCAGTTTCTCTGTTTAAGTAAATGATGCTTTTTCACCATTGCAAAGCACCTCTTGACTTTTATGGTTGCCAAGGACTGCTTGCAACAGCTTTATATTTGTGTTTACTGCCACCTGTACCAGCAGCACTGCTTGGACCCATCAGGGATGCTGCATAGTTTTCCCTGGGCAGTAAAATACACAGCCTTCCCCCCAAAAAGAGGAGGGGGGAAAAAAAGGATTGCAGATGCGGACAGGAGGGAGACTGTTTATGTAAGAGCACGTGGATTAATTGCAGCAGGTCTTGGTTTTAAACAATATTTAGTCTCAGACACTTTGCTCTCCCCTTTCCCATGCCTGCTGCTGCCAGTTGTGGTGAGGGAGATGTGGGGGCTTGGTGGGTGGAATGCCTGAGATTTCCTCTATTTTATCTCCTGACACCTGCAAACAATATTTACCCTTTCCCATTAGCTATTACTGTCCTGCAAAATGATGCAATTAAAGGCTTTGATCTACAAATGGATTAAAATTCACCTCCAGAAAGCAGATTGCCACTGAGACTCTGGTGCTCTCTTCTCTGACCTTGGCCCCTCTCAGCCTATTTGCATTGATCTGTCACAAAGGCGCATCCTTATTTCCAAACGTGATTTGAAGGGAGGACTTAGAGCCCATAAAGCCATTTTCTGCCCTTCGGTTGAGTCATGCTCCATGTTTTTTTCCCCCCCTGTGTAACAGCTACAAGAGCCAGCACTAAGCATTGCCACCCAACGGCTGCAGTTCTCTGCTCTCTGTGCCTATTTATTTTGTTTTTCCTATTGCTGGGGCTCTATTGCTCTGCAGACCTTTATCTTGATCTCGAGTGCTGCTCAGCTTCTGGGTGAGCTGCCTGCACAACAAAGCAAAACCCAGCAAACTGAAGCAAAATGCTGCTGCTGCCTTTACCATGGGCTGTTCTCAACCCGCCCCATGAGCAGAAGTGAGATGGGGAGCTCTTTTCACGTGGACGTGAAACCAACCTCACACGTAACTCTGAGTCACTGTGCTGTTTGTCTTGGTTTTTTTGGGTGTTCATGGCAACACTCAGAACCCCGGCTTGGGCAGACAACAGAAATTTCTGTGCTGCATCTGTGTGACTTTCAGAGAGGTACAGTGCAGGAGGGAGGTTTGATGCTGAGCATCAACAATGCGCTGGCCCAGTATTTTGAGAGATGTGGGTCCCCTGCCGACTGATCAGTTCCTTTAGGTGCACATTGCTGAGCCACAGGTGAGTTGCACCAGACTGAAAACATTCAGCCTGCAGCAGAAGTTTGCAATGGCCCAAGCTTTGGTCTTAGACAGCCCCACATTGCAATGGTGCTGGAGCTCAGGGCACTCTTGCACACTAGGATACCACCAGTCCAAGCTGAGTACATCAATGCTGATGAGCTTTGCTTTCCTCTCTCACTTTCTCCACTTTTTTTGTGTGTGTGTGTTAGCATGTTACCTGCAGCATGGTTTCAGGACGTGTGACTCAGGAGTGCCTTTCAGCCTGCAGGCTTGCAGCAAGCTGCTCCCTGGGTTTGCAGAGGCACCATCAAAGCCTCTTGGACTTGGGCACTCCCGAAACCCTCCCATGGCATGTGGGTGGGAGATTTTGCAAAAGCCCTCGTTGCCTTTGGAGCAGAGGTACAGTTCTGAGTGGTGTTCAAGCTCCTAAATCATCCTGAAACCTTGATGCTTTGTGCTGTACGGTCTTCATGAAATCTGTGATTTATTGTGGGGTTTTATTCCTGCTCTCTCCAGGAGCTTGAATGTGGTCATTACAATTGTGCCTTCTCATAGCATCGTTTTCTGTCTTCTCTCCCTCCTACACTTACATTTTCCCCAAGCAGCTTAAAGCTGCCTGACATTCCTGCAGTCCTTTCCAGTCCCCTTTCTTTTCTATCTCCACCCCTATTTTGCCAATATCTACCCAGAGCTGCACTCCCAAACCACAGGAGGGCTGAAGATGCTGGAGCAAACTGTGGGAAAAGGGGATAAAAAGCAGCAGAGCCAAAGTTTTATCCTTCACTTGGGTGAGTTTTGTTTCTCCAGCCTTTTCCCACCCTGTGCAGCAAAATAAAGATTTACATTAATAAGAAACATCCTCAGCAGTGCTGGGGAGGAGAGTGAGAGGAGGCGTTTGCAGGCTACGAAGTTCCCAATATTTGCCCCATTCGCTGTTGTGCATCTTCCTGATGGGATCAGATGGGATCTTATCCCATTACATCTCCAGAAATCTTTGTGTTAACGTTTTCCTGGCTGCTACTTGGGGTTGCAAATGCTTTGGTGGAAGAGGAGCCTGGCTCCCATTGGGATGTTCTCCAAACCCCGTGTACCGGCAGGAGAGCAAACCAACGCCGTGGTGTGTGTGAAGGACCAGCCCAGAGCACTGGCGCTGAGCTTCCATCCACCAGTGATTTTATTTAAGGATATTTTTGCACCCATGAGTGCGTTCCACACCTACGACTCACCGCCAAGCTGTGCACCAAATCTGCTCTAGACAACAATGCTTGGCTGGAGCTGCCACTAAGCAACACCAGCCAAACATACACTAATGAATAGGGGAAACAATTCCTGCTCGTGCCTATTTTTAAAAGCTGCATCTCCACAAGGTTGTTAATTATAGATTGAGCTGCAAGCAGCTGGAAGCAATGCCAGCCATCCTGCACGGCTTTTGTGCTGTGCTTGAAGGGGATTTGGGAGGATTCTGGGCTTCATGGCAAGGGTGCTGTGTGGTTGGGATGCAGGGCTGGGGTGCTGGAGGTAAATGCTGCCTGCAGTGAGGCAGGGAGGCTGCCCTGGGGCTGGGGGCCTGTTTATTGGCAAGGTCCTGACCTCCCCTGTTTATGACCCCCCCGGGACCTCGGCATGGAAACGGGATTTGTAATGTAACACTAACAATAACACAGCGCAGAGAGCCGTGACAGGGGCATTTTCTCCTACACGCTGCAGCTGGCTCCCAGTAATGGAGAGGTGAGGAGGAGGAGGATGCTCAGTGTGGTCACGGCAGCACGCCTCAGGTCAGGCCCTAACAGAGGCTTTGAGCTCCTTTAGCTGCCAAACCGTGGTGCATCACCGTGCCTTGTTGAGCTCTGTCTGAATGGGGGTTTCGCTTAGGCGTGATGAGCAAGTTGTTTCTTCTCTGGAAACGTGTTGCTCTTCCACCCCCTTGGTACTGACAGGATAAGGGAGGGAAAAAAAAAAAGGGAGAAGGAACAAATTCTTGAATTCTGGAAATATTTAGGGGGAGAATCTGGCCCAGTGCTGCTTTGGTGTTGTTTTTTCAGACCTGGAAGTGATAAAGAGGAAAGGAAGCAGAGAAATGCTCAAGTTGCAGGCAATTTTTTCTTCCCTATTAGGTAGAAAACACGTGGGTAAATGGTTTTTGGCCCCTTTGCTTTCACCCAGGAGCTGTGACTCAGTGCAGCCCAACCCCTCTGTGCCTCAGTTTCCACAGGAGAACATTGTATAGATCCCATCCCCCACCTTCATATGTGTTGTGGCATTGCTTGTTGACCTCTGTTAAGGCGCAGGAGGGGATGAACCACAGGAAATCCAATATTTCTGCTTTTTTCTGCTCTTCTGGGCTCTTCCCATGCCCAGTTGGAAATCAGTCTTTGTATGTAAAAGCACAGCTCAGGGTACTGAGCCTCTCCTAGGGCAAATCAACACTGAAAAGTAAATGCAAACCCATTGTGAGCCCTTCTGGCACGGAGAAGACCCAAAGATCATGAGCTCATTTTATGCATCCTCTCAGAACAGCCATGGTTTTCTGAGACCCAGAGGTGCCTCAAGGTCATGTTTTTGAGATGGAGCCAGATCGGACAGGTCTAGAAACCTCCTAAATTAAGATATAAAGAAAAGAACCCTGAGTCTCATCTCTATCACATGTGGGATTCTGGGGATCAGGGCAGTCAGGAGAACAAGAAATAATAACGTGAGACTCAAACCAAAGTCATATGACCTGGCAAAGATGGGTAAACTCAGCAGGCTGACAGATACAGAGAAACTTCACTCAGCTTTGGAGGTTGGTTTTTTTTTCTTCAAAGTTCTAGCTTTCACTGAAACAAAGCCAAATGACATTTTCTTGTGATCTGGAGATACAACTGAGATGCTCCCCGAATCCTTCTATACTCCACACAAGCCAATGAGGCTGTGATACCTGCAGGCCCACCCAGTGCATCCATGTCATAGAAACACATCCCACACCCCAACCCTATTTCCATGCACAAACTCCAGGTTCCATCCCTGCACACGTTTCCTTTGCGATGGTGCAGAAACCTCCCTCTTTCCATGCATCACATCATCATCTGCTGA
Organism: Lagopus muta; assembly: GCF_023343835.1. NCBI lineage: Eukaryota > Metazoa > Chordata > Aves > Galliformes > Phasianidae > Lagopus > Lagopus muta. The sequence goes on along the minus strand of NC_064454.1, from coordinate 849,052 downwards.
GGATGCTCCTCACCCCGTGGCTTTTAGGAGGCAGGGGACTTTTGGGTTCCCTTCTCTTCCTCCCCCCCGTTCCTCCCACGTTCTTTCTCTTGGCACCATCTAGTGGCTGCAGGGGTGGAGATGCCTCTCCTTGCTTTTGGGTTGGGTGTGCAAGCCAAGGCTCCTTTAAAACAAGCTGAAGTTGGAAACGTCAATCTGAAGGAAGGGGATCTGACTGCAAGGAGAGCTGTTTCCATGCCAAAAAGGACCCCAAGATTTTCTCCTCTGCTCTGTGCTTGTTTTGCCTAAGTGGAGGATCCATGCTGACAGCGAAGCTCTTCAAGATGGATTCTGGGGCCATCACAGCACAGAGGCAATGCCCTGCCATAAAGCCTTCCAGCCCCATTTCTACTGCCAGAGGTGAAGCCCAAACCCTCAGCAAGGGAGAAGGAGAAACGTAACCCCATGGCTGCTGCTTTAGGAACCCCAGGGACAAGACTGCAGCTCTCAGGAGCTGATTGCCAGAAGTGGGGAGGTGCTGTTGCTGCCCATGTGCAATTTCTTTCTTTCCTTTTTTTTTTCCTTTCTTCTTTTCTTTCTTTTCTTTTTTTTTCTTTTTCTTTTTTTTTTTTTTTAATGAATCATTTCAAAAATCCAGCAAAACAGGTTTTCCTTCAAAATACGGAATTAAGGAGATTAATTGTCATTTTTCAAACCATGACTATGGGTTTCTGTGCTCCTCTCAGGAAATTCCAGATGAAAGACCATATTTCATCCGGGGGGAAAAAAGCCAAATGCGAGAAGAGAAAACTGCTAGAACATTTTCACTTAGTTGGATGGCTTTGAAACCCTCTGTCTTTGTGTCTCATAATCCTCACTGAGGACTTTCACTTATCCCCAAACCATAAGGACTGCAGGATAGGGCTGGGGATGCATTTCCATTTAATGTGACAGCCTCCAGACACGCATCAGCTTTGCCTTGCTGCTGTGTTCAGTGCAGCCAGCAACTCTGCAGCACTCAAATGGACAGCAATACCAAAAGCTGGTGGGAAAGTTTGCAAGGAAAGGAATTCTTTTCTTTAGCAGCAAACACAGTTTCAGCTGAATTTAAGGGCACAGAATCGGGGGGAGAAGGGTGAGCTGTGTGTCTGCGAGGCATCAGGAGGATGCTGCTGGTTGAGAGGGCTCCTGCAAGTGATGGATTGCACACGGGGGCCGGGGTGATGGATGGATGCGGCCACCGGTGTCTGCAGGCAGTCTGTGAGAGCTGCAGCATCCTCCCCTGCTTTCCCCACAACCTTGAGCCCTGTACAAGCCTGCTGTGAGCTCCTTGCCTTGCCAGTCAGGGGGACGCAGGGAGGAGCAGAGGCAGAGTGGATAAAACCCTTCTTTTATTCCCAGCACGGAGCAGAGCCGCAGTCATCACCTTGCCTGACCTTCGTCCCCTCTCAACCAGGCTGTTTCAATCGGTCACTGAAGTGTGGCAGAAAGCCCAATTCCGTCACTTCCTCTTCTTCAGAAATAAAAAGCAAATGTTGGGCTGCACAGCCCAGAGTTCAGACCAGGGGAAAACCCACAAATCTCTGGGCCGTCTGGGATCTTTTGTTTATCGCTGCACTTAATCCCATTTTTGGGTCTCCCAGGCTCAGCCTCGAAAGAAAGATAAATGAGGTGCGTCAGAAGCTCACCTGATTAACTTGGCTAATTCCATGATTTTGTTCTTTTCCAAGACTGGTTTGGAAAGAGATGGGCGGGGGGTGGGGGGAAGCATGCATGCATGCATGGAACAGAGTCCCAGCCTCGTGCAGGCAAAGCAAAGTCATTATTATTAATATCATTTGCAAAGGACTGTCAGTAACAAACAAACAAACCAAACAAACCTTGTGTGAAGACTGCATTCTTGTTGCATTTTCAGATTTGGACCACAGAGCCCCCACATGAAGTTTCCAACAAAGCCACTGTGCACAGGTGTGCTGCTGCTTCTGCACCGTGCCACACTGTGAGAGCAGCAGCTTCTCCCACAGATAGCCTGCAACATGTGTGGCATAGATAGAGATCAGCCCCTGGGGTGACGTAGTTGCACACACCATTTCCTCTGCTTTTTCTGAACAGAAAGGTAAAAAGAGGAAATTACACCATGTTTTTGGAGGAACTTTCTATAGGAGCATCCTGTGTGGCAATACATCTGCCAGCCCCAGAACTCTCCCTGGGGTGTCCAAACAAGAGGCACAGAGCTCACAAGGCTGCTGCCTCCCATCCCAGCCACAAAACCCAAAAGTTTTCCCCCAGGATGAGGGCAGCAGGACTTCTTGCATTTTTTCCCATGTGTAATCACAGCTTGCAGCAGGCAGGGAGGATGATGCTCACGCTGCAGGAGCATTGCTCCCTGGATGAGCAATGGGAAGCAAACACACGGGCAGACCTGCTTACCATCAACCCGCAATACATCAGGGCTGGGAAACAAGAGTGGATTAGCTCTGATTCCCAGGCTGGAATCAGCCTTGCAATTCTTGCTGACCAAACGGATGCCTGGAGCAGTCCCACTGCTGGGTGTGATCCAGCTGCAGACAAAATCCCTCCTGCAAGGCCTTGCAGCAGCTCAACCTGCTGAGTTTTAGCTGCACGCCAGCACCCTGTGAGCCAGCCCCGTGTTTTTCAGCACTGCCTGAGCGCCCCTGCAAAGGAGATGCTGCAGACCCCATCTCCAGGTGCTCTCGCTCCAATTCCATCCTCTTTCCCCAGGACATCTCAGCTCCCTTTCGGCAGATGATCCATTTTAATGGCCTAAGCCCAAATATAAGCCATCCCCTCCCATCTGGTTTGGGTTGGGATTCTGGGGGGCTGTGTGCTTGGCCCCTCCAGCTTGAGCCCCTTGCAGTGCCCCGGGCACTGAGCTGCTGCCGCCAGCATCTGCTTCCAATTGCTGCTGCTCCCACCAGTGATGGGAACAGCCCGGCTTTTGTTGATGTCCGGGGTCTTAAAGGCACCGTGTGTGGACAAAACCCATCCCCTGCCCTGTTCCAAAGCTTCTTGGGTGAAGAAAACCATTCCAGCAGGTTTGTCTCTTGATAACAAAGCAAAAGTGTTACTTGGTGTAGGGAACCTGCTTTGGCAGGGGGGTTAGACTCGATGATCTCTGGAGGCCCTTCCAACCCCTATGATTCTGTGATGTCCTTGGGCATCAAGTGATGCTCATGCCTATGTTCCTTCTGGCAGCATTTGTGCCTCTGCAGTTCTTTCCACACAACCTTGCAGAGGAAGCAAGGAGGCAGATCTGTGAGCAACGGAAGAAAGATCTGAAAGTATGGTTTTGGTGCAAAAATGGAAACATTGTATTTCCACAATGAGAAGCACAGCATTGAAGCTCTTTATGTATCCAGGGTTAAGTGGGAAAATGGCACAAAAAAGAGCCCTTGGAGTTCAATATTCATTTTCCACTGGTGGACTGAACCAGAATTTCCTTTCCTGGTGAACTGTGTCTCCTATTCAAACAACCCCTGAACCTGATCCAGCTGCAAGGAGGAGGAAGATGGAGGCTTTTTTCCATACCCAAAACATGCTTGCAAGCCCAAGAACTCTGTCCAGGTGAATTTGAGATTGTGGCAGGAAAACTCTTCCTCCTTTTACTGCCATGAGTGGTTTTTAGTCCTGGAGAAGCATTAAGCCATGGCTGTAGGAGACACACTTTCCCGACACACTCCAGCCCATCCTCTCCTGCGTTCAGATTTTGCTTGATTACACACCAAGCTGAAATACCTGAAGATGGCCTCTCTGTATCCACTGGTGCAGCAGGCAGAGCAACCTTTGATATTAATAGCTGCCCTTTACTTCAACTTGCTGACACCATGAAGATGGTTTTAATTAAAACTTGTTAGCAGCAACCTGTTCCTGAAAATGAGCGCAGCTAACCTGATTATGGAACTGCTTCCTTAGCAGTCCTGCTCTTCCCAGAACCTCATTCTGGGCACAAGTGTAAATCCTCTGTGAACTCACAAACTTTGGATGCTATGTGGCTGGGATACAGGATGCTGTGGGACTGGGATGTGGGATGCTGTGGGGTGAGATTCAGGATGATGCAGGTAGATGATGCTGTAGCATCCAGAAATGAGCCTCGGCATTCAGACCCCTGGAGATTCATGTAGAGAGGTGATGTAGGAAGTTTTGAGTGTGGAAAGCCTATTTTTTGGAGCAGAATAAAACTTCAAGCCCATCTCCTGGACATGACCTTGTTGCTGGGGAGCTCCATGCTGGGTGGGAACCCTTTTCCTCCAACCAGGTGGATGAGCAGTGAGAGCCAGCCCCAGGACAGGGGGAAGCATCCCCACCTCCTCTCCATCTCTGCCTCGTGCTGCAGCCTTGTGCAAGGAGCAAAAATTATGAATGGCTCCTTCCCCCCGCCGGCTCCCCCTGCTTTCACTTGCGTGTCGCCAGCCCCCACGAGCAGCTGTTTCCTATTACCATAAAAGCTGACAAGGTGCAGGGCTGGAGCAGAGCCTCCTTTGGCAGGTAATTTTGATGAGAGGCAGAGGGCTGGGGCCGAGTGTCTCTGATGGGTTTCCGGCAGTGTTATCAGCCCCACACAGCCCCCTCCTGGCTGTGCGTCCCACCCGAGGGCTCGGCTGCACCAGCTTTTGCCTTGGGGTGCTAAGTTTGCTTCTTCTGCTTGTGTTGCTGTTGGGAAAAGGGATGCTCATGGCGGGGGGGGGGTGGGAAATACTCCCTGAGGACCTTTCCTCCATTTGGGACGGTGGAATGGCTTCAAGACAGAAAAAAAGGATGGCTGTAAGGTACAAATGGGAGTGCAGTATTTCCCCCTCTGCATGTCAACCACCCAATTAGTGGCAATGAGCAGCCCAAGCAGCTCCAAGCACCGTGTTTGACGGCTGTGAGGTCCAGCTCCCACCAGTGAGCATTTCACCTGTCTCCAGGAAATATATCTCCAGTGCACCTGGCTTGGACACGTTTACAGCTTTCTATCTCCCTGCAGAAGAAATAACCCAGCTGCTGGCTGGGGATGGATAACCCAGGCCAGGCCTTCAGCCTTCCCTCTGCCCACAAGCAAACATCCAGCTCATCCCCTTGCACTGCACAGCATCTCCACCTGCACTGAAGAATGCAGGCAAGTAGCAATGCTGCTGGGTTGGATTCAGAGATTGAATAGCTCTCTGGCCTCTCCCAAACGTGTCATCTATTCATGCTGGAGGTCAGCTTAGGCTGTGGGGCCAGCCAACGCTGAAGGATGATTCGTATTTATTAAATAAAGCAAATAAGTGGATAACATTTCTTCTGAGGGCATGTTGGTTTGCTTCCACAGCTGAGAATGAAAGGAGCAGCGCTGTGTTGCAATGCAGGCTGTACCCCTGTGCCCCCAGACAAATTAATCACCTGCTCCCACGTCAGACACATTAAACATCATTTTGTGGCTCTGCATGGGGGCTCAGAAATCTCAGCGTTATGGCTGAGTTGCTGTGGCTGGAAAAATGCAACGGGGGGGAAGCTGAAATATAAGGGAGCAGAAAGCAATTTGTATTCACCATTTTTTTGCACAGACTGTGAGAATTTGTTGTGTTGTGTTAAAGGAGTCAGAGGTGTGTGAGCATGTGTGTACACACAGTGTGAAGGTGCCCCATCCCTGGAGGTGCCCAAGGCACTGGATGAAGTCCTGGACAGACAGTTCTGGTGTGGGACAACCAGCCCATGGCATGGATTGGGGCTGGGGGGCATTAAGACCACTTCCAACCCAACTGTTCTGTGGTTCTATGGTGTGGTGGGGGTCTGCAGCCTCCCTTTCTCCTCCTGGGTCCTTCCCATTAGGTGATCATTTTTCTCCCTAGAAACTCCACGGTCGGCCTTGTTTGATTTTCCAGCAGGGCTTATCCATTTCAATTGTCCTTCATTAGCCTATAATCAGATAATTGCCTTCCCTTCAACTTCAGCCCAGGCTGTGCAGGCAGCTCACGACTGCACTGCATGTTCCCCATCCCCAATCCCATTAGCACGGGGCTCTCATCCTTCTCCAATGAACCTTCCAGCACAGATAGCTTTGCGTGCACACTGCTTTCTCCTCTAGCACCCAGCTAGTGAGAGCCTTGATGGGGCAACAGGGGAATTTGGTCTTCCAGTGCTTCCACCACTCAGTGGTGCAAGGATTAATGTGCTGAATTTCTTTCCACCAGACCCTCAGGGCTTGTCCCCTCTGTGTCCTGCTCTCCCACCCCACACACTCCAATCCCAGTTGCAATCCTGTTTGCATTTTGCTCATAAAACCCTTCTGTCCGGCTTCACATCAGCCAGAACCCATTTCTACATGCCTGATGGCTTCCAGGCCTGGGCAATACCTGGATGTCTGGAGGAGGAGGAGAGCTCCAGCAGAGAGCTCCAGCTTTAGCTTGTACAGATTTGCCTGATTTTTTCTGACAATCCTGCTTCAATTTGCAAATGTGCATCTCAGGATTCTACCTGAACACGTGGTGCCACTTCCAGCACTAACACTGCTCCTGAAGCCCACAGAGTTTATCTCACTCTGCCCAGTGACACATTTTTTCCATTCCTAAAGCCACTGTTCTCCTGGAGAAAGCAACCAATGGACTGAAATGAACAAAACCTGAGTCATTTTCAATACAAAGGCCACCTTCAGACAAAACCCAACCTCAAGCCCATGGTCCCAGGCTCTAGAACCTCTCAAGTTGCTCTCCAAAGCAGCACCACTTTTTTTTTTTAGTAGCATCACCCAAGCCATGTCCTCACAAATGTTCAGTGTGCTGAGCTGCCGTTGATTTTATGGCACTGAGGTGCTCAGAAGCTGGGGCTCCCAAGCTGTTGTGGGATTTGGTCTCTAGGGAAAAGCCCTGCTGTCCCACCAGAGGTTTGACTCCAACGGTGGTCTTGTGTTGGAGAAGCACTTTAGGATGAAAGGAGTGATAGAAGTGTCAAATATTATGCTAAATATCTCTGTGAGAACTCCTGGATGTTTTAGGAGCGCTGCCAGGCAGGGAGCTGAGTAAAGCCAAACTCTCCTAGAGTATTTATTTTTTGAAGGCTTAAAGTTGTTTAAACAGTAAGGTCAGAGCTGATAACAAGGCTGGGAGCAGCGCCCAATCTCCATCCTCTGCACGTTGATGCTCTGCATGGAGTAAAATGGGTACCCCAAAAAAGAAAGTGGGAGAAAGAAATTTGGGATGTATCCAACACATTGGAGTGTTGTTTGGGACAGAATTCCCACCTACAATGGACAAGTTGGTTGGATATTAGGAACAATTTCTTCTCTGGAAGAGTGGTACTACTCTGGCACAGCTGCCCAGGGAGTGAGGGCTCATCCCTGGGGACGTGGCATTGAGGGATGTGGGCACTGGGCACGGTGGGGTGGGCTGGGGTTGGACTGGGGATCTGAGAGGTGCTTTCCAACCTTACTGCCTATGATCCTGTAAGCTGCCCATAGCTTGTATGTAGCAGCCCTGAGATGCTTCTGGTACCTGGGCCACTTCATTTCCCAGCTGGGGTGCAGAGACATAGCTAGGGGATTGAGGAGACATGGAAGCAGCTGACCACACTACTGAGCTGGCTGAGGTCGTGCTTGCAGAGCTCTCTCCTGTCATTTACTGATCCTAATCAGGCTGCAATAAAACCTGTGATTGCACATCTCATAAGCGAGATCACAGGGAGAACAGGAAATGAGCTAAGTTAATCAAATTAGATGAAAGACAAGGAAAAAGGAGCCTGAAAATCCCATCTGGGGAACAATTTTATTAGTGCTTTGCACTCCCATAGATATTTTTGATGGGGAGCATTGGAGCATTAATTCAGCCAGTCAGTGCCACTTTGCGACCTCTCCGTCTGAGCGATGTATTTCTTGTTGTGATGTTCTCCCTTTGTCAAAATTCAACACATTTCTCTCCCTTGTAAAGTTTCTTGTGTCTCCCTGCCCTTTAGGGCTCTGCTAATTCTGCTGTCTCAGACTGATGGTGAGGAGCCAGATCTCTCCTCTCTGTGCTGGATCACAGAAATACAAATGCAATGAGCAGGGCATATCTTCCTGTCTTGAGAACACATTTGGTCCCTTCTTCCTGCCTTTCTCTGAGTTTCCTTAACAGAAGGAATGAGTATTTCACTGCATTCCTTCTGACATAGACTTCTCTTGCAAGTCACCACAAAAGCCTGGCAAAAATAGAGAAGATGAATGCAAAGTATTGTGTATGCATCGTATTGAAACCATAACTTCCAGACCACCCAGAAATACAGAAGACATGCTTGACATTCAGTGGCTATTTTACCTTGCTCACTGCTATCAGTTTTGAGGTCTTTCTGCCCCACAGAGGCTCGTGTGTGCTCAGTATGTTACCTTGGGGTCGGACAGATCTGGGTGCTCACAGCATCCTCCCATGGCCCTGTGCATGTCATGCCCAGGCCATCTTCAACAGTAACACCTCCTCTGGAAAGGACATCTCAGGGAAACGAATGACCCTCCACAGCTGAAGCTTTCAGCATTTGTCCTCTCAAGGAGCAAATGTGAACTAAGGAAGGCGGCAATGGCTTGAAGCCAGGCCAGGATGTGTTGGTCCCATTTCTAATCAAATAGAAGACTGATGCCTTAGCACGAATATGCCCATGCATAAACCGGGTTATTTCTCTTCTTCCTGTACTAGACCTATTGTTTAGCCACAGGAACCCTCCAACCACTCTTTTAGCACCCCCTGCCCTCCTTGATCCACCAAGCCACATTTTTCTCTGCGTGCAAAGAGAGGAAAGCATTTGACTTGCAAATACTGTTTCAGTTCCTCATCAAGAGTTGAGCATTTTGACAAGCACCATGTTACAGTGGGCCTTCCTCACCACCCACCTCCACCTCCTTTCCCTCCTGAACCTTCCACCCTATGTGGTGCTGCCTGCCCACTTTGGGGAACACGATGGAGATGTCTGAATAGCAACATGTCGTGGGCACATTTAATGTCTTTCTTGCCATGGTCTTGGTCTCCATACACCCATGGCAGCCTTTCCCTTCCCCATCACCCAGCTGCCACAGTACTTCAGATTTGATATTATCTATTTCTGGGCTGTTAAAGGGGCAGAAACCCACACCCAGCTGTAGTACTGAGCCTCCTGGTAGAGAGTTCTTCGTTCTGGGGAGTGGCAATTTCTTTTATTCGGAAAAAAAACCATGCAACCAAAACAGCACAACTTTGTCAGAAAACTGCTAGTTTTGTCACAATTGAAACTGCATGCAGGAAAGGGCTTTCAAATAGGCTTCCTGTTTCAAAAAGACAAAAAAAATCATTGAGAATGTCCTGAAATTGTCAAAAACATCCTGTTTTGACATTCAAAGAAAATTTGTCTTTTGATCGGTGGCAAGTTAGTTAAAAACTAATAATTTTCTGAAAGAGTGGAAAAAATACCCCACCCAACCCCAAAGCAAAGAATGCTCCAAAAATCCCTGTGAGCTCAATTCCAAATTTGGGCTTTTGACTGAAGGGGGCTGTAAGGGAGCCTGACTGCTGTGGGAAGCACCAAGGTGTTCAGTGTTCCAAAACATGGAACAAATCCCATCACCTCCTATTGCATCTATGATGGACTCACTTGATGTTGTTTATGGAGGACAAATCCAGCAATAGCAGCATCTGTCCTATTCAGATTGGGGTTAGAAATCTAAAATTGCTCTCTTCTTGGAAAACAGTGCAATTCTGATTTTTAAGAAACACAGGGGAATAGGGAAGAAGAGGTTTTAGGAGCCTGGCTATGGACTGCTGTACTTAATGCTGCTGGTGCTTGTAGTCCTGGAAGATGCTTGTCACCCTGACAGCATCTCTGAGGTGTAGAAGACCAAGTGTGCCTTCAGATTGATGTGAATCTGCCAGATTTCACACCCACCTCAAATCTGGGTGCTCCCAACCCCCATTGGAGATGCGCTCCAGCACTGCCAGCCGAAGTCCCTGCTGCCATCGGGAGATGAGAACCCAACCACAGGATGGAAAGCATCAGTGAGGGGGGAAGGAGCCAAGAAGAGGTCAGCTCAGGTCAAACCATACACAACTGGTGCCAATGGGCCAAATAAATTTGGTTTTGGAAGTTAGCAAATGGTTCTTTTGACCTTAAGGAGGACTTTTTTGGTGCAGGAGTAAATCCTGCTGTTCTGGCTCCATTTTTAAGACCAAAATATCCTTGAAAGTTGAAAAAAAAAAACAACCAACCCAAACATTCTTTTGGAAAACAGCATGACATGGAATGGATGGTCTGGACTCTTTTTCTGTTGCCAGGTTTTGACTAATTGTAAGTTCGATCTGAGCCTGTGAACAGTTTTCTTCCTGCAGCCCGTCCACCTCCACACAACCTGCTGTGTTTGAGGAACTGAGCATCTCAGAGCACATCCAGCCTTAGCATGAGGGGCTGTTCTGTGCATCACCACCTCTGGTAGGACCTCAGTGGGACTTCTACTTAGAGGTTTTGGTGGGCAAAGTGAGACTCCAGCAGTTAATGAATTCAGTGATTTATAAGCCCTGACATACTAAATTAATTAAGGAACGGTGGACAAAACGCAAATAGAGGACTAGTGAATGAGAACATGCTACTAACCAGATTTCAGATGATGAATATCGGAGTTCATGTGTGATGAAAAAGCAAAGCTATGAAAGGTGTCTGCAGTCACAAGGCAAAGTCTATTAAGCCTACTCGCTCTGGATAGTATTGAACAAAGCTCAGGAGAAAAATGGGATAAAATAAATGCTTTTGATTTTCTAATGTGTTTTGAGCGAAGGCCAAGGACTCAGATGGTTTTCCTAAGAATTACGCTCGGTTGTTTGCAGGGAAATAGCTCTTTACACCAGAACAATCTCTGGAGCTGGTGAAATGCTTCCCAGCTGTGGGCTGTGGAATTCAGATGTCACTTTGCTCTCAGCACAGCAGATGCAGAAGGGCTCAGTCTGTCGAGTGCTTCTTATTAAGCAACAGCCCTAAGGAGCCTGGGCTGTGTGATGGAGAGAGCCAGGAGTCCTGCCTGTCTTAGGGGATGCTGCTGGGACCTGCTGGGGCTGTGCAACCCACGAGCATCTCCCTGTGCTCTGTCTGCAGCAGGAGGGGACTGGGAGGACGCTGCAAGCAACCTTGCAGTGCATAGCTGATCTTGGAAAATGGGGCAAAACCAGCTGGTTTTGGTTGCCCTGGATGTGAGCACAGATAGCTGTGCCCTTCAGGGGTACCAGCTTCAGTGCTGCATGCTTGGTGGTAATTTACCCCCTTTTCTGCTTTTTACCCCCATTCTCCCTTTGAAGCTTTGTTCCTCCCTCTCCTTTATTTATTTTTTTTTTCTGCCCTGGCCAAGCCCTTTTGCCAACATATTTCCTGCTTGTAAATGAGAGCAAAAAGGAGGTTTGGGGGAGAAGAGGGATCATATGGACATTTCTGGGCCTCTGATAAAGGGATGGGTGTGCTGGCAGCTCTGTCAAACTGTGTCTGATGGTTTTATGATGTGGGCTGTGTAAAGTCCCATCTGGGAGAGAGACAAGTCCAAACTCACCCACTCACATATTTTCCAGAGATGTGTTACTGCACATATGTTTGGAGGACAGAAGAAACCTGTTAAAGAGATAACCTTGTCACATCCTAATGCCTTCCTCCCCTGAGCTCGGCTCCACTTGCAGGATCCTTTTGCTGCTCCCAGCCCCATGGCCAGGGGAATGGATGCATCTTGCCAAAATAAAAAAAGAGAAGAGAAAGTGCTTGCCAGCTTCTAGCCCTGTTAACACAGAGTTACAGCCCTGAAGCTGCTTAAGATTGGCAGTGGCATGAAATGAGGGCTGGGTGCAGCAAGACAATGCCACCCATGGGATTGTTGTCAGCACCAGGGGATGTATCCTGCCCTGTTACCCAGCATTTGCAGTTTTTGTAACACATGCACAGCAGAAAATGGCAGAAAAGAGGAAAAGAGGGAGGTAGTAAAGGGCTCTGCAGCACCTGCGGACTGCAGATAGAAAATGCTGCTGATGGGCTCACCTCAGTGTAATGGGGATGGAAAATGAACAGGCTGTTTATCACCAGCTGGAGCAGCACCACTTAGGTCCAGATTACACACCCATGCCCTAAGTGCTCTTCAAGCAGACCAGGAAACAACATGTATTGCCCAGAAGCCTCCATTCCCTTGATGCTAAATCTCATTGACTGTTCACCCCAAGGCTTCTAAGAACCAGAAGCAGGAGAGCCCAAGCAGCCCCATACACAGCATCACTGCCCAGAGCTTCTCCCCTTCACTTTGATGATGCAGTGGCTATGCCAGGGCATGAGAACAGCCTGAAAGTATTTGTGGGATGTAAACAAAAGGAATCAGAGGAGCCCCACAGGGGGATGGGCATTCTCTGGCCAACACAGCTCAGATTGTCATGCCAGTGCAGTGATGGAAGATTTCCTCTTTGCCCTTGAAGACCTCAGCATGCATGGCTTTGTATGCTCTTCTGCAACCCCTTGGTGACCCAGCTGGTCTCATCCATCAGATATTTTGTAAGCTGTAGGAATTTAGGAGTTTTAGGAGTTCTAGGCTCAGAGCTATAGCTTTCAGTAGACTCAGTATTTTATTTTTAGAATAGCTTAGTGTCCAGCAAGGAAGGAAGGATGCAGTGGATGCTTCAGCATGGGGATCACTTTTGCTGGACCCAACTTGATCCTCATCCAAGAGGTGTCACCCAGCCTGTCTCAATAAAGCACTTGGGAACGGCTTGGAAACATGGCTCTGGGGGGACACAAGTGCTTGCTGCTGGATAGTCCAGATGGAGCTGGGATGTGAGGGCTTGGCAAGCACTTTTATCACCTCTACTCATCACAGGGGCCGTCTGCCAGACAGCTCAGAGGTCAAGGAATTAAGGATGGATGTCTGAGGAGTATCACTTGCATCTCTCACTCTGTTATTATGGAAAAATGTTCTTGTTCATCCATCTCATTTTACACCAGGGTATAGCTTGGCTAGCCTGAAGTTGGCAGTGACCCCTCTGTGAAGCGCCAAGACTCTTTTACACACATGCAATAAAATAAATCACTTGAGTGAGCTGCATTGCAACTTACACTCTCTCCCACCTCAGCACTGGGAAGCGAACCCATTGCAGTGGGTGCTCAGCCTGCAAGTCATCCTTCAGGGATGGTGTACATGTGGAGGATGCTGGGTGTATGCACGGCAGGTTGGGAAGCAACATGGGTAGCAGTGCTGCATTTGCTTGCTCTGCTGCTGGTCTGTGGTCTCCCACGTTGCAGCCCTTCTGGCCACTTTGACAGCAATGCTCTGCACTGCTCAGGGCTGGGGCTCCTGTTCCATTTCTGCTACCACCCACAAACCCACTGTGTAATGAATGTATCACAATCCCCACCGGGCTTTTCCATACAGCCATCACCAAAAGCCACTGATTTCCCCTATCAGGGTGAAGGATTTCCTCCTTTTGTCTGTAATAACACATTGGAAAGCTGTGGGAATAGCTTTCCCTTCACTGACACATGAGCTCTCCCCCCCAGCCCAACACTAACCCCGTTCATCAGTCATAGCACCACCCCGTCCACCTTCACACCACCATCCAAAGACCCACATCTCAAATTACTCTTTGCTTTACTTTGAAAATCCACCCTTTTTTCACTTTCTCCTCCATATCTCCAGCCCCAGAGACTTCTGGCTTGCTGGAAGAGGGGCACCCACTTATAGAACAGTTTTGATGCTTTTCCAACAACATAGGTACAACTTAGCAGAACTGTTTTGCATCTTGTGCTGCAGAGAGCAGTGACTTTTGGCACTGGAAGGCTGTGCCCTTGGACATGCAGATATGCCAGGGCTTCCTGCTGTGCTGATAGAGCAGGAAAGCAGGTTATTAGCATGCATTGGCTAACTGCAAATCTGGGATTTGTTCACTTAGCTGCCTCTTAATACACAGATATCTGGTCTGTGAGCTCGCATTAGGCATTCCTTGCATGCATACTGAATATGTGCAGAAATGTGCTCATGCAGGCTTTGATGTCTGCAGTATGTAACATCATCTGTTCTCTGATAAACTTGTCCTCTGAGCTCAGGACCAAGTTTGGGGATCCTTCTGCCTGCACTTATGACTTTGTGCAACATCTGGGGAGTTTAACATGTGCTCAGGAGGGCAGCATGCTATTAATTGGACATTAAGTGGTGGGCCTTGTCTGAGGCCATTGCACATTGTATTAATTATGGAGTGGCTAATAACAACCTTCTGCCCCTGGTATTTATAGAATAATAAAATCTGTCCCTGACACTGGCCTCACATCTGGCAAAACTGGCAAACACATTTTCATTTACCTCCCTTTCTCAAGCGTGTTAATAGCTTTCAGATTTCCAGGGGAACAACTGGAGATCTTAGAGCATTATGGACACACTGCTAATGGCTCTGGAGTGAAGGCTGAGCTGAGATTTGCACTTCAAACAAGGCTGGATCCCCTATTCCTCCCCTTGCCCTGTGTGGCAGGGTGAATATGGGATGTGGGCATGTTGCACTGAATGAGACATTTACAAACACTGCAGCTTTGTTTAGGAAGCATTCTCCTGGGCTGTTACATTAAATAGAAGAAAGCATGGCTGTAACCATTAGTATTTCTAACCAGTGGGTTGCTGTGAGCTCTGTGATCACACCCAAAGTTCTGGAGAGCCTGTGATAACAGGGAGGCAGGGGCTGACAGTGGGTGTCAGTGGGTGCAGGTAAGTGCATGGCTGATGTTGCAGCGTGTGATGGGAGCAGGGCCAGGGCAACTCAGCTTCTCTGCAGGAGAGAATGGAGAAGGACCTGCAGTGGGGAAACCCAAACTACCCTCCCCTGTTGCCGAATTAGTTCTTGAAGATGTGGGTGGTCTTCTCCTGCACGTTCCTGAATTGAACAGCATTGAACCATTGGGGAAAAAAGAAAGAAACCCGTTCATCCTGAAACATTCCCTTGCCTCGTTGTAGCTGCTGAAGAGCATGGCTGGAGTGCAGCAACACAAAGACAGGAGCAGAGGAAAGTGAGGCAGGGCTGTCCCACCAAAGGAGAAATAGCTGCAGGATGGGGAATGGAGCTGAGGTGCACATCTAGGGCATCTCCCAAGATGCTTCTCTGCTGGCCAGCATGCTCCTGTTTTGTTTTCTCCTTTGCTCCTGTTTTGTTTTCTAAAGACTTTGTTTGGCTGTCAGCAAGTCCCAGAGAAGTGAACATCTCTGTGCTGATAACAGAGTGAGAAAAATGGTTCCAGAGATGCATAGGTTACGTCTGTAGAACGAATGAGTAGGGAGTATTTACAGGAAGACACGGGGAATAATACAATGTTATCAGCCTCTGCTTCCGAATGTTGCAGACTATCTTGACCACTTTTGACCTGGAGAAAACAAACCATGTGATTTGTGTTTGTAATCATAGGGCAGCAGGGAATAGGTTAAGGATGAAGAGTCCATCAAGGGGCAGCAGAACGCCTCATTTCCCAGGAGGCTGCTAAATAATGACTGATCTGTCCACACACACAAGTGGGAGGATGTTCCCGCATCTTCCCCCTCTCGTCCCTCAAAAAAACTGCTGTTCTCTGAGATAGAGCCCCAGCTTGTCTCCGTCTCAGCCCCACATGAGCCCCTCTAAGCGGAGGAAGTTATATCACCCTCCAGGAATTGCTCGCCGAATGCGATGCGATGAAGGTATGTGCCGCTTGTAATCATCTCTGGAGGCAAGCCAACGTCCCCCCGCGCTATCAAAGGCTCTCTGTCAGGCTCTTCTGCCTCTTGCCTTATCGTGGGTCAGGAGGGCATGATGTAATTCAGGCAGCAGAGCAGGAGCCATGGAAAAATCCAGTTTACAATAATCCCTTCGTCTCTCCGTCAAAAGGCGGTGGTCCCAGGCAAAGAGCTTCCCATGGCTGTGTGGATGGTTTGGTTATTGGACAAGAGGCCAGAAATAGCTTCCCTGGTGCTGCTTGGGAGTGGGAAATTCATCCAAATGAGGTGCTGGGACTGCAAGAGAAACACAAGGTTTCCATGTGCTGTCATTGGTCTTGGTTTGGCTTGAAGCTGAGTTATCACCTGGAAGAAGTGATGGGCATGCTACCAGTTCTTTCTCAGTGTGGTGTATTTTGTGCTTTTCTGTGCCTTGCAAACACAAGGTGAGGTGGTAGAAGAGCTCTGCTGGGAGGCATCCAGGGTGGGCAGCTGTGCTCTGCCCTCCTATTGATCCACTGCAGAGAAACAGCTCCAAAACGACCACTGAGAGCTCCTCCACCTCCTCAGCCTCTCTCAGTTCAGGATTCCTGGAGAAGTTCACATGCATAAAGCTTACCAGGGAAGACAAATGGGACAAAAGGTGGCCACAAAAGGTGGCCAGCAGCTGGGAAGGTGGCTTTATTGGGGGGGAAAGCTGAAACATCCCCTGGCCACCTTTGGGCATCTCCTACTTTGCACCAGTTCTGGTCCTCTGAAGCTCCCTAACTAAAATCCTCTTTCATCTGATCCCCTCCCCAGCGCCTTTTCCCCACACACACACTTGTCACCACTTCTTTTCCCAGCTCTGGAGACATCTGCTTTGTCCACATCCCATAGAAATAATGAGGGGAGGGCAAGCTCGTTGGGAGAAATGTCATAGTTCTCATTGCTTTTAAACAATAACTTCTGAAAACATCTGAAACAGACATAATTCTCCTTTTCAAGAGCCCTATCTGAGCAGCTCCCCAAATGCTTGGCTCTGGCTTCAAAGTTGGCGTTCAGCTATAAATAAATAGCATTTCATTAAAAAGAAAAAGGAGAGAAATTAGCCAAAAAAACTTATACAAGCAGAAGCTTAACCAATGCCAGATAATGGGGCAATATGGATTTTTATTTTTATCCACATGGATCCACGTGCTCTTTATCTCCCACTGTAATTTATCCCTATAAATTAGGTTCATGATATTAAAATAACATTATAGCTTTTACCTACCACAGAGAAAGGCAGTGAAGTTTCATCAAGTGCTTTGAGATCCCGAGATGAAAGGGACAACGACCTTGTCCAAACAGCCTATTGCTAATAGTGCATGCGAGCACTTTGCTGAGTATTGAGGACGTGTTTAAAGACAAACCTTAATCAGCCCTTAATTGGCAGATTTGTACCCATTAGGCGGATGCTGGGCAAGGAGAGCTCACTGTGCTGCTAACATCTGTCCTGAGGCTGAGGTTCATTCTCCCTTGTGATGCCTTGAGAAGATGGACTCCTTGCAAAGCTACCCAACAGCTGAGCACATGCCTGCTGCCCAAAACAAGCATCCTGTGCCTTTCTTCTTACTATTACCCAACATTTGAGTGCATTCTCATACTGGAAAGACTGATTATGTTCTCTGCAGTGCTGTACACAAAGTTGCACTGTCCTTTCCCCAACGGTGTTTGAAAGAGGAGCCTCAGCGGAAGCGTCTCACTAGACAGTGGGGATTTCCAGTGACTGACATCTAGCACCAGAAATGCTTTAAGATGTTGAGGAAAAGGCAGTCGAAGTGTGCTGGGCTGGTTTTTACCTGCAGTCACCTTCTAATCAGCCCGGCAACTGCAAAACCAATGGAAGCTGCCAAGCAGCAAAATGTAACTCCTGGAGTCAGGGGCTCATTCAGAGCTTCGCCCCTCCATATGCCATACCTAAAAGGACAGACAGGGTGGTTAGCGATGAAAACTCCCCAGAAGCAGCCTGAGATGTGCAAACAAATAATTTGCATTCCCTCTTCTGCACAGTAAGCGTTTTTCACTTGCACTGAACCCCCTTAGCCTTCCAATTTTGGAAGAAATCATGTTTTCTTTAGCAGAAAAACACTTCCCTCCATTTAATTTAATTAGAGCTGCCTTTGACCGTGGCCTTCAGACCTGAGAGATGAGTGTCACGTGCTGAGTGTCACTCCTTAACCAGCAGCTCCTCTTCTCAGGAATGCTACGCTCTGTGCAGGACAGACATGAAATACAGTGCCTGAGAGTTCCTCATCCAGCCTGAGTGCACGGAGATAAGAGAGAATGATATGTCTGTGCTGGGTATCTGTCTGCCTTCCTCTGCTGCCGGTGTTAGAGTGCGCTTTGCTGATGATCTGTCAGCGCCACCTCTTGGTCCTTGGCCCACGGGCATCTCCAACTCAGCACCGCTAACATCCCCTTCCCAGCATCACCAACACCGCCATCCCACGTCACCGATATCACACTGCTGTGAATATCCACGTCCCAGCACCAACATCCCCATCCCAGCACCACCACCATCCCCACCCTACCATAAACATCCCCATCCCAGCACTACCAACATCCCAGCACCCCCACCATTCGCTTCCAAACACCATAGGCATCCCCATCCCTTTGCCATGAGCATCCTGCTGCAATGTGCACACTCCCCACTTCCCTCCCTGGTGTGGCTGCCCCCAAGGGTTCAGGCTAAGGGTAGGATAATATACCTGAGGTCTGCAAAGCATTAAAGTGAGGATATTGTCAGATATATGAGCTCATCATGGAAGCAGGCCAGACACATTTGTTAGCTGGAGAGGAACTACTTCTTGCCCTGACCCACTTCTAACTTGCTTTGTCTTTATTGTTATCTATCAGCACCTTCTCTACTCATTTGGAATAGTTTGCTTAATTCCTTTCCTTGGCCTCCTTCTCCCCTGCATCCTCAGCAGCTGCTGTAGGGCCTGTATGTTAGGGAAAAGGGAATTGCTTCTCAATTGTTCTCTCTTGATGTTCGCTGACCAGGAAAGCACGGAGAAATAGCGCTTTTTTTCTGGGTGAATGCATTCTTGCCATCAGTGTTTTGGCAAAACTGAAGTTTGCTCTGTTATTTCTTGTTGCTTTGAAGGAAAATAACCTCTGAAACTGGGGGCCAGGCTGCTGCAGGAAATTAGGAGGGCCTTGGCATGGCTCAGTTTGGCTGGCATCAGTGTTTCCAGGAAAGGAATGTTGAACAAAGCGACCTCAAAAGATGCCTGGGCTGATCTCTCACCAATCACGGAGCTCATGAAGGCACTTTCTTCTCCTCCCCTCTTTTACCAGGGTACTTTCCATGGAAGCTCTATGGACACCCATAGATTCAGACCGATGGAAAGAAATAGCCTTTTTCATCCATGAAATGAAGGAAATGCAGTCAGCAGTGAAAGCTCAGTTATAGAAATACTGCAAGGACAGCAGTGGGGATGCATTCATGGCTCAAAGTTTCCAACTCACCTCTGTCACTTTGGAGAGTTCATCTCTTTTCTACTCTTCCTCCTGCCTTCCATAGTTTCTAATTTTAACAGAGACTGAGCACGAGAAAGGGAAGAAAGGGGAAAGGGCAAAAAGCCAGTGGGGGTGCAGAGGTTAATTTTGTAATGAATTTGGCTAATGGGAAAGATGCCTTGGAGAAGATCGCTCAATGGCAATTTAAAGGCAATTTCAAAAGCCAATTAAAGTGCTTTCAAACTCTTCCACCTGTGACTCTTTAAAATGATTCTCTGAGCTCTGCTTGCTTGAGTTTGGCTTCTGTGGCAGGAAAACAGACTAAAACCAGAGATGTCTCCTGCAAAGCGAGTTTGGCGTCATTGCTGCCTGCTCTATTTCACTGCAGCCGCGGCACTTCCAGCAACCCGCTCCCACAAGGACCTTGCCAAAATAACTGAATAAATAAAATTTGCTGCTAAAAGCAATGAAGAACAGAGGGGAGGCCATCTCCTTTCACAGCCTCCCCATGTCTCGGTTATAAAAGTGAGCAAAGTCTTAAAAACTGGGCTCTGATCATTCAAGTCCCCCAAAAACCTGCTGGCTTGGGGTCCTTGTACTTTATTCTTTGCCCTAGGAGGGATGGGAGATAAGCCATAAACTCAACCACGTGAGCACGCATGCACACACAGCTCAAGTACCCACAAAGGGAGATTTTTGCCCCCCAGGTGATCTCGCACAGCTCTCATAGCATCATTTGCACTGTGGGCTGGGCTGACTCCTACATCTCTGCCCTCCAGATGCTTCAGAGAGGTGTTCTGGCTTTGCATGAACACCTGTGCATGCATCTCATCTCAGATTAGCAACCATCATGCTCCACTATAAAAACAATGATAATTTCCCTGGGATTTTACCTTTTCCATAGTTCTTTTGGCTGCCCAGCACAGTGTTCCTTGGGCAGGTAATGGCCTCCTGTGCAATGCTTGCTGATGGATTTTTGGCAAATCACAGTGGGTTTGAAACCCCATTCACTGCTTCATTCTTTCCTCTTGGAAGGAAGAACAGCTCCAAAAGCAAGAGGCTGAGCAGCTGCCTGGAGTCATTTTGACAGTTAATGTTTTTGACAGGGCAAAGCCATCTGGGTTAAAGAATACAGAGAATCTGCAGACAGAAATGAAGGGGAAAGAGCTCAGAGCGGAGGCTCGGGGCTGTGTAAAGCAATACCTGAGGTCAGCTGTGAGATCCTGCTGGGAAAAAGCACTTGAACAAGTGGTAAGAGCAGGGTCTTCCATGGGGATGAATTGCTCTGAGTCAGCTCCCAGGGAAGGTTTGCACTGAGCATGGAAGAAATGCAATGCTCTGCAAGGTGCAAGGTGGGCAGAGCTGCTCAGCTGCTCAGAGCTGAAGGTTAACAGCAAAAAGCAGAGGGCTAGGGTTCAAGTCAGGATGTGCAGCGTGCAACACTTTGTGTTTTGCATTTCTAAACCTGCCTGATTTTGGAAGCTGGGACCTGGGAGTATCATGCTTTTTGTATTGTTCTTTCTCAGAGCTCATGGCCTCAGCTCAAGGTATATCTCTGGGCAGCAGAGGTTGGTGTGCAGAGCAGAGATACAGAACACTCTGCTTCCCTGTGATTCCAGCTGCCTGCTGTGCAACTGGTGGAATCCTCTTGAATACACAGCAGCAAAAAGCTCTGCCTTAGTTAACAAGAAGATAAATGAGGAAGATGTTTTGAATGAGCTGGAGACATGGCCCCTTGTATTACAAAGTCAGCGCTTTCTTCTGAACTGCTTTTAGGCTTTTTGGGGGTTCGTCATGGCACTGAGAGTTGGTTTTCTTGTTTTGCAGTGACAAAGCAGCGTGGGGTCAGGTTCAGAACATGAGAGTGAAGAGGAGGAAAAACACAATGGAGAGGGAGGGCCAGCAGCACCGAGCCCAGCACTGACCTGCAGCACGTACATAGCTCTTTATTCTCTTAATTTAGACCACACGTAGGTGTATTCCAGGGGAATGTTTGGAGTAATGATGTAAAAGGAAGTGCAAGCACGATGAAAACGTATCAGAAAAGCATTACTGGTCTAATTGGGGCATTCAGAGTACAAAACTGGAGTGTTCCTCCTTGTGAGTGCCACCAGGGCTGTGCAGGGAGCACCCACTGCACCCCCGGGGTTCACCCAAGCAATTCCCAGCTCCTTTTTCCATCCAGGCTCAGTTCTGTGAGCACCAAATGAAAAATGCAAACTTCCTGCAGAGAATCACGGCTTTGTTCTCAAAAAGAGCGAAGCACCCAAGTGTGGGCACGGCATCAGGGTGCAGGGGTTGTGTGCAGGGATAAATCACCGCTCCTAAGGCCATCCTGCAGTTGTTGGCTGCTCCGTGCAGCGCTGACCTCAGAGCGCTAATAATACGGATGGGCTCTGGAGGCTTTTTAGCATGTGTGTTTTAATGTAATGAGCTTTGGCGTCTAAAATGTTTTTCCCCTTTTCGCTTCTCCTCAGGGCTCGAAAACAGTGGGGTCAGCTCAGTTTGGACGGAGCAGACGAAGACAACACTTGCTTTAATGTGCAGAATTATATCATCGGCAGCCAGAGGTCACATCCTGCTGTCTT
Organism: Lagopus muta; assembly: GCF_023343835.1. NCBI lineage: Eukaryota > Metazoa > Chordata > Aves > Galliformes > Phasianidae > Lagopus > Lagopus muta. The sequence continues at coordinate 827,350 of NC_064454.1, read as the reverse complement.
TTTAAAGATAACTGCAGCCCCTCTCTGTTTCCCTGCTCCCTTATAAACCTGGCTCGACCCATACCCTGTAGCAGCAAGAGCGCACAGCCCAACATCTTGGATTAGTTATGAGTGTCTCAGATGCGCTCCAACTCATATTTCATATCATTCCCCCAGCCATAAGATTTGAGTTTGTCACATTTACTGGAGACTAAAGCACAAACATGTTTTATTCATTATCTGTCCTCCTCTTTGCAACAAGCACCTGCAAAACATTTTGGCTCTCGACTGGAGCAACAAGGTTTCATTAGACATGACACTTTCTCCCTGGCTTGGATGACGAAGCTACATTTTATCCCTGCACTTCCAGGCTGTGAAATTGCCTGGAGATCATCACCTTGTATGAACGTGGACTCTGGAGACCTCTTGGCTGAGATGGGAGAAAGGGATCGAGGTGATTACGTAGATCCGATCACTGCAGTCAGAGGGGCTTGGGGCAGCACTGAGCTGCTTTATCCTTGCAACATCCAAAAGAAAGCCCAATTCTGCATCGTTAACAGGGAAAAAATGCCACGTGGAGGAGCAAAACTGTTGCATGTTGTCATACAGGGGATTTGCAAGATGTTTGGAGCCGAGATCCCCTCTTGTTATTTTGATTTTAGCCAGCAGCCGATATGGGAGCAGCGGTTCAAAGCTCCTCACCGACTCCACTCTTCTGGCCAATGAATATGGATTGGATGCAAAACAGAAGAGCTCACCAGGAGAGGGAGAGAAGCTGTTTGCCTTGCAAGATTCATCAGTCCAGTGCTCAGATGAACGTTGGAAATGAAGAAGTGAGATTCATGCCCCTCCTCTGAGCTCAGCCCAGCAGAGCAGCACACATCCTGGACCATGAGCATCACCTCTTGCACTTTGGCTATTTATTTCCTCACATCTGTCCTGCCAGCCTTCCCTGGGACTGAGGGGCTGCCAGAAGCTCCCAAGCCATTGGGTTTTATTCCTTTACATGGATCACATTTAACGCTGTGTTGCTCTCTGCTTGCTGCCCTGCACATATGCTCCCCAGGAGGCTTTGTTATGGTGCTTTCCCTTTAATTATCTTCTCCAACGTAGAGTTTTTCTCTCTTCACCTTCCCTCTTTCATTTTCTAAGTCTTTAATCACTTGTTTTCTTCCCGTTTCTGCTTGATTTTTCTGACATGTGCAATAAAAACGCCAGTAAAATATTCATGAAGAAGCACTGATCTCAGGTCTTGGAGATCTCGCTGATGGGATTTGTGTGGCTGTGCAATTAAAAGATACTGTCAATAAAGCAAGATGTTGACACGCTAATGGTGCAATGCCTTTGAGGGAGGCCGGGGAGATGCTGAATCTGATTTTGCCGTTAGCATTCCAGCAGTTAAAGCCATCAACCCAAGCAGCAGGCAAAGACATCCCTATGCAATTTCAGTTCGGGCAGTGGAGGCACATATTTATTCAGTGCTAAATACAGCCATGAAGTACAGACTTCTTTTTCCTTTCTTTCCTTTCTTCCCTTTCTTTCCTTTCTTTCTCTTTCTACAGTTGTTGCATTTGAGCAAGTCCCAATTTGCTCCCGCTGGGGACCTTCCTGCTCTGCTCTCGTTGCTGCATTCCTGCCCCTTTACAATGGACATGGTGAGGACGGGTTGATGGTTGGATTTGATGACCTTGAAGGTGTTTCCCAACCTTAATGATTCTGTGATTCCTGTCCCTGAGCCGGCATAGCATAGCGCTCAGCTTGCCGAAATTAGGTGAATATTTGAGCAAGCAGGAGGGGAAATATCCTTTCATCTTTTGCCTGCCTTCCTCATTACTAACCTGTCTGCACAGAATTGGCTTTCTCATTGTGTGGCTCCGATGGTGTTTTGCCAGGATAAATTTCAGCCCCACAGCCTCTGATTAGTGATTCCCTGGGGGCAGGGCTGCATTCTGCTTTTAACCCCTCTTCACTCCCTGCCCTTCCCTCCCCATCCCTGGCGAGGCTTCCCTACCCTTTCCTGTTATTGTCCTGCCTGCCTCTGATAAGATTAAATACGTGCCCTTCAAAAACAACAACAAAAAAAGGCCTTTCTTTTCCCATTCCTTATTGTTCTTCAAAGAGATGGGGAAGACAAGATCCTGCTCCAAACTCCCGCTAAGAAAAGCCCGTGATCTACAAGGCTGAATAAATAACCCCGAGTCCCTGCGGTGCATGTGAGCAGCGCTCACCTCCGTAATTGAAATGCATTCAGAGAGAACTTGAGTTTTACCTTCCTAATTCATTCCCAGGACTGCGAGAGACTTTTTTGCTTCCTTTTTTTTCCCCCTTCATTGTAAAGTGAGCTTTCAGTCCGTGGCAGCCTGCTAACTGCTTGCCCTGCAAAGTCCTTTGATTCTGACGATGTTGAAGGTTTATGGCAGCTCGGGGGGTTATATATGTGTTATGCTCTTTGCTTGAAGCTGTATTTGGAAAACACAGACCTACTGTGGAGGTGCTTCGTGTTTTTGCTAAGCCCATCACTGATGGCACTGGCTGGATGGAGGGTATGTGTTTATTTCTGGGGCTGTTTTCTGTAGGGTTTGGTTGACACGATGGCAAGGCTGCCAAGTAAAGTAAGATCATTTATTAATACTCTAATATAGAATGTTTTCACCCTAAAATGTTAAGAGAGGCAGCAGGTGTGGGCTGGGGATTAACAATGTTCTTTTCCATGTTCTGCAGTTGGAAAAGCTCAAATCACAGCAAGCTCCTGGCTCTGCATTCATGCTGGATGCATTCATGTCCCGCCATGTGAGCACCAGAGCAACCCTGGAGGACTTTTTCTGCACCAAGGGGAGCTACAAAACAACCCCAGGTGGAATACAGTAACTCCACAGGTCCCCCAGATGTGTCTGATGAGCATTCCCACTCACTGGCGTGTCCTCAGTGCCACCAGGGAATGGTGCTGAGAGCTTTTCCACCGTTTCTATTCCCAAAGCCAGCCCTTGGGGTGTAGTGTTGAAGAATGTCCCAGTGTCAACAGGTCCGGTGTGCCAGGGGCTGGGAATCTGTGGGCACAGCTCTGCTTGTGGCCCTGCTCTGAGGAGCAGCATTGGGCTGCTCCAAGGAAAGGGATCTGGATGCAGCCCTACTGCCTCCCCCTGTTGCCTCCTAAAACCATTGGTGTCCTCAGAGATGACACTGGAACACAGGGCTGTTTATTCATCTAGGTGGAGAAATTGATGCTTTGTCACACACACCTCAGGCAAAAATAAATGGCATTCCACAGACACAGCACGTCAATGCATCCAGCATAGGCTGTGTAGGACACATTCACTTTGCAAAATTCCTGGAAGCAGTATGTATGGGGTGAGCAAAAGCGGAGCAGATGAGCCCAACTCCACTTTTTCTTCCCTATTTTACACCTTTCCATCAACTCCAGCGGTGAAGTGGCTCTGACCTCATCCTGCTCTCTGTTTTAGCAGCATCTGAACTCTCTCAGCTGAGATTCAGTGGACCCCATAGGGCTCCGCAGGGGCTTAGAGCATCCCCACCGCCTTTGCTTTTGGATGGCAGGTAATAATTCATCCCCAAATAATGCCTTACTGAGCAAAGCTGCACGCAGCTCTCCCCAGAGAGGCAGCCTGTGCTCTAAGACCAATTGGAAATTACAACTGCTGTCCCACGGGGCAGCACAGCACTTATTTCAGCCTTGCAGTGGGGGAAGGGGAGAAGGCTGCCATCAAGGCCCAAACATTGTGCACTCTGATGCTCATCTGAATCAGGGTGGATTTTACAAGGGAAGTTTCCTTCCTTGTCCAACAAAGGGTACAACCACCTCTTGCTTCCATTAAAATACCCCATTAACCCATCTATCCCCCAACCCATAGGTGAAAAAGAAGGCTGCATAGCCAATGTCTCATACTCCCCTGAGTGTGTCCAGAACTTGACAGCCTTCAATAGGTTAATTTTTCAAAGCGGTAAGCTGATATTTCTGCATAAAATGCACATCTGCAGGGTAAATGCTATTAAGTGTCAGTGAATTATGGTCCCAGAGTACAGATCACTTGAGCCTTAATGCTACAAGCACCTTAATGTTTTTTTGAATGAAGTTTCTGCTAATTGCTTCCATATGATCTCTTTCTTTCTTGCTTGCTTTCTTGCTTTCTTGCTTTCTTGCTTTTTTGCCTCCCTTAGTTTTTGTCCCAGGACATACAGTGCTACAAATAATAAGGAATGAAACTGGATTAACATGGGATTAATGCCCACTTTTAAACCCAATTCATGGTGTTTTTTTCCATGGTATTTTTGGCATATGGGTAGTGATGGAACTGGACTCAGATGTTAGGGATTGCTCTTCTGCCCAAGCTGAAGGAGGTTGAAAGGCAGACCCTCCACTATGCCCACCTTTAGCCCCTGTTGGTGCCCTCCTGCTCAGTTATTCTCAACCCAAGACTCAGAGGCTGCCCAGGGACTGGTGGGGTCACCGTGCATGGAGCTGTTCCGAAATGGGGGGATGTGATGCTCAAGGATATGGTCAGTGTGCACAGTGGGGCTGAGGATCTGAAAAGTCTTTCCTGACCTCAGTGATTCTGTGGTTCTATGGTGTTTCTATCCAGTATGATTCCCCAGAGCTGTGACCCTGCCATCACTAAGCTGAATTCAAACAGCAGAAAACCAACAGAACTCCCCCCAAAACTGGCTTTGATTTACGGAGGGAGAAGCAGAGAAGTGCTGCGTGATGGGACCTCTGATTTACAGCCTCTATATTTTATGGCTGGATCCTGGGGGCTTACAGATATCATAGTAAAGCCCCAAAGCAGCCGACTGAATTAGCAGCACTTGAAATACAACAAAAAGCCTCCAGGCTGCTGGAGGCTTTTGCGGTGTACAACCCCTTCGTTAAAGCCTGAATCCCTTATTTCGGTCATGCCTGGGTGCAGCTCTGTTGTTGATAACATGATTAACCTCGTGTAGGGTAAGAAAGGAGAAGCAGCAGCCCAAAGGATGTGGGTGAGGAGGCGGTTATCAGTGCTGGGGTTCAGCTCAGGTCATACTGCTGGTGAGGATGGTGACCGGTCGGTATTTCCTCCCCTCCAAGCAGAGCAAGAAGAAGTAAAAACATTTGGCTTTTGGGAAGGCAGAGGCTGTCAGAGGTGCATTTCTCAGCTCACCATGCATCAGTGCCTTGCCTTGAAGGGAGGGAGTGAGGTGGTTGCAGAAGTTGGGAGGCTGACCTCAAACCAGAGAAATCTGTACCAAAAATCCTTATGGCCATCACAGTGGTGCTGAGGCATCTTCCGCTGGGTGGGAATGTAATTGTGGGTCCCATGGAAACACTGATTTGAAGTTTTTATTGCAAACGCTGTGGATCACGAATGAAAAAATGGGAACTGCAGAAAGGATTTGCAGACCGAAGCCAGGGGATTTCTTGTGGCTTAATACAAACCACATCCTTTCTCTCACAAAACATGCACGTCTGCCAGGACGACTTTCCATCCACCTGTGCTTGTGTCACTTCAGATTGAAACTCCTTCCCCAGAAGAGTGACTCTGCAGAGATGTGTATAAATATGGGACTATGTTTGCCTGCTTGTTTTATGTAATATCTATGCAAAATACTTGTAGCTATTGGGAAAAAGCATGCAGGAAGGGTTAAGACTTTTCTGTAAGGGGAACTTAGTTTGGATTAAGGGAATAAGAGATCTGAAAGCAGGGTTGCCCTCCCCAGTGGCTCCCCCAATGGATCCAGGAGCACTGCACTGTGCTGGTGTCTACAGGTAGAGGATGGGATGGAGGGAGGTGCTATGTGTGCTCCCCTGAGCATCCCCAGCAGGGAATGGTTTTGGTTGGGACTGGGCTGATTTACGCCCATGTTACATCAGCTCACAGCAAACTTGGCTGTAAACAGGAATAAACACATCCATGTAGTAATTTATGCATAAATTAATTTGACTTCAGTAATTAGCCAGAAGGAAGTTTATCCCAACCGGTAAACCTCAGTGGATGGGGAATTCATTAAGCAGCTCAGTTTTGCCAAGTGCAGGGCTGCTTTTGCAAGTCAAAGATTTCATTTTTTAATTGTGCATTTTTTTAATTATTATTTTTGCCAGGAAAAAAAAAAAACCTCTCACTTCCAAGCTCCAACTCAATGCAACAGAGAAGGGTCTGCAGCACTGGGGCCACCTCCTCCTCTCAGGGCTTTGCCCAGGAGCCCCATGGGCAGGTGGTAATCAGAGAGCTTCAAAGCAGCTGTGTGCTGCTGACCAGAGCAGCTGGGCGCTGATGAAGAGGCCCTGTTTGCTGGGGGGGCTTCTGGGCAGAGCAGGATGCTGCAATCTCCTGCTTTGTGCTCAGCATTGTGGCTCCACAAATCAGGACAGCCAAAGGCCAGGGAAGATTTCTTCCATTTCTTTTTACTTCACTCCATTGCATTTCTTATTCAGGCTGGATCTAAACACTGGTGCTGGTGGGGTGTGTTTCGAGCAGGGAACAAGGGGAGCTTGCAACCAGCAGGAGCTTTGCAGCACAGCAAGTGGCAGAAACTGAAACATGTAAGGACAACACTGAGGAAGAAGAGGGAGAAATTCAGCAAACTTTCTGGGTTGACACCAGGACTGCTACGAGATCCAATCCTCTTTTATCTCGTGGGAGAGGGCTGTGCTTGCAGGATGCTGCTAGAGGGCATCAAAGGTTGGTACTACTTTCTCTGGGGCAATAGGTTGTGGAAATCACCCCAAAATTGTTATTCCCATTATTCTTCTGAGGAGTGGGCAGCATGAAAGCCTCCCTCTGCTTTTCTGCTGATGGGCTAAAGCCATGCTGAACTCATTACAGGGCAGGAAGGTGGGAGGTGCTGGGGGCAGTGTGAAATAATATGGCATCTTTACACCCTTCACAATGGCCATCTGACCTGACATTCTGTTTGTCCCACAGCACAACGCAGCCCCTGACAGCTTCACTTGGGCTGCAGGGGGGTCGGAGGTCTTCAGCAGGACGCGTTTGGTTTGCTCGGAGGACTGCCTGGTACCCACTGACAGCCGCATGGGATGAAGGAGGTTTGTGCATGGAACGTCTGATACCGATACAGGTGAGGAGGGAAGCAGTGCCTGGGGGTGCTGAGCTTGGAGAAGCTCTGCAGGAGGGGAGCAGCGCTGGGAGCAGAGCCCTTTCTGCATCACCTGCACGTTCTCATCTCGAGATCCGCGGGGAACGCGAAGAAAACCGCCTTAGGATGCGGGTAGAATGTTGGGCTCCGGGATCTGCTTCGGGCATCACCAGAAAGGGGCAGGAGAAGCTGTGTGTGCATTCCAAGGGCTGCACTGCCACCTCCAGGTCTGCACAGTAATGCATTTTTTGTTACTGTTCTTCAGCTCTGGGATAAAAAAAAGAGGAGGAGAAAGGGTTATGAAAATACCAAGGGTGTCTTTTGTCACTGCTGACCACGGAGGTGAGGTCTGGGGTTGTTCCGTGCTGTGAGAGGTGTGCCACCACTGCTCCCATCTGCAGCTCGCACAGCTGCGGCTCCGGTGCCGTCCCCGTTCCGCGCTGCGGAGGGGTTGGAGAAAGGAGCATTCAACTACTTGCGTGCTTTTTAATCCCTTTTTAATTGTAGATGAAAGTCCGCACGATCTCTCTTTCCATAAGAATTTCTCACTGCAGAACGGTGTGAGAAACCGGGCGTTTCTACGAGATGACGGCGTTCTTTTGTTATTATTTTTTATTTTGAGCTCACAGCCCGGCCAGGACGATGCCGTCCTCCTCCTGCAGGGTCACTTCCTCGCCGTGAGCCTCTCATTGCTGCGGGGCAGCTCCGTGCGGGGTTGCGCTGGCCCCGCGCACCGGGAGGTGGCACTGCAGCCGCAGCTTTGCGCGCCCTCGGTGGGCAGAGCTGGGCTTCGGGGCCAAAACAACGGGTATCAACATCACCGGATTTTTTCTTGACTTTTTTGGGAGCTGCATCACTCAGATTTCTTATACCTGTTTATCTGGTGCAGGGCGTCGGTCGGGCGGGGTCTCTTTTCTTTGTGGAAAAGTGTGGCTTGTAAAGAGGAAAACTTGTTTGAGAATCAAACAAACGGAGACGCGGAGCGTGGAGAAGAAAACCTCCCCCCTTCCCCTGCAGGCCCTTCCTTTCCCATGTTTGGGCTTTTGCATTTCAGCAGAACAGGTACCCAAAAAAGGCTGGGCACAGAGGGAAGGTGCTGGCAGGGGTTTGAGAGGGGGCTTTGTGCAGCTCTTGGTGTGTGCAGGAGTGCAGCTCGGAGCATATATCAGTGTGTGTTTGGGCACATGCATTAGCACGTGTGTTAGCACATGTCTGAGTGCATAGCACTGATTGGCACAGAGCAGCCCACCAGGTCTCCTGTTTACAGCCTCCTCCCCCATCAGTGCTTCTTTCCTCCTTACCAGGAGTCTGAGCATTTCTTTCTGCCTGCAGCCCTCTTGCAGGGCTTTCCCCTGTGGGGACAAAGTGAGATCTGTCTGCAGATGCTCCAAAAGGATGCACAGATCTCCCTGTGCCCCCAGGTGGCTCAGGGAGGGTCTGAAATCAGTGTCAAACATCCTTGATATATAGCATTTAGCTGCTCCACACTGCTGTCTTTGTTTCCTGCATTACTTGAGTTGTTATTCAATGTATTTCTCACTTTTTTCTCAGCACAGGTCAAGTGTGTTTTACTGGGAAAACAGTGGGAAGGAGCAAAACATGGGAGCCTGGAGCCAGGAGGGTTTCCCTGGCATTTGTGAGTGATTTTTAATTCTTATCATTTCTATGTTTTACTTTTCTGGATACTTTTTCACTGAGCCAGTAATGGGATTAAAAATGCATTTTGCCATTGGGCCTAAACATAGGTATAGAACAAAGATGGGCTCTGAAGCACACACACATTCATATCGAACTGGAAAACACCAGCAGGGAAAAGCTGGCAAGCAAAAACCCATCAGTAAATGCCCTCCAGGGACAGGCTCTATATCTCTAAGCTCTGCCATGCCCTGCCCTACACCCAGGGACAGGCAGTGTAATTCCACCCTCTGTCCCTTCCTGCATCTCAGACCACCCGACAGGTGAAATAAAGACATTAAATGCAAGTAGTATGCAGGGATTTCTTCCTTAAATCCTCCATTCATCCCTATGTTTGTGGGCTGACTCCTTGGATGTTTTGTGCTGCCTTTTCAGCCTGGTGACAGTCAGGGCTCAGCTCTCATGGCCAGGCAGAAATACACCTCTGCTCTCACATCTTCAAACTGCACCTCTCTGTGTATACATCTGTACAGCCAGGATGCTCTTAAAATGGAAAATCAGCGAGATATATCTAGCAGATAAGTCTTTGTATTATTATTCTTGTTTATCAAGTGGAGGGAAAACAATTAAAACTTCCATTGGAAGAAAAAAAAAGAACTGCAAGAAATCAGAGCCCACACTTAATCTCCAGTCTTCAAAAGTTTCTTGGAAAGCTTAATTAAATGGTAATTCATCTGTGCATTGGCTCTGCCTTGTAGAGCCTGATAATGCTGGAGTCTTAATTAAAAAAAAACTAATGCAGCTTTGAGTTTTTATTCTGCTAGTTCAAGGGGAAAAATCACCAGCCAGTGCTGTCAATAGAGCTGAGAGATGGCTCAGCACTGCATTGATTTTATTCCGTTTAAAGTCACGGTGTCAGTTTGGGTAATCATATTAAAAGTTATTCTGCCTTTATTTATGTATTTGTGCATGGTGGGGATTGCAGCACCCGGTGGAAGGGGATCTGAGGAGAGAAGGGCTTTGAGCAGTGCTGCTGAAGAAGCCCAAAAGTTCCCATTTATCAGCAAACAGGAGCACCAAGCAGGGAATCCAAGCATTTGCCTTTTTCCCCCCTTGAACAGAGCATTTTTGGTCAGTTGCACCACCGGGAAATGGTTTTTTTTGGGTGCTGTCAAATTGGCTGCTTGTCTTCTGCCTTCGTATTGTGCTCTGATAGCAAAAATGTCTCTGACTTTGCTGCTGGATCTGCTCTCCTTCCCTTACATCCAATGATGTAAGGGTCTCTTTAATGCTAATTAATGCAATGACACAATGAATTAATACTGTATTAGACAAAGCTGTTAATTATATCGAAATAAAACAAAAGAATAAAGGAAGCAAAGCAGGGAGAAGAGACAACCTGAGCTTGGCTTCCCCATCAGCATCCTCAACACTCCAGGAAAAACCAACCTCAGGAGCATCCCCATAGAACCCCTGAGGTTGGAGAAGACCACTAAGACCATGCAGTGTGACCATCAGCCCATCGAAGCCCCATGCCAGCTCCAGAGCACAGCTCTGATTGGAAGGACACAGAAGCGCCTCCCTGCCTCAGTTTCCCCACACCACGCAGTGCTGTCAGGTCCATTGCCAACAATTAATTTCTGAAAATACCAATTAAACAGCATTAATGAGCGGGCTGTGGCTGGCATCCTCCTGCCTTCCACAAGGCAGTAGTTTGGTTCAGACACTGCCGACTTTAAATTATTAACCGGCCGACAAGCGCAGCCGCTAACGAAGCGCTCCTGGCTGGCGCGGTGCTCGAAGCTGTCACAGGCAGCATGAAAAACCCTCTGATGCTGCTTGAGTTAAGGAGAAGCACATCATTTTGCTTTCTTTTTAATGCTGCTCCCCCCTTTCTCTTTCCAGGCTTGATGTTAATTCAGAAATAATTGGGAAATGTGGAAGTTAAAGGCTGAATTTCCCCCCCCCCTTCCCCCCTTCTTTTTTTTTTTAATGCAGGAAAAAGGATGGATTTTTTTTAGGAAGATTCCCATCCCACCTCATTGTTCTCACTGCCCACATCCCTCAGTGCCACATCCCCATGGATCTGAACCACCCCCAGGGACAATGACCATCCTGCTCCCTGGGCAGCTCTATGGGATTTGCTGAGTCACGGCCTGAACCTCAGATTGATCACCTGAGGCGAGCACTGAGTCAGGCCTGGGAGCACAGGTGAAGGCAATTCTGTGCTACTGGAACAGGTGGAACCTGGCTGCACTTCTCCTACAGCCATTTAAGAGCTGGCCACAAGTGGTGAAGGATCTCTTCTGGAGATTCCTCCTGTGGAGTTTTGCAGTGAGCCCAGGACACAAGTAAGCATTCTATCTATTTTCTTTTTGGTATAATAACTTGCTTAGCCAAACTCTCTTGTTTATTTCATAATTATAACATCTGTATAGTCACTGATTATACAGTAGCCCATTCTGTCTTTCTTGGTGCTAGCAGATGGTGAAGGATGTGCTATGCCTCCGGCATTGCTACGTCTTGAAAGCAAATCTGGGTTCTAACCCTGCAGGTCCACCCAGAAGCTGGGAGAAGCCTTCCTAGGAGCTCAGAATGCACTCACATGTGTTCAGGGGTTATTTTAGTATTTTACCAATAGACCAGGAAATGGCTGCCCATTCTCGTCCATGTCCTGATCTTAGGTTATGGGTGAGACCTACCAGCCCAAAAGGGATAAACAAGTAGAGGTGTGCCAGACTGATGCTATTGGTGAAAGTGTTGATGTGTCCCTATGCAGATGTGTCAGAAGTGGTTTTGGTGAGGAACAGTAAGCAGCAGCTCAACGTGTGATGGGTGCAGCCTGTTATAGGAGGGATGTGGGCTGTTTGTGGCAGGTCAGCTCATCAGCTTCTCCGCTTTGCTCTCCCCTTATCTCCTCTCTTTGTGAGCACCTGCAAGGGGAGATGACAGTCCCCTAATAATGGCCTTCACCCTCTATTTACTGTATGTGCTGGGGTGGCTCTTGCTCTCTCTTTCCCCCTTTTAATGCTCTTAAGCACATCCCTCGCTGGCTTTTCTTGAGCAAAGGAACACGGTGCTTTGGAGAAACCATCTCAATGGCTTATTTCTCTTAAGTCGTGTTTACTTCCCCTCTGCATGGCTTTTGCCCTACAGGTAAATGAAATCCTGTTCAGGCAGCTGCTGTTTGCTCCGCGTTCAGCGCCAGGAGAAAAAGTGTGAGTTTGTGCTGCTCTGGGGCTAAGCTGGAGGCTGCTGAGGTCAAGAGGATTTGGGAGCAGAGCAGAAATGGGCCCTGGTCTCATGGCTCAGATAAGCAGCTTTGTTGCATCTTAGAGGAGAGAAATGAAATAGGCACAAGCTCCAGACCAGGAGTTATACAGAGGTTAGCAGGGGGCTGAAGGTGAGAGGAAAAGTAATGCGACTAATTTGAGGTGTAGATAAGGGCAATAATAATAAAACCCCTTTTGGTAAAAGCTTGCAGTGAAGTTATGTATACCAACAATGAGATGGGCAAGCCTGTTCCTACTGCTCTTCTTCCTATGCGACAGCCCTCCAGCATGGACAAACATCCAAAGGGCAAAGAGCACAATTCCTAAATCAGAGTTAAACTGTGCTAATATAGGATAAGTGACTGCTTAAGGTAATAGCAGGAGAGAAAAATTACATGGCATGTATTTATAAATAATAAAGTATAATTTATTAATAATCTGGAATTGAACAAAGAGTCTACGAAGTTTAATTAATTATTAGTTGGAAAGTGCTTTTGAGATTACTCGATAAAAGCTGCTAGAAGAGGGGAAAGTACTGCAAGAAACTCATGCCAGCACCCACAGGAACGTACAGCCCCAGAGATAGAGGTTCTTCAGTGAAATGAGGCAGTGGTGAGCAATGAGTGGTTCCCAGCAGCCCAACCTCCTCCTTTCTCTTCCTCAGAATAGAAAGGTGAAATCTCAAGACCTGGGATGACAGAGAATAAGCAATTTCCACCTTTTTCTCTATGAAATAAGCACACCTGGCATTGGCCAGCCTTCCCCTTCTTATCTGGGGCAGAGTCTTGTTGAAAACTGTCCCCGACAGCACAGAAATTTTGCCCTGCTCCAATTAACTCATTCTTATGGCTCTGATTTTTCTTCTCCCCTGTAGAAAAATGCAACCCTGGACAATTAAAAACGCATTAAATCCAGTTCATTGGGCATTGAGGGTATTCATCTCATTAAAATCCCCTGGCACAGAAGCTCATGCAGGATACTCTCATGACCCCAGGATGAAGAAAGGTTGCTGGGCTACCCCTGCAGGCACCTTATCTATTTTCCTACCAAACTCCTGCTGCTGCTGTTTGGAGGATTTTGGTGTGGAGCAGCACTGCACGCACAGGGAAACCAAGTGGTAGTGCAGCAAAATTTAAACAGATCCTGAAGTCAAGCAGGGAGTCATGGAAAGCAGAAATCTTGGCACCACCAAATGGAAGGCTGGGGGTGGTTCCTACTGCCAGCACCTTCTCAGCAGGGGTTGGACTCCAACTGGATGTGCCTGCTCCCCAAATCATTGCAGTGCACTCGCTGCCTCTCCTTATCAGCCCTGGTGCCGGCAGGCTCATGCTGCATTGGCCAATAGCTTGAAAATGAGAGGAAAAAGCCTTCTTGTCCAACTGCGCGAATCCCCACCAGCATCTTCCAGGAAGGGATTTCTCCCCTCCAGCCTGAAGTGACTGTAATGCCAGGGCTGCCCGCCTGTGCCTAATGCTTCTGCCCACTGGGTCTGTGCTCACTGCCTGCCTTCTTCCTGCCCTGAATGAGCCTTGTTATGTGTCCTCTGCTTCTATTTTTATTAAAAATCTGATGCGTTGCCAATTTGCCCTCTTGCCAGCAGCAGCCATAAGTATCCTCCAGAGAAATAAATGGAGGCAGCCTTGAATAATCTACAAGCAGCGATTATTATCTGGGTTACATCCTTTAAAGTATGTATAGCTTAAAAGGAAGGGCTTGGTGGATCTGGGAGGAGGTAAGAGATCTCCGCTCTGATTAACACTAGGGAAGTTTTCTTTATGCCCCTTGCTGCTCTGAGCATGGGAGAAGATGGGATGTTCATAAACCTCCCCAAACTTGAGGTCCTCCTAACGATGCTCTACAGAAGTTCCTAGATCATGGTCTTTGACCAAAACATCCGTTTTTAACACCAGGCAGCCAAAGAGGATCCATGTTATTTCTGTGTTTTAGCTGTTTGATTGAGAAAGAGACGCTGATGAGATCTGTGTTCTTGTTAACCTTGATTTCCAGAAGGAAATAAGTGTATGCCTTATCACAATAACAGTTTTAAAGAACGAGCAAATCTAAGTTAATGAAAGCCATACAATCAGCCTGCTGGTATAAATCATGTTATTTTGTAGGAGATGTTGACAGATGACATCCAAAAGTGTAGAAAAGAAGAAAACAATCAAAGCAAGCCCTTTCCTGCAGCTCTCCTGGGAGGAACGCAATATTTGGGAGCTGCATCAAATTTCCATCTCGTATCATTCTAACTGTTCTGAGTAATGGGCCACAAGTCGCCACTGACTTAATGCTAGTATGAGGGTGAAATATCCATGTAGGAATTTGTCTTATCTTCCTTGTATTCCCCCATTTATGTCATGAACTTCAGCTGCTCTACCAGTTCTCTGTCAGTGTTGATCCATCCTGAAGGTCTTTCTGCAGATCTGAGGAGCACCATGATCTCTGTCTCTCTCTCTCTATTTTTTTTTAAACTGCTTTTTAAAGTGCCACTGTGTTCTTTTGGAGTCGTATTAACCATGCAATAAATTTGCATAATGTGGTTCCATAATGTTTAATCAAAGCCTCTCTGGAAAGCAGTTATTGTCCACGAGCTCTCATAAATTCTCACTATCACCTCCATGTTAAATACTAAAGCTGCTCAGGGTGTATTGTGCGCTAATCACCTGCAACATTGAGTTTGAGAGAAATTATCCTTTTCCTCTCCCTTCTCTTTCCATATGAGCAGCCTGAAAGCCCTGTGCAGAGGCATTTTTAGCAAGAAGTGCTAACCTCTCCAGTTTTAAGCCTTCCTGGTGAATCATTTGGGTTATTTGGCCCCACTGTGGTGAGCGAACAGATGATGTGTGCTCAGGCATCTGCACTCCAGAAGTAGGTGGAGAGCTGAGCGTCAAACTTGTTTGCACTCAGAAAACATAAGACTCAATTAATTCCTAGATTTCTTTCTTCGTTATTTAATTCCCTTTAAATGAGTTAGGCAATGAAGCATGATGGGGGAGGCTGGTGAGCCACCATTGCACCCATGGAGTGAGCCCTATGTGCCAAACCCAACCTTTGCCCTTCTGACTCCACCTGCCTCCAAGCAGGACCCCCTCTTGTCCTCACTGGTTTGTTCCACGTGCTGTTTTCAGATGTCACATTGCCATGGGGTGCCCACCAGCTTTTGTTCAATGGATGAAACTCATCCACCTTTGAGCATCCTCAAAGTAGGATAAAACCAGGAGAGCCTGTTGGATGCAGGAGAAAGGACCCAAGGAGATGGGGAGCTGCCATAGATTCCATTGGTGTGAAGATGCTTTCAACTGTTGGTTGTCCTCAACCAAGCCACCAAGGAGCAGCAGGAAAGAACAGAAGGCAAACTCGCCTCCCAGCTCTCTTTTTGCCTTATGTTGACCTTCACAGTGCTTTTCCCAAATTTTACATTTGGGAAACCTTGGTGTTCTCCCCAAAATAAAATTAAAGTCTAAGTGAGGTTGATGAATCTTCATAATTGCACCTGTAAGCAGGAGGAGCACCCTGCTGTGTGCTGCTCCCCAGCTGAGGCAGTACCTTCATGGGTGGATTTGAGATTTGGGACTGCAGTGCAGAAGGAAGAAAAAGAAAAGACAAAGCTGGTCTTGCAGTGGAAGATTTTTTCTGCTTTTCAGTGATTTGAAAAGTTGGGCCTGAATGTCAAGAAAAAAGATGAGAAAAACCCAACCCATGTGTTTTCCTAATTTCAGCACATTACTCAGTGATTAGACAACCTAGACCACTCCTTATGACTGTATTCACCACACGAAGTGGGCTACAAATAATAGCAACTTAACAGAGGTGACATCTCCAAGCCTCTTAGGAGGCTAATTCTATAACAACGTTAATTCAACATAATGCTTTCATGAATAGAGATTGGGGTAATGCAGGTTTTTCAAGTTAGGCAGCTTATTCTTGCCGATCTTCATTTAACTCAGTGCCTGATCTGGAAAACGCCTTGTCTGAGCTGAGGATGCACAGGGATGGCATCAAAAGCACAGTCTTCAAGCAAGACAGGGGCAAGGAGAAGGATGCTGATCAGAAGAAATATTCTTGCTCAGATTGACACCGATGCCTGGATAAAGGCTAGCTGGTATATTCAAAGAGTTTCAAGGAGTGTTTTCCTAGGAAAATCCTCTTTTTTGGTGGTTTCTCACCTCTTGCTGCCAGGGTTAGGTCTCTAGCTTAAACCAGCCGAACATTTTCTTCCCGGGCATTAGACACAGATTGATCATTTGATAAATCATTTCTGTGCTCACTTCACAGCAAACAGCAGTACATCCCATGCCAAACACAGCAAGGTTGAGAACTCCCACCAGGAGCAAACCCAGGGCACTTTCTGTGGATTTGAGAGGCTCAGAAATTTGTAGGGAAGCTCAGAGGAGCAGATGTTACACTTCTTGATGCATCAATTTTCTTTTGGAAAAAAGCAACAAACCGAAAACAGCTCAGGAGAAGGGAGTCCTTGCTCTGCTTCTTGCTTGCAAGGGGAAACTATTTGGAATTTTATGGTTTTGGGGGACACGGTTTGGCTGCTTCATACTTCTCTGGTGCCACCAATTAGGCTTGGGTGAGACAGGGACAAAGGGGGCACCAGTTAGCACACTGAGTTTGTTGGACATCATTCCTTTGGGGAGCTGCAGAACTCTCCAAACTTCTTTGCTCCCTGTGAGCACTTTCCATTCCCTGTTCCCACCTGGAAATTCCCAGGGAGCTGCTTCACCACGTGGAGCTCAGCTGAGCCACTTCTCCAGCTGGGGGGGATTGGGGGGAGGTGATCAAAAGCCATCACAAATGTGACTAACTCAAAAATCAAGGCACTTAAACCCTTTGTGTTTATTTGGAAGACAAGCAGGAATTAATTCTGTAGGGTTAAGATGGCAATCCACAAGCTGTGTGCATTTGCCAACAGCCAGCCCACGTGAGGCCGCGTCTCTTTGGAGCGAGCATCCTCTCCGCTTTTCTTCCCACCTGAAATTCACAAAGCAGCGATACTTTCCTTCACTGAACTCCTAATTTCCTCACCTCAAAAGCAGGGTAAGATTGTAAACGACTTATTTTTTTTTTTCTTGATGCAATTGCCTTCAGGCGGTTGGCTTTGCTCCCACCCCAGACAATGCTGTTAATGTGCATTTTTCCCCCAAAGCCGCTTAGCATCCCTGCCTCAATCCAGTTTCTTGGAACGTGCATGGAGATGCGGATGGGACAACCTCCAAAAGCAGATTTCAGTGCCTTTCACTGGAGGTGTTTCAAGGTTGCCGCAGTGTAAGCACAAGCATATTTTAGGGTAGAGTTTCCAGACGACTGATGACGTTGCCATAATTACAAACGTGGGGAAATAATTCTGACTTTGGAGTGAGGAGAAGATGAACAAGCAGTGATAAGGTCCTACTTCAAATACAGATAACTTAAAAGATTAGTGAGGCCAGCAGGGCCAGAGCTCACCACTGAATTGAAGTCAAATAGATGGCTTAACACCGGCATCTAATTTAGGAAGAAAAAAATAAAAAAAGAAAAAGTTATTTAAGGATTTACATCTTGAAAGACCTCATTTCCCATCTGGCCTCCTAATGGAATTCATGTTGGGCTGAGGACGAGATCCTGCACGCAGCAAAACGCATCCATCACGAGAGCAATAATATAAAGCTGCTGTAATGCATCAGGAGCCTTTGTGTAATGCGCCTGAGATGGAATAATCAAGAGGCGAGCCAATTTCTTGTTATATACAGAAACTTTTCAGAAGACAGACAGCAACGTCCTCTCTCATCCCACCTTCCTAACCTTCCTTTCCATCTCCTGCAGATCTCCCCTTGAGCAACCCCAGGACATGTGTCTACCTCTCTGGAAAGCAGTACATTTGCTTACTTTTTATCTGAAAAGTTATTTTTTGGAGGTTTCTGCATCCTCCCCCATCCACCGAATCCCCAGGCCACAAACAGGAGGTGTTGCAGCCATCAATGACCACAGCAGATTTGGGTTATACCAACCAGGTTCTTGCACAGCCACAAGCTATGCAAACTAAGTACAAATGACCACATTAACATACAGATGGAAAATGAAGAAAGCTGCTCACCATGTGATGCAGTGAGTGTACCGCATCAGTTTCCCTGTTCTGCAGTGAAAGCTGGGGCTCTCCCAGATTTAAATATCACTGCTGGGTTTTGAGGCACTGGAGGACCTCTGGAAACATTCTGCATCTTGATTTTGGGAAAGAAAAATTACTCTCTAATTCCCTGTTTGTAACATAGCTCCTGGAAGCACAGTTTGCAAACCCAACTGAAATGTGCCTCCTGACCATCCCCCGTGCTTCTGGCCCACATCCCTGCTCAGAGCCTGATTATGAGACAATGATTCAATTTAATAATATCTAATTTTTACTGCAATATCAATAAGGAAAACTGCCAGTCAACTGAGCATTTCAGAGTGTGTTAGTGCATTAGCAGTCTGCAAGGCAAGAGCATCCTTAATGCTTTCCGATGGAAAAGCAATTGGGTGCTAACAGCATCGGTTCTGACATTGTGCTAGAGAGGAGCCTGCAGCTGGCACCAGGCAGGGGGAACTCAACTGGAGGCATTCAAAGTGCTACTGGGGTGTGAGTTCACCTAAACGCATCTGGCCCAAATCATAGGTGAGATGCTCTGAAGGCAAATCCCGACTTGTGCTTCCAAGCTTTAAAATTGGCAGATTTTCTACCTTTAATCCATCTACCTCTAAATCTGAGTCAGAACAGCTTGGCCAAAGCCTAGAGAAGGGGTTTTAGGCAGAGTTTTGGGAGACATCACATTTTTCTGTTGCTGAGTCCCCTTTCTCAGCTGTCTTCCAGCAAGGGTGGGATGGAACTCCTCAAGCTTGGCCTTGAACGTTCTTCAACACTTTGTCCAGCATTCCAGGCTGATTTATAGGATATATAGGCACCTGAGTTATGACAGATGAATGGACTTGGATAAAGAGACCCTCTTTATCTCAAGCATAAGAAATTGGATAGTCCCAGAGGCAAGGGGCTTTCTGGGCTTGATGGATCTGGTTGGATCTGGTAGAGCAAATCCCAGGAGCCTAAAGGTTTAAATGCCTTAAAAGTTTAAATATTAAAAAGCACAGATTTATTACACAGAGTGACCTTTAAAACTTGTCTCATTAAACTACATCTTCTGGCCCTTCTGGGCCTCGGTGCCTCCGAATACAAGGCTGGGAAGTTCAAAGCAATGAGCAAAAATGGTTAAAAATGTCACCACTTTATAGACTTTTCTGTATAACTGAAACCTGAAAAGGAAAAAAAAAAAATGTGTGTTAATTTCCCCATGGGCTTCTCCATCATTTGGAACAGTATTTTCTGCCTCTATTATTGTTTTTCATTTGACGAGGTGAGGACAACTCCTCCAACAAGGAGGAAAGGCTGCTGACCCCAGTGCTCTGGTGTGGGTAATAGGATATGCATGCAGCACAGTTTGATCTTCTTGCATGGAATATGGCTTTGTGGTGCCTGTGGCCCTGGAGGAGCCCACCCTATGAGAGATTTGTGGCGTGAGGAACCAGAGCATCCCTCCAAGGAGGTCCCTGTGCTATTATCAAAAAACCCAATGACCCTTAAACGCATTAAAATGCTCAGATTTCCTCCATACCCGCAGAGTCATGAGGGCGCAATGGAGACTGAGGCCAAATTATGAATCTCTCGGGCATTACGTGTGCATCCCTAACACAAAGTGAAGGGCGTGATGGAATTAGTGAGAGGGGAAGGACGTGCAATCGGGTCACATCAGCCATGCAGAAGGCCATGCAGGAGGGGCTGCGCTCAGCCCCTTCCACAGCACCCCCAGCTCCACCCCCATCACGCACACTGCCTGCTCACATCAGCCTCAGCACAGACCCTCGGCCAGAGGAGGGCAGGGAGGAAGCAGGCAGGGTCACACAGGATGCAGGAGAGCACGAGAAGGCCTTGGGGAGGTAGAAACCTTCCTAATGGTTTGCAGAGGGAGCTGCGTAGAGGAACGTTTTGCTTTCCACACCACTTGCTCAGCTGAAATCCTGAATCCCTCGACTGTTCTGAGGGTTTTTGGAATGCAGAGCACTTGCCCAAGGCCCGGGTTTCTCTCTGTGCATGGAGGATGAAGAAACCCACCAAGGCACTGGCTCTGCCCTGCTCCATTACCAACCACCTCAGCAATAAGCAGGATGGAATACCAGCGTGGCCTTGGAGCAGGGATGGGGCTCAGCCCTGCTGCTCAGGCAGAGATGTGCCACAGGCAGTGCAGACTGAAGCCCTTTAGAAGGAGAATTTTTCCTCTTTAAGAGAAATTTTGGGTAATTTGGGGCTGCTTGGACAGCGCTCTGCAGTGTGAAAGAAATCAATGCCTTCAACTTTCTTATGGCATGTTGATAATGTTAAAAAAATCGGAGTTCTGGCAACCTTCAGATGTTGCATTTGCCGCAGAATTGAGCTCTGCCATTTGATATTAATACACATTTTTAGCACCTGGTGCAGATTAGGGTGTCATGTAGCTGCCTGTTTCTAAACTGAAGCTTTTTGGAGTTTCATGAATCTCAGATTTCACTCTTTTTCATTCTGATTTTGAGCAAAAAACACATTTGGAGGTGCTGGAAATTTCAGTGCTACAGACGGTCTTGTTTATGTCTAATTTTAAATAATAGTTTGCAATGCAGATTGAGCAGGGACTGGAAGGGGGGGGCTTGTTTACTTGCTATTCAGCTAAGTCTCAGGTATATCTGTCATTCTGAATAATTAATCTACAATTAACAAAAAATAGTTTGCACCGAGTTTGCTGAGCACGTCGCCCTTTTTATTTTTCACCTGCACTGAAAAATCAGGAGGGTAATATAATAAAGCAACAACTTCCCCGAATGCAATTTACCTCTCTTCCCCATAAAATGCATCTAATTGTAACAGCCCACATTAAGTGAATGTCACAGTTATCATTGATATTTTCCAGCTAATGCAGCACTGGTGGGTTTCTCCTGCAGGTAGCAGTGGGGCTGCTCTCAGCCCATTCCCTTATAGCTGTATGTCTGCAGAGATGCTGCTTAAGCACTGACCTGGGGGCTCAAGTTCAGAGCACACCGAGAGGACTCTGCATGGCTGAGGGTTTGGAAACTTCAGACCTTTTTGCAGTGGGGCTTTCTAACTAAAAGAAGCAGAATTTGATACTTTCTATGGGAAAGAAAAACCTAAACCCAAACTCACCAACCGAGGAGCCTGCAGTCGTCAATTGATTAATGAAATGAAATAATGCTCTGCAAATGCTATTTATTTAAACCTTCAGCACCGCGCCGAGCGCTCCATCGGTGATTAGGTATTGAAAAATCTCCAAGTGGATCACACCGCTTAAAAACCTTATTTTCCAAATGACTTTCCTTAATAGCGTGGGCTGTATCGACGGCAGCGTCGTGTTTCCCCACAGCTGCTGGCATCCAAATTAATCAGAGCTATGTGAGCAGCTCCCCCAGGGTGGCCTGGGGGGACCATCGTGGTGACAAATTCCCTGTGATTTCTACCCCCAGAATTCAAACACAGCTCAAATGGCTCAGCACTCACCTTTCCCCTTTCTTAGGAGATGGGAAGGGAAAAACTAACATTATTTTCTGCAGGATGATGGTGCAATTCACTGCAAAGAGGAGGTTTAGAATAGAACAGGGTAGGGTTGGGTAGGGTAGGTAGAGTTGCAGCCCACATTGAGGGTCTGGATGTGGATTCTCTGGTGACTGATAAGGGCTGAGCTCACATGGCATCTTTCCTGCCAGTCTGTTAAATCAGCTTTTCTTCCCCTTAAATAAGTGTGATGGCTCTATTTTTCCCAAACTTGGATAAAACTGCATTTAGCACTGTCTGTACTGGTGGGCTTTGCTGCTCCAGCTTTGGAAACGTGGATTTTGTTGGAATCATAGCCCCTGTCCACCAGAGATGATCAGCAACCGGTGGAAACTTCTGGCTTCCAGTGGAATTTAAGCAGGAACTTTACTCACTGTGGTGCAGGACATGCAGTATGAGGGATGTGGGGGAGGTACAGCCTCTGCTATGGAATGCAGCAGATGATTTCCAGGAGGTACACATCCAGCCACCCACACTGAGCATTTTCAGCAGGTCTATCCACAGGAAGTAGCGAGAGTCTCCAGACACCTGTAGGGATTTATTTAGGGTTTCCGCCAGCGCTCTGGCAGAGCATGAAAATCAGCGCAGCTTGGTTAGCTGCCAGCCTGACCTTACACATTTTCTTTTTTCCTCGTTGCTCCACACCAATTTGTCAAAACCCACATGGAGGTCTGTGACAAAAATTGCTTTTTTTGGAGGGGGAGAACAGTTGGGAACGAGGCAGATCCAGCTGCCTGCCCGCTCCTTTCTCGACCTTCTCTGCATCTTTCTGATGTGAAGAAATCCTCTCTCCGCTCATTGCTCATGGGAAGAGTTACCTGGAAAATGCTCAGGGTTTTGTTCGAGCTCCCTTTGAGACTTTACTAAGCAAATGTATTGCATGATCACAGCAGTAGCAGAAAGCATAGGGAAGTTAATTGGGTAGTGAGGCTGAATGCAAGGACGCAAGTGCCAGCACGGACCTGCACCAAAAAAGACCTTGACACCTGTGAAATAGGGTGATTTATGAACCCTATGAATCTATCACTGCGTGTAATAAACCCGATGTAACCCCAACTTGAACTTTATTTGGCTGCATTTTAGCAACTTGCCGGCATTCAGAGCAAAGTAGAGCATCTCATTTTCCGGGTAAGAATTCTCAGGTGCTGATCTTTGAAGTTTTCTCCCTTTCCAGACAGAGACATGCCAAGTCAGAACCTATTTCTTATTGAGCAGCTTCAGAAAAGTCAGTCTGTGGAGGCTGTGCTGAGGGTGAAGCTGTGCTGCTCTGCCTGCACAATGCCTGCACCCTTCCTGCTGGGGATTTCTTGGGGCCACAATGCTCTGAGTCTGATGGAGAGATGCAGCAGGCCCTGTGCACCCAGGGTGCACACAGACCAGAAATAATTGCCTGCTGGTCCCGCATTCATCCGCAGTTCCTTACAGTGCGACAACTGCTCAGAACTAAAATCTGTACCTCTGGAGCTGTCTGAGCACTTTTTCTCTCCTTTCTTTCCTCAAGACAGCATTTGATGGAAACATTTGTAGCTATGGAAACCATTGATTGCTGCTAATGAAGCCTCCCCATCTCCGGCAGGCGGCGAGGGGTGCGCCTTGGATGTGGTGGCAACGTTCCAGCAGGAATTTGGGTCTGTGCTGGGCCAAATTCCACTTACTTGGGGGAATTATCAGTGAGAAAAATGATGCAATCAATAAATACCCATTGAGGGACAAATTAATCCCCAGAAAGATCCTCTTGCCTTGACAGTGATGATGGGTATCTGCCATTGGGGATCTGCCATCACTGCTGCCCCATCTGCATCCACCTATCTGGATTTACACAAACATCTTTGGCTTCTTCCTTCACTCTCCCCCTGCCCAACCTCCACCAACCACTCGTCTGCAGCTGCTTATTTGATTTTTAATTATTCTTCATTATATTTAAGGCAATTTTGCAAAAAGAAAAAAAAAAGTTTATGGCAATTTACTCTTCTTTGTAATTATAGCTGGTGATTAGTGAATCTTTCACTTCGTGATGGAGTTTTCCTTTAAAAGAGCGAAAAAATCAGAAAAAGGGAATAGAAAAGGGCCGCCAAAAGAGCTCAAAGACTAGAATTAAACAGATTATATCTCATTACTTCCAAATGGAAAGGAAAGTTACAGCTTATTAGAGTGGTTGCATCTGCAGCTGAGCAGGAAGAGAGGCAAATTCCCCCCACGTTAGCGGGCTGGGGCACAACAGCATCTTGCAAAGTGGGTTGCAGAGCTCCCCAGCCCCCAGCCACCTCCTGCTGCAAGCTTTTGTGCCCCTTCCAATCTGCTCTTTCAGTTCCCATTGCTGGATTTTGGATTGCACAAGGGGCATCTGAAGCATCTTGGGTGTATCGCTCCCACCACTGCGCTCAGCCCCTCCTGTGAGTTGACCATGATGTGCTGAAAGCATTAGGGCAAAGCCAAGCCCCACAACACCCCCCATCCCCCCCACCCCCCAGTTCTAAAAATATAATAACATATTGATTTCAGCTTAACAAAATTCCCAAATGGCAACGTTAGCATTTCTGCTATATTTTACCCCAGATAAACACACAACGAAGGGGAAGGATAGCGATGAAGAATTGGCTTTCGGGGGCTGCTTCGCTGATGCCTTTCCAAGCCTTCTGCTCTTGATAGGAAATAGATGGGTTTTTTATTGTTTTATGTTTCTTTTGTTCTGCCAGGCTGGCTTCGCAGATAAATGCCACTTTCCTTTCAGCCCATTTAAAGGCCAAAGCTAATTCAGTAACGTATCTTACACCAATGCATCCCCCTCCCTGGTGCCATTTCCAGATGCTGTTCATTCTCAGCGTTCGGTGAGCAGGGTCCTAATAAGGGAAAGGAAGAAGAGTCAAATTTCAGCATCTTAAAATATTATCACCCCAGGAAGCTGGTCCCAGCTGCAAAACCAGAGAAATTTGGGCAGAAATGGTCAGGTGCAGTGACTGTTCATGCTCACTGCCTGCATCAGGACCACTTTTAGAGGGTTGTTTGGGATTCAGCCCTCCCCTGCAGCAGGGAGCTGATCTCAACTGTATCAGCACCCATCCTAATGCCAGCTCAGCGGGTTCCTTATCTCCAGAATCTTTCAGCATGATATTTTCTTTCAGGGCAAAATCTGAGCTCTTCTGTTTGCCTTTATCCCCAAAGGCAGCCTGGGACTACCTGGGCAGACAGGCAGGGAGCTGCTCTCCTCCCCAAACCTGTGCTCAGTGCCTTCCTCACCATCAGCATCCTCTGGGTCTTGCTGATCCTCAGAGAACAGGTAGTGCTGAACCTGATGCGATGCACTGCTCCTACCTGGCTGGAGCTGACCTTCACTGAGCAAGTCAGAGCTAGTGACAAATGAAGGCAGACCACAAAGCCTGTGTTAATTGGAGCCCACAAGTGCGATTGGCACTGTTCTCTTTCATTCCTATCCTAAAGAATTTCTTCATTAGAGAATAACAAAAATTATTTAGGTGCTTGACATGTCAAGTGGTTGTGTGCTTGCAGTGTACATTAACTTGAAAGTTTATCCAGCCCTTAATAGGTTTGAAGAGGGATGGGTGCATTTTGGCTAAACCAGGAAGCTGACTGCTACCTAAAGAACTGATTCATCTTCATAGCAGACAGCCATCAGTGGGTAGTAAAAAGGAGTTACACCCAAGTTCATGGCAATTAGCTGGAATGGAGAGCTGCAGTGCAGGGCAATTGGAGATGCAAACGGCTCAGGATCAGCCAGCAGCCTGAGTGATGTACCTGGCTAGGGATGGATTTTGGCTTTTCCACCTGCATGAAGGCAGCTGAGCTCCTTCAAGGGATGCTCTGGGCCCACAACTCTGCTATGGCCAGCATCAGCTGGGTTTGTTGTTGGGGAATAGAGAGAGAGTCTGAAAAGTTGTTAGAGAAGTGGAAGAGACAGTTACTTGGGGCTGCCTTGGAAACACTTGAATGAGATGAGATGCAAAAGCTCTGCTTTTAAAGGTGTGACAGATGGGAGAGGAAATGAAACGGCGAGAGGATCTAAATGGGTCATGGCAAAAAGGCTTTTCAATAGTTTTTAGTGTCATAAGGGATCCATAGAGCCTCCTGTCTGCCTATATAACTCAGCCCATTGAACTCCACCGGAATGAGGGTGAGAATTTGGCTGCTTTCAAACCTCTTCTATAAAGGGGGAAAACATCCGCGGTCACAAGTGAAAGGTCCTAAAAACCCAGCACTGCTTTTACATGGTTGTGTTTGCTCTTTGCCAGGGACATTGCAATGAATTGGGCAAGGAAAACCCCGTGCCCAGGGCACAGATGGGGCCAGAAAGCCAAATGATCCCCACCATCTCTATGATTCCAAAACCCATCTCACCATCCTCACACATGCCTTCTCCACACATCCAATGCTTTCTCCAGCAGAGAAGTTTTCCAGCAGTATACACAAGTTGTCATTGTTACAGCCTCCTGTGGTTTGCACTGTGTAGTGATTGAAGCATCCATTAACTTGCATTTCCCTTTTTATTTTTTTCCCTTTTTTTTTTCTTCTTTATTTGCTTGGAGCTTTGCTTGCTTTAATTTGATTTTTTTTTTTCTTAAGAGCTGTCGCCACAGCTCTCATTTAATAAGTAGTTAATCAATTCTGCAGTGTTGCTGCAGCCCCACTGCTCCCAGTCATGGATGAAATGGGATGCTCTGATTAATTTTTCCCCCCTGTTTGTTTGCTGGCAGTTCACTCTGATATCTCCCCCCATCACCTGAGGGTACAGAATGCATATTTCTGAGGTGCCGCTGCTTTGCCTCGTGGCTGTGATAGGCTCTGCAGATGGGACATTTCCTGGGTGAGTTTGGGTTTGATTCGAGCTGAAACATTCTCAGCAAAGCGCAGAGGCCTGTGTGTGATTTCTCTTACCTTCATGAGTTGCCTAGGAACAGGAACAGCCAAAAACCCTGAGAAAATAAAACCCTAATCCTCTTTATTATCATTTCTTTTTAACGGATAAGTTTTTGAGTTGTCCAGAGTGGGGCCAAATGGTCTTCAGTTTTGCCTCCTCTTTGTTCCATGTATATTTTCCCTTTGCTTCCTTATTAGGATCAATCTACTGCTCACAGGACTCTGCTCATCGCTTTCAACTGTTGCATAGCCCTTCTGTGCAGATGGGAATGGCTTTCTGTAAGAGCAATGGCCAAAGACCATTGTTGGAGGCTGGCATCTGCCCAAAAGGAAAGGAAACCTGGGCTCATTGCTGGAGCAGACGTGGGAAAATCAACACCTTGGCAGCATGAGCACACTGCAGATCTGGAAGCAGCATTAAACCTGTCCCGGCTGCACATGGGAAAAGGTGAGAACGTTCAGCTGAGTTACAATCTATTATTCAAGATAACTTGGAAAGCTTTGCAATTTTCTTTTCAGTGAATTCGCTTCTGTATATAGCACTAAAGTAGTTAATTTTCTATGAAAACCCAGAAAGCTGCCTTCAAAAGATAATAAAGCTTGATCAGTTCACCTGGGTTTCCTTTTTAATTCACTCTGAAAGAGCACATAACCTCCCTCCCTGTTTGTGAAGACACCTACTCCATGTGCTTGTAGAACACTGGATAATAGACTGAAGAGTTTCAACTTGGTGATAAAAATAATGCATAGATAATGGGATAATTACTGAGCTATTACAAATGCAAATCTGGGTTTTCCCTGCATGCAGGTTTTCCCCCATGTACAGCCAGACTTTTGGCCAAGCTGAAACATGGCAGGAAAAGGAAGCAAAGCAATTAATGGTCTTTGATAACGTTGAATCTCCAGCTGAACATCTACCAAGAGCAAGCAGCCAGACATAGCCACGTGGCACTTCAAAGCTCTCCTCTGCTGACATAAATTTTCTGGGGAGACAGAAGCTGATTTTTAACACCAAAACAGGTAGAAACAGCCCAGGTGAGTTCACTGACTGACCCCCTGGGAGCACATCTCTGAGTTTTAAAGGGTAAAACTCCTAATATAAAAAATGGTATTTAGGGGCTTTGGGTATGCTATGCAGAAGAGTGTTGTTACAGTCATTTAAATCAAACCTTTATTCTAATAGAAATAAAACTTATAAAACTTAAATGAATCTGTGGAGCTGGTGGGAAAAGGGATGGGTTCTTTGCCAATTATTTCTCTTCTAAAATACTTCAAAGATTAGAAAGAAAAAAAAAGGAGAAGAATCAACCCACTCCATTCATTTATTTATGAATTAATAAAAGCAAGAGAGAAATAAGCAGTTAACATGCATAGATTTCAGAACCCAGGGAGATCTGGGGGATAATGCAGTCTGCCCTCCTGCCTGGCAGCAGCAGGGCTCAGCGAGAAGCACCTCTGCAGCTCAACCCCCCACCAAAGGGTTTGTCTGCACATCTGGGCCAGAAAAGCCACATGTGGATGCTTCTCAACCCCTCCCCCCCCAAAAAAAAGGCTTCTTTTTGCTTTTGTCTTTTCTCAGCTTTTTAAAATATTTATCCAAACTAGAACTGAGGAGAAACATCATCTTTGTATTTTTCTGCAAAAACATTTCTGCCATTTTCTCCCGTGCTTTAAATTCACCCTCCTCTTCCATATTTACGAAACCTCCATGCCCTGGCAGTAAAACTTCCTCCTGTGCTGGTGTGCAGAGCAGCAGGTGAAGGTCCCCCAGTGCCTGGAGCACCTCTTGCAATGGGCGCATCCCTCTGTTGGTGGGAGTCTTGGAGGAGATTGCTGCTATCCATATTGTGAGATGGATACGAGCTTTCTGACCTGCTTTAAGTTATCTGCCCCACGTTTGATCCCCACGTCTGGATTTTGCAGTTTAAAAGTAATTCAGAACCCTCCTTTCAGATTATTTTACAGTGCTGGGAGCCCTGAAACACGAGAAAATGCTGTGAATGGGAAATACATTTGCACTTCATTTGTGTCATAAGATAAATCAGATCTACACTTCACTAAGCACGACTTATCCATGGGACTCACTGCTGCTGGGTGAAATAAAAACCAAACTAACCAAAAAAAAAAAGAGCAAAATTCTATTTAAAAAAAAAAAAAGTAAGAAAAATCAGATGTGTGTTTTCAACCAAAATTTCAACAGCCACAATCTGTGTCGTGTTTCTTTCCTTCACAAACATGGTTACAGGAGGCATCCGATCACTGCATTCTTCAGGTTTTAATTGCAGGAAGGGTGGAGAAACAAAACATATATTTGGGATTTTTTCCCCCCAGGTCTGTATTTGTGTTATATGCAGTGACAGGACTGTGACATTTGCTGTGACACGTCATACCTGACACAGAGCCATGCCTATGTGCACACTCTTCTCTCTACACTGAAGCTGAGAACTTCCCCAGCAAGCACCAATAAACCTCATTCGAAGTTCTGAAAATGCAGCCAGCTTGGAAACCAAATCCTGCTCAAGGACTGCCAGGACCCAGAGTCAATTTAGAAGAAACTTAATGGCAATGGCAGTGCATGAGAGCCCAACCACCTCCAAAGGGATCCCAACACTTCAGGCTTTTGACTTCAAGATAGGGGCAGAAATTTAATGAAAGGAGAGGATGAGAAGCACCACTGTTAGCTGAACCTGAATCTTTTATATCTCCAAGAGGAGATTTCGCCAAGGTTCAACACACACGTTGATAAGCCCAACTCTTCTTAATGGCTTTATTCTCCTCCCTGCTGCAGCAGATAGAGGAATCCCACCAAAAACCTCCTTATTCTTCAAAAAGACCACGTTTCTCACTACTCTTTCAGGCCAAAAGAGTGCAGAAAGCTGATAAGCACTGTGCAGTGTGTGCTTAAGTTGGGAACTGTGATTATTCTTTTGTGTTGTCGGAGTGGGATATTTTCGTGACACCGCAGTTTATTTTATGTGTGTCTCTTTTGAGGTGAAAAATGAATGTTTACTCCTGGAGTAGATGGGGATGTGCAGACAGGGCCAGTTAATGGTGCTGTGGAGGGAGGGGTTGTGTCTGTGTGGGGACATCCAATTTATAGTCACAGTCTGTGCTATGGGAACGTCGCTGTTAAAGACTCAGTTGGAGGAGGACCTCACCATCACCAGGGTTAGTCAAATTATAGCAAAAACAATCCAAGCTGGCTTTGCAATGCCCACATGGTTTTGTCCATCCAATTTGGGTGTTTAAAGACCCACTCTGGCTCAGCTCCCACTTCTGGGTGCAAAACTGCCTTTAAAAAGTCAAGCATCAATGACACGTCCAGGCTGCATTTCTCAAACTGGTTTTGAAAACGAGAATGAAGATTTATATTTTTCTTTTTACTGACCTCCAGATTTGTGTCTGGGTGCAGAAGGACGGCAGAAGCAGCGCTGAGGAGCAGGTACAGCTTACTCAGGGCTCGGAAATGAGTTGGTCATGCTCACAGGTCACCAAATGGATCTCACCTCTCCAAAGACCTCTTTCTGCATCTTCATGTGTCACATCCTTCTGGGGCAAAGAGCAAAACTACTCCAACTGCATCACTACTCTGCACTGTCTCATCCCCTCCTGTTTGCCATTAGAGCCCTGTTTGGTGACACTTCCAAGGTCCCTGTGCACCCAGGCTGGATCAGCACCTGCCAATTCTGCACTACTGGGGCGGGGAACAGGGTGTCAACCTGGCTGAGATGCACAAAGACGCTGCAATGATAATAAATTGGCTTGTCAAAGAGGAGGGCAGATTTGCTATTAATGGAAATAATAGTAGATTACATGGGCTTTTGTCACACAATATAATCAAAGGCAGGATCAAAGGGAGGGAATATAGCAAATGGTTAGCAGGCAAGACATGCTAATGAGATAAAAACGCTAGCCTTGCCACCTCTCTGAGCTTCAATCGAAGGATAATTGATACTAAATAATGTAATTTTGAGCTGTGGTGAAATGCACTTAAAACCAGCAGACAAGGCTGTGAAAATGTTTTAGTTTTTCTGTTACTCTGCTGTCATTTCCATCTTTTTTTCTTGCTTTTTTTTTTCTTCTCCTCCATGTGGCAGCTGATTGTGTGTGTGGGAGCCGTTAGGGAAAGAGAGAATAAATGAAAAAACACTTGTTTGGAGAAATACCAGCACATTCATGTGGTTTTATGGTATAAATCTCCATAGATGGGTCACCTCAATTGCTCTGTTTGGGTTTGAGGTGAGGACGGCCCCATGGTGGCTGAGTGTGGGTGGAGGAGAGTTCTTCTGAGCTTTGGAAAGACTGCAGAGGATCTCAGCGGTGCAGATGATCCATGCAAGAGCATCCCTTGCTTGCGGGGCAGGAAGGGATCTGTGACACAAGCAATGAATGACAAGCTAAAAATAAAAAATTACTTTGCAAATTTGACTGTTTTTTTCCTCCTGAGAAGTTCCTTGTGGCAAAATTAATCAAGTCAGGATGTTCCCCAGAAACTTTTTGCTTTGTTTATTTATTGCAGTGGGTTTGGCTGAGCAGCTTCCCTGCAGAAAGAAGACGGTTCTGTGTCACAGGAAATAAATAATGAAAAATAAAGGATCTCTTCTCCTGCATTCCCAAGTCCTCTTTTCTGACTGCTGCCAAGGGCTGAATTAAGACTATTTTCACCAGATCTCTTCTGAAAAGCCCCAGAAGCAATTTTTCATATAAGGATGCATCAGAGATTAGACAACACATATGAGATTCAGCTCCATGTAAAACTGAGCCTTGGTACAGTCTGGGTGCTGCATCAGTCCGAGGAGGAGAGGAAGGGACGTAATTTTTGTGCACCACCTCAGTAGAGCTGCCAGTAAAGGCATAGGGAGAAGTGGGGTTAGATTTGGAATGAAGCTCTGGTGCCTGACCCAGAACTGCTGGTGTAAGCAAGTCAGGAAGTCCTCATTGCTAGGCTGTGCCACCACGTCTGTGTGTGCAATTGCTTTTTATGGATGCTTTCACAGTCTCTAATCAGACAAAAACAGTAAAGCAAAGCATGCACACAGACCCTATAAGGTTCTTGTGCTCTGTTAGACAATTGCTGCTGACTTGAAGTGTTGGCACACATACGCTTAGAGGGACTGTGGATGTCAGCATCTTTTCACAAGAGATGCTTTGGTCAAGGTTTTGCATACACTGAAGTGCCTATACTTCCCTAACAGGAGGATTAATTTCCTGGGTGTCTGATTATATGGTTCTGGTTGCAACTGGGATGATGAAAGTAAATGATTTATGACAATTTAAGAAAGGATTTGAGCACCTTATTCCGTTTATAGCTGTGCATGCGTATATAATGTGTGCATTCAAGATACATTGCACAAAACAGAGGTGTGAACTACCACCAGCTGCATTCTGAATGGAGTTTCTCAGCAGTTCATGTTGAAAAGACCTGATAAAGCTCCAACAGCTTTCTACCACTCTT
This sequence comes from Lagopus muta, assembly GCF_023343835.1. NCBI lineage: Eukaryota > Metazoa > Chordata > Aves > Galliformes > Phasianidae > Lagopus > Lagopus muta. The sequence goes on along the minus strand of NC_064454.1, from coordinate 795,441 downwards.
ATCAAGGATAAGAGAGTCACAAGTCTAGGGTTCATTTTCTGGAATGAAAAAAAAAAAAAAGAATGATAAAAAAATAGTTCTACTCAAAGGCAACAAAAAGATGTCACCTTTTCCTGAATTCCCAGTAAACTTGGAGTGGAAAGGGACAGTATGTTATAAAATTCTTCCTCTGCTCTTTCTCCCATCCCATCCTCATCCTTTCTGAAGTGGAACAAATAGCTCTGCAAAGCAAAAAGCCAGAAGCCACATTTTAATGGCATAAAAATAAAACATTTCAAAGCAATTGATGTCTTCCTTGCATTGTTTTGGTCTGTAAGGCTTCTACAGTGGCTTACATTCAGAATGAGTGTTTATTTGGGTCTACCCAAGAGGGCATTTCCTAGTAAATCTACTACTGCCTGAAAGTAAAAAAAAACAAATGTATGCCTGGGTCTCATTCTTAGTGTTTTATATTTGCTTTTATGAGTACAGCTGGAGGACAATAGTGGCTGCATGGGCTCTGGTCGAGTGGAGGGAGAGACACCGAGGAGAGAATTTGCTACAGTTTGCCTGTGGTCACACAGTGAATGCGCCACCAGATGACGACTGAGCAAGGTTCACTTAGAAATGAGTTAAAAAGAGAATTCAGGCACCTAGGATGGGAGCAGCAGCTCCCAGAGCTGCTCACAAGCACGCACATGGGCTCACAGTGACCGCAGCCCCTTGCACACAGATGGGTGGAAAACACACAGAGGTGTCTTTGCTCTTCGCTTGGTCCCCAGATGTCTTCCAGGCACCCATGCCTGAATCCTTCCAAACTCTCTTTGCAGAACAAAGTGTCCTGTAGGAAACGTTTTCAAGCTGTGGCAGCGGGTATTACTGCTCCAACAACTCAGCCCCAGAGCTTGGGATGTTGGCTTCACTCCTTGGGAATATAGAATCCATGGGATGATCCTGAGGAGTGGCAGCCGCCAGGAAAGATTCGTGAGTCAGGGATGGATGATTCAACACTGCTTAAAAATTCTTTCTTTTCCCACTTTTCCCACTGGAGAAGCTCAGATCTTCTCCATCAGAGAACGGTGGTCCATAAGCTGCTGCTGCTTCATCGTTCTCCTGGGCCTTGTTTACCTGCTTGTTCACCCTTTTTTAGCATACTTTTTTGAAGCTTTCCGGTTGAGGCAGTGTTTTATTGATCAAGCTGCTCTCAGCTCCTTTACTTCAGTCCTTCATTAAAGCTGGGATCACACTTTCCGAAGGTCTCCCTCAAGACTTCTTGCTCGTGGAAACCATATATCTACAGCTAGAGATGTAGGACTTGAGACCACACTTGCTATTTCCCTTCTGTTTAGGGGATGCTTTAGTAACCACAGGTTTGCGTTTTGCACTTGTTTTCCTCCGTTCTTCAGAGCAGGGAGAAGCAGCGGCCTCTTGAATTTTCTTTCTCTGCTCCATCGACTGGTGGATTTCAGCTTTCATTTCGCTGCTTTAAAAACAAATATATCAGAGAATGGATCATCTGGGTTTTTTCCTTTAGAGCACAAAAGGTCATGTTAATTAACCACCCTCGTTATGACAAGCTGCACTGAAGACCGAGTAAAGAATTTGTTATCCTCCTGCTTGCGTGTGAGAGTTGGTATGATAAAGATACTCCAGAATATATAATACAATAATCGTAGCGTCTCCAGACTCTTATATAAGCCAAAGAACATGTTGTCCTCTTCCCTTTTCTCTACTAAATTAAATGAGCTGAAGATTTAAAGTGAAAAAGAAGGAATTAACTCTTGAAATACCAAACTCCTACAAGCGACATTCAGGAGAAGGTCCTTCAAAGTTCTTTCTCCCCCCCAAAATACTGCCACGAGTTACCTAAAACAAATATCCATCTGCTGGAAAAAGCCAGAGCTTCCTTTATTTTTTTAAGCCCTTTTGTTCTGCTCACTTGGGGAAGGTGTCTCATTTGAAAAACACCTGCACTCATTTAAAGCAGAATGAATCAGTGTAATAAATGGTACCCCCTTGCCATCCATTGAACTGGGAACACTTTTATTTTATTTTTTTTTCCCTCCTTCCAACTGTTATAAAATAGACCAAAGGAGGGCTATTTTAGATCAATAATCTTTTTTTCCCCCTCTCCCTTGATATTCCAGGTCAGCTGGCAAATGGAGAATTATTCTTTGCACTGTTCTCAAAAGCTCCTCTTATCGCCCGTCTGAGACGGCCACTTGCCCCAGATAAGGGAACTGCTTTCGGAGCGAATGGGTAATAAAGTGAATGGTAGCAGAACGAGCAGCAGGCAGGTTTGTCCTTGATGGTGCCCACATCCTTCCTGCATCCCAGCCACACACCCACAGGCAGCATCCAGAGATGAGCAGCCCCGCTCCCCCCAGCTCCCGTTATTCGCCACTTTCCCACTTGCTTTCATCCCGAGCCCTTCCTGCCGTGCTGCTCTGTGTCAGAAATTCATTAACAAACTTTGCATTTTGATGGTAGATGGGGAAATGCCATCTGCTACCCAACGGCTGCGCTCTTTAATCTGCCCAAATCCTGCCGAACCCCGCCAATGTCACCGAGAGTGGTTGAGCTGCTGCTCGCTTTCCTGTTATTAGCAAATTAAGATACACTTCCTGCTGTTGATTTCCTCATCTAAATACTGCGCTGGGAACAGAAATAACCCTATTACTGGGCCAGGATATAATTTAGCCATAACACTAATCTTTGCTGGTCTGAGACAGGGTGTTATTCTGCATCTGTTGTTATTCTCTATAGCCCTCATTCCTAAAGCTGGGGAAATACGTTTTCTTATCAAACAGCCTCATTTCAGTCTAATTAGATAATGACCCACAGGTGATTCAGCCTAATATCTTCTCCTCTGTCAGCACTCCCCTAAATACCCCAGGACATGTGCTTGAGGAAGCTTCCTGTAGGGGAAGAAGTCAGTTTGTTCATGCATCTTTCTGTGTTAAATGCCATCTCTGTGCTGATGGGGAGAACTGGGTACCAGGAGGAGCAGCACTGGAGTGGTGATGGGCCTCCTGCTGAGCGCAGTACGGCTCTGGATAATGGGATCACATCTGCCTCCTAGCAGAGATCTGAGATCCTGCTCTGCACAAAGGCATGGGAGAAAAGTGAGACGTTCAGAGCAGGATTTTGCCTGGGATTGAAGGGCTTCCTTTGCCCTTTTAAGGTGTGAGAGGTTGGTCGGTTGTGAGTGATGTACTTTCCTAAAAAATGCACTTTTTTTTTGTGACAGGCTGTCACTGAGTGCTGTAGTTTTTAGCACTTGCGTATGCCAGCCCAGGCTGAAGCCATGGGGCTTAGATTTGCACTGGGATTTTGATCAGCAGCTCCTTGGTCTGATTTCATCTTGTGCAGGTTCAAGTTTTCCCTGAGCAGGTTGGGGGCTGGGGGGATGTGGTGCTCAGATTGGCAGCCAGGGCCGTTGTCCCTCAGTGTAATTAGCTGAGACAGCGAAGAGGGTTATGAGAAACGGCCAAGGATGGAGTCGGGTTTCCTGAAAACACATGACTGCTGTTTTCAATCTATTGTCACCAAGCCCAGCTTTGCCAGGACTTGTGGGTTCAGCACAAATGTGTTCAGGGCTTTCATTGGAGTATCTCGTTTTCCAGTATTGACCCAGAAGGTCCACCTGGGTTTTGAGAACTCTGCTGATGAAATCACTGCTTTTCTGCAAATTGCTTCAGCCTCAAAGCAGCAGCAACACCCAGTGCTCCCCAGCATATGGAGGGTGCCTGAAGATTTCTGCTGGAGGGCTTTGGAGTTTTTTGAATCCATTTTGGTTATTTAGCAGAAGTGAAGTTCTGTCTTGAGTGCAAGAAAAGAGGCCAGACCTGGCTCACAGGAGTTACCCCAGGAGGATTTCTCCTTGGAGATACAGTTGAGGTTAAAGCAACATTTGTATCCTCCAGAACTGAGCTCACAAAACCAATAGTAACACTGAAGGCACAAGTAAAGCCCTGACCCCACTCCCAGCACCACAACATGGGCTAATAGCAGCACTGAGCTATTTCCCCAGCTGCACGTGTGCCAGCGTGCATCACTCAGAAGCCATTTGGTTCAGTCAGCTTAATTATCAGTATGCTTTTAAGCCCAGGTGATGCTCACAAAGCCTCCTTGGGGGCTTCAGTTTAGAGGCAAATCAGTTGGACGCTTGCAGTAGTTCCCAGTGCTCAATGCAGCTGCTTTGAGTTCAACTGCAAAGTGCCCTGGGCAGGGCGTCAGGGAGTGACACCCATGGAGGGATGAAGACTGAAGCCTGAATTCATCACCAGTGTGGAGGTGCTGGTGGGTGCCTCTTGGTGCCCTTGTGCTGGTAGGATTAGTGATGGGCTGAGCAGCAGCTGAACACTGCCAATTCCTTCCCATGGGATGCTTGGCTTTGATTGTTCCCATGGGCAAAAAGTCCCTTTTCTTCCCCCAAAAGAAATGCCTCCCAAGGCTTATTTAAACGCCAGCTGTTATCCCAGCCCTGTGAACAAGGCACCTTCGCTTTGCCTCTGCCACTGATCCAGGTCTTCTCTGGAGATAATTCTCCAAGGTTGCCGGATCAAGCGAAGCAATTTAGAATAAACTGTGGTTGCTTCAGACTTTTGCATTAAACTCTGAACTTCAAGAGTTTCGCTGCACTGAAACTGTTGGTGTTGCGCACCCAGGGATTTGTATTTATTTATATCCAAAGTGCTCCTTGCTGGATAACCTGCACAGGCTGAGGGGATCGGGGGGGGGGGGGGGGGGGGGAAGGAGGAGAATGAAGTGTCTGGCCTTTTTTTTTTTCCTCTTTTAAAACCCAAAGGCAACTGTGAGCTTAATGGTCTCTGTTTGCACAGAAGGCCAGCGTGTGGTCAGAAATCAGAAGGGTCTGGCTGCAGCCTTAAAGGGGATTTCTGCTTTGCAAGATCGCTTTCTGAAACCCTTTTCTGAAGTTTGTTGCATACAAGGGCTCTCTGTTCAGTGCTGCTGCCTGCTCACAGGGATACACAGGGTCCACAGAAAGCAGAGGATAAGGCATGAGCTCAGGTGCATCTCCACGTATCATTTATTTTCAGCATCCTTTGGCTGTTTGGGTGGAGGGGGAGGTGAGACTAAAAGTGATCTTGTGAAATACCTTCTTAATTCTGGTTTAAAAATTGTACTTATTGTACTATTGTATTGTACTTAAAAATTGTACTTATTTTTCAGCTTGCTGGAAACTTCAGACATACCCCAAGTGAATCCCACTTGAAGTTCTTCAGAACATAAAATATTAATGGAAGAAGGAGGTTATTTTGCACGCCTCTTGCCCAAGCCACCACCAGAGCCACAGTGTCAGCTCACACATGCTGCAGTGTTGCTCTGGATTTAAGTGATGATGGAATTAGAGTCCATCTCCACGACATCCCCATCTGCTGCTGGTTTGGTGACCTACATGAGAGATGAAGAGATGTGCTGGGCTCGGTCCAGCTCCCAGAGCAGGTGCGTTGCCCCATCCTAAAGGCAAAGGAGCGCTGCCCTGCCTATGTAAAGCAAACTCCCTTTGTGACATGCACTCTTTGGACCCGCTGTTGTAATTCTGCTGCATTTCAGTTGTGTTTTGCAAAGGTGAAACAGAATTTACTATTTGTGCAGGATGCTTGTTGTCACTCACCTGAATACAGGTGCAGTGGTGTGAACTTGGTGATACCTGTGTGTCACTGGCTTCCATCCCTCCCAGATGTGCTTTCCTTCCTCACAGTCCCAGCCTATGTCTCTTAAACCAGATGGGAAGTTTACTCTTCCCAATCTAGTGCTATCTCTGCATGCAAATGAAGAAATTGCAGCTTAAAACCTGTCAAGCCAACACCTTCCCCCAGGATTAAATTGACTTTGAAAGCGTACACTTCAAAAAAAAAAAAACACCAAACAGGCAAACAGGAAAAAATCCCAAAAGGAAAAGAATTAATAACCACAGTGTTTTCTAATATGCACACTAAACAACTCCTTAAATCTAAATTAAATCTCTATTGCATTCATTTTCCATTTCTGAGCTGAGACTGGACTAGTTTGGATCCACGTTCATTCAAATTTCATGCTTCGCCTTTGAACCCAGCTTATCAGGAGCGTTTGCTTTCTGGTTTTCCTCCCTGTGCCTTACGGTGGGGTTTCGAAACTCAAATCAAAGCAGCTGCCTCCACGGCAGGGAAGAAAATACCTGACCCATGGCTTTGTCCATCTGTGTGTATTTATGGACCTGGTACTCAAGATTTGGGATCAGCTTCCCTGGAGCACTCAATTCCTGCTCCTTTCTGTGGATCAGAGAGTGAAATCGTGGCTTTGTATGACATGAAGAATGCTGTTGGGCAAAGGCAATCTGCCAGACACACAGCTGAGTGGATTCATACTTGTGACATACACAGTAATGACTCTGGGTGAGTTTGGTGTATTTAATCTCCCTTCTGCTCTGGGCTTGGTAGTGCCTTCCCTAGTGATAATGTGCCCGCATCACTTTCATTTTCTAATAGAAGCACACTTTTACCTCTTTCAATGTGAAAAAAAGGCAGTTATGTTTTGTTTGAAATGGCTTTCATTACCTTCATAAGCAGTGCAGGGTTGTACAACGCTGACCTGCTTTCTCATCATCTCCAGTCCATCAGGGAAGGAATCAGGAGGACGTCTCATGGTGGGACATTGGTGTGAGCAGCACAGAGGAGAGAACAGAGCTGGGGTGTTCTCTCAGCAGATTCCATTCCAATTGGTTCACTGCTATGAAACACAGCACTTAGGATGTGAGATTTGGGGATGAGGCAGTTGGCATTAATCTCTGGCTACAAAATTCCATTGCATCCTGCTCTGTAGAGATACTGATAGAGAAAGATGGGGTTCCCGTGGCAGCACCTCGGGGAGGGTCTCTGGCCACAAAACTTCCAGGACCTTCAGGTCCATCACCAGATTTTGCCCCGCACTGCTCTGAAGATAGTGGGGAGCAACCAGACAACAACCATCTGCAAACCAAGGGGGGAAATCCAGGAAGACCAGAACAGAGAAGGAAACCACGGAGGAGAGAACTTTTATTTAAATTACTTCTGGCTAGCAGGGCTCTGAGCAGAGCTTTTGTCCTGAAGACGCAATTAGAAACACAAGCGTGAGCAGCAGAGCAGATGGACAGCAGTTGTTCTGTCTGCCTGCACCTGCCAAATGAGCTCCTTCCCCGTGCCGCCGAGCTTTCCAAGAGCTCTCGAAAGCAGAAGGAGCTGGTGTGCTGGCTGCTTGTCGGGAGCTGACGTGACCGAGATGGATTTTGGGGAGGGAGAGAAAAGGATTTGAGGCTGCAGCCCACTGTGGACCCGATGGGAAATCCCAGTGAAGCGCTCACTGAGTCACTACGGGCAGCACCCAAATTCTTTTCATGTGCTCCAAGGAGAGCTTCTCAGCTCCTCCGCTGTTCACTCCTCCATTGGGCCGCTGGATCTCAGCCCAGGTCTGCTTATCCCCAGAGCACTGCACTCCCCCCACTCAAAAATCAGGGTCTCAACACACAGCGGGCTCCTCCTGCCAACATTTTGATGCAAGCCCTGGTCCTGCTGAAGGCAGTTTTGTTATCAGCTTAATAGGGCCAGGACTTCAATTCATCCTCACAATAAACTACAGAAATGTTGTTGGTCTTGCATTTTCTAATCAAATAAGATTTTTCTCGCAGGAGAGGCTCGCTGGCCCTGAGATAGCTGCCCTGCTTCAGTGCATGGAATTACAGATCCTGCTGGCGCCTGCGAACTGGACAGCTCTTTGCATTGATATCTGAGGAAGAGGTTCATGTCTTAAAATGAGAAATGCTGTCTCTGACATCAAAACTGAGCCTGAGGATCAATCCAAATCAGAGCCCACTGAGGAAGTCAGATGAGGCAATTGCTGTTAATTGTTGTCTCTGACATTTCAGCATCCTACGTGGATTCATGGCTAGCGGCACCCTGCTCCTCTTGGGGGCACCCAGCTGCCCCACATGAAGCCTTTTGGCCAAGTTTTTGGGGAATTTGCAGAATTGCCTCAGTGTTTCTTTCTGGCACCAACAAGCAAATAAAAATGTTGTTGCAGGGTTAAACGCACTTTAAAAGTCAACCTCTTGCTTGCTTTTGCTTTCCAATTGGCTAGCAAGCCACAAAGTGGATTTTCTCAGATTAATTCCCATGCACTGCGTTTGCTTACTGCTTTTCCCTCATAAGTCTGCTCACCCAGCAGAGCTGGCAGCCCAGGGCAGGACTTCCTTCCCACTGTACAACTGCTCTGAGGGTGTCCTTGTGCCCCATCCTTCCTAACACCCCAAAATTCAGGACCTCACCCGTGACTTCTGTGCTTGTACCACATCAGCACTGCAGAAAATTCACCCTGGGCACCTGCTGTGGGTTTTTCAAGGAGTAGAGGCTTGCTGTTGTGTTTACAGGTGTGTACTCCAGACCCCACGTTTCTGAGAGCCTCTTTAAGTTGTATAAGCTGGAAGGAGACTGGCAATATCACACGGTCACAGCTCATGTCCCCAGACCACCAGCTCTGCCTAAACCTCTCCTGACAGCTGCTTGTCTGAACTATTCATAGCCAGAGAGACAAGGGCCTCCCCAGGTAACTGCTGCCTCATCAAAGCCAAAGCAGGCTGGTGCTCTCCTCCTAATGTGCCCTGGAGGAAATTATACAACACTGCTAAGACTTTGTACACATTTAATCTTCATTAGAGAGGAGTCTCCAGCCTTGCAGGTGGGTTTCAGTTCAGCTCCTGTGGCTGTGCTAGGAGCCCAGGGAGACCTGGACTGTTCTGCAAAGTCTTCTCACACTTTGCAAGAGCAAAACCTCATCCCTTCAATTTTTGCTGTAAGAAGAATGCATGTTTAGGTCTCAAGTTCACCAAATAAATAAATAATTCAATCCTGCAGTTATTGTAACCAACCAAGCAACCCATTTACTTTCAAACAAGCCTCACAGAGTCCCCATTTTGGGGAAATTCTTTGCAGTTCCAGGCTGAGTGAAGGCAGGATATGATTGAGGTGCCACCTAACGCTGACCTGCTGCAGGCTTAGGGGCAGTTCCAGCATCGTACACAGAAGAAATGGAGTCATGGCATTTGTAACAGAAATGCTGAGTCACAGCCTGAAGCAGGGATGGAGCACCTGGTGGGAAGGCAGGGCCAGCACAGGGCAGCTCAGGTGCATGCAATGCACTGAGTGATGGAAGGGCTGCAGCCAGGATCCACCCCTTCCCAGCCCTCATTTAAAGGTTGGCAGTAAAGGCAAGGAGATCTTGCTGGAGATCCCTGTATACTTGAGGCCTTTCTGAAGGTGAGCAGCCTTTTTTCCTTTATTTCTGTGACTGTTGAGTTTGAATTAATCCTCATTTTCTGTAGCTTAGGACCTTGCTGCCCTGCTGTCATTGCTGTGCTTTCCATTGCATTGCAACATCCATCCCCTGATACCCAGCACTGGGGCTCTTTCCAAAACTTTCCCAAAATGACTCTGAGCAAGGAACTGTTTGCCATTCAAAAGGAAACCCAACTGGATGAGAAAATGTTTGTACTTCCCTAGGTATTTCTATGTCACCCAGCAGGATGCACAGAGCTTTGGAGCAAGTGAGAAGATTTCACACTCTCATTTGCCTCTAGCTGACTGCACTATTGAAGTTTTGCAAAACCACAGCTTATTTGCCACAAAATGAAAAAGAAATGTCTCTGGGGATGCTGGAAGGGCTCCAGAGAAGAGCTGCTGCCATGAGAAAAGCTTTGCAAGCTGACCCATGTGGGATGAGGTTAAGGGAAGAGAGCAGGAACAGCCCCAAGCAGGAGATTGCTCATTCCTGCTCGGGGCTGTGGCTATAAATATAGAGTGGGATCTAAGAAAAAGGGAAGGGTGACTTGGCTTATTCTGCCTCACCAATGAGAGAGGACAGCCTTAAAGAGACATGAGAGCAAAATAAGAAATAATAAGCCCGAATTCCTAGAAATTAAGGCAGAGTTAAATGCAGGGTACCACAGTCTGCTCCAGCTTGTTTTAGCACTTGAACCCATTATGTTATTTGGATATGTGAGAAATGGCCTTGGAGATGTAAGTATCCTGGACTCTTTACCTTTCCTATCATGTAAGGCTTGTGTCCCTGCAGGCTGTCTGCACTGCATTTTTCTATGGTCCTCATGCCTTGCTCTTGCCATTGATCTGTAGTGCTATTGCATGTTTGGCAGCCACTGAAGACCTTTCCTTACTGCTGTTGAAGCCACTGTGGATCTCACCAAAGCTTTGTGTGGAAGTTCAGCAATCCCCAAAAGTTGTTACTGGGTTCTATGTTAATCACCAAGAATGCTGATGGGTGTGTTCCCACGGTGGGGTGAACCTTGAAGGACACAGGAGTCCCTATGTGCCCCAGGATTATCTGAGAAGTTGGAAGAGGATCACATGTGAGAAGGGAATGATGGCACCTGACAGATGCTGGGGTCACCAAGGAGCAGACAGCTGGCAGGCTTGATTTGCCATGGCCAGTGTTTCCCTATCTGAGAGATAACAGCTGCAAAGAATCCCAGAGCACAGTGAGATCTCATCTCCCATTCTCATTCCTACTTCATGAACAAGGCAAGTGAAAGAAGCAGCAAAAGCAGAGTTTTCTTTTATCTAAAGGGGCTGACACTAGAGCATTTTGCTCTAAAAAAAAAATCCCAGCAGCCACCCCTCAAACCCTGCTCCTTTCACCCAGGGAGACACTGCTACATTTTGTGGCATCTTTAAAGCATTGCTGGTAAATCCTTTCTCCTTTCTCAGGAAGAGGCACATTTTATTTTCTTGTCACAAGCTGAAGGTTTTTCTCCTATAATAGGAGCTGAAGGCTTCTCGTGGTTTGTTGTGTTAACTGGACTGTAGGGAGAGGAGGAAGTATACTTAATGTTCCAGGTAGATGTCCAAGAAAAATCAAAGGAGCTCAATAAATAGAAACTCAAGCAGCTCAGCTTGCCTCCTTCCACAGCGAAGCAATCGGGTTCAGCAAAGGTGAAGCAACTTATTTTGTTCCTCTTTTAAAAACAACTGTCTCTATCTGAGCGAGGCAGCCGCAAGCATCCCTAATCGCGGCTGCTCCAAATGCTGGTGCTAATGAACCTGGCTGCAGAGCACAGGTCATCACCAGCAGAGAGGAAACTGACTGGGGGATTTTACACTGTACATTTTCCCCTTTCTGGCATAATTCTGCCTGCTTTTGTTCGTTTTTAGGGGAGATGGGGTTATTTAGAGCAGCTGATGAGCTGGCACAGGCAATGGGTGAAGTGCAACCAGCTTGCTAAGAGCCTGGGCCTCTTTTTCCAACAAAAAAGGGAGAATCAAGGGGGAATTTAAACAGCTGGAGATCCAGTTTAAGATGCAGGACACAGAGTGAAAAGAGAGGTGTTAAGACAGCCTTGGGGAGATGTCAGTCCTCTGCAGAAACCCAACATGAAGCATATGGGTTACAGCTGGCATCCCTGTCCTGCACTGTCTTTCATTGCCTGCTGCCCTGGCATAACTCGGTCTGTTGTTTCCAGCAGGGAATCCTTTCTCAGCTCCTTTCCCACCTCTGCATGTAGTTCCCTCCCCCCCCTCCATTCTTCTGAGATTTTTAGGAGGGAAGCAAGCAGATGCAAGAAGGAAATCAGTACATTGCCATTGTGGTACGTTTCAGATGAGAGGGGATGGCCTCAAGTTGTGCTAGGGGAGGTTCAGGCTGGATAATAGGAAAAATTTCTTCTCCAAAGAAGCAGTGCTGCAGTGCACAGCTGCCCAGGGGTTGTTGGGGTCACTGTCCTTGGGGGTGTTCCAGAACTGTGGGGATGTGGCACTGAGGAATGTGTCAGTGGGAACAAAGGAGCGGGGTTGGGTTGGGGATCTCAAAGCTCTTTAACAACCTTAGCGATCTGGATTTGCAGCTTAGTTGCAGCCATTGTTATGGAGAACGGTCCTTAAAGCTTCTCACTAATGAGGGGTGCAAACACTTCTATCTGCTGAATTTCCCGTTTTGACATGAGGTAGAGCATTCTGGATCTGGTAAGTGCCATGGCCTCTCTGCAACAGCAGATGGATGGGCACCATATTTCTGCCAGTTGTGTTGGAGATGCCTCGCCAGGCTTTCCTCCATCTTCCAACAGCCTCTCTCTCTCTCCAGATGCATTTACAAAGCAAGATGAAAGTAGTTGTGTGATATATTAGGCCCCATGAATAATGCACTCATAGAATTCCTTGGTGCAACCGAGCATGTTTCATCCCATCAATATGATAAATGCAGGTACAGTTGTTTTAATTGTTGAGATCATGTTAGAGTGAAAACACATCTGTGCTTAGCCTGGGGGAACATTAATGTTGCCCTGATCTTGACAAACCAGGGTTCATTCGTGTTCATTTGTGCACTGCTGTTCAGCTGCCTTCCTTGACAGCGAGCTGCTGCTTGAGCCAGCCTCCCTCCTTCAGCTGCAGTAATGGGAGCAGGGGGTGAGCTGGGACCAGCAGAGGATACAGGAATCAGCATGGTACACCCTAAAATCTGTTAAGTTGAAAGTAAAATTGAGAGCTGGACACCACTTTGTGTCCCAACCCATCCATAAGCGTATGTATAACATAGAGTCCAGAAGGAGAATTTAAAGAGTGCCTGTCAGAGTCTCTGAGCCATGCTGGAAGTGCACACAGCTGGGAGCTTTGCCCACAGCGTGGTGTGCATCAGCCAAGTCCCTTTGTGTTGGATGCTGCAATCACCATCCCTGGAGGTGATCAAGGCCATGGATGGGCACTGGGCATCCTGATCGGATGGGGTGAAGCCAGCCTATGGCAGCTGGAACTGTGTGGGCTTTGAGGTCCTTTCCAACCCAACCACTCCCTGGTCCTATGACGCTATGATCCCTGTGATGCCACAGGCACTGTGGGTACCACAGCATTTTAGTGGCCAAAACAGGGTGCAGGCCAGAGGCAGAGGTAAAATATCTCCGTAATAAACTGAAACATTTGGCTCTTTGAGCTGATGCCAGCTTTTATAACAATTTCCATCTTAAGCTGGCTCAATACATATTTAATGAAATCTTCTATAAAACCTTTAACAGCCCTCAATTCATTTCAAGTGGTAAATGAGTCAGCAGTTCGAAATGATGAGAAGGATTCAGACTCTGCTGTCGTTACTTAAAGAGAAGAAGTGATTCTTTTTTAATGTTTTTCCCTCTAAATAACATTTCTTCCCCCCCCTTTTTTTTTTTTTTTTCCTTCCTTTGGCTGGTGTGGCACTTCTCAATAGAGAGGTGTGGGCAGGCATAGAGGTACGAGGCCAACACGTCTGACAATCCCTGCTCTGATTTCTTGGTTGGGTCATCTCCAAATACCCATTTGTTGCTCTCTGCCTCAGTTTCCCCATTTGCTCAGCACTACCAACCTCCTGCAAGGTGCTTTGGAGAGCTCTGGGCTAAGTGTATCCATCAGCACAGCCTGAATGCCTACAGGTAAAAGCAATCAGGAGGGGGATGTGCCATCTACCCATAGCCCACCCGAGGAGCAATCACCTGCTCTGTTATTCCTATTTCCCTTGATATCAGACCCCCCCTCCCCCCATAAAGCCACAGAGAAAAGCAGATACCAGCTGTGCAATCATCACTATATGGTACCTGCTCATTTGAATAATGAAACGGCATCTTTGTTAAAAGCAAGGAGACTTCCAAGTTGTCTTGTTCCGCAGCACACCTATAAAAGCCAAGCGAGCTTTGCAAAACATTTCAATTCTCCTGATCACTGTAATTATTGGAGGGAATCCAGCGCTGCTCTCCAGCTTGTGTGTGCCAGCAGGTTAGACAGGAGGGGTTTGAGCAAAGGATTTGAAACAAAGTGAATAATGGCTCACCCCTTTTTTTTCCAAAGGCCTCTATTTTGCATTTTATTGATTTCCTTTATTCCAGCTGCGATGCAGAACAAGTATCTGTTAGGGTGGGGACGTGTCAGGTCATCACTGGTCAGGGTGACGCGAGTTCATTGAACGCAGCGTGTCACCATTAGGCAGAGCCAGTGTTCTCGGTGGGGATAGCTGTGCCCTTAAAAGTTGTTTTCAAGTTGCAGTGAATGAGTGGTGATGGCGCAGAGCCTAACGCAGTCCCTGGATGCCTCTGTTCGGTCGCTGGCTCTGCTGCTGATCGTGTGGTTGGGTCCCACTCACCTAAAGCAATTTGATGGCAGGTTTTCCAGCAGCCCCACGGCTGCAGTCATTCACCATTTCCAATTAACTTCTGCATTCAGCTGGCTTGCATTCTGTTCAATGTGTATTCGGCACACCACAGCCAGACATCCCCGCATGTTTTACTCTGTCAATGCTGGCAGCAGCGGCACCTTTAGCATTGCTTTGGGCAGCTTTGTGCAAGGTGGATGTGGTGGATGAGGTGTTAAGTGGCTGCCCAGGGAGTGGTGGGGTCACTTGTCCCTCGGGGGTGTTCCAAAACCATGGGGTTGTGGCACTGAGGGACATGGGCAGTGGGTACAGTGGGGTGGGGGTGGATGGGGGGATCTGAGCAGTCTTATCCGACTGTAATGGTTCTTTGATTTTACGGCAATGATAACTGCTTATCCTCAACATGGACCTGACTGGTGAATCTGCTTTCCTTGTGTACAGTTCAAGTTTTGAGTGGCTATGATATGGGATGGCCACACACGTAAAATCCACTTGCTGCTCTTAAGTGCTTGAAGTATTTCTTCCATGTTTACCTTGAATGGAAGATATTTCTGGCAGAGATGAGGAGGTACTCCTGCTAGTGTGCTAGGCTCAGGTGAGATTGCTGCAGAAATGCACTGTACAGATTTAATAACTGCTATTGAAAAGGCTGAACTGGCCCTGGAACAGCTGCTAAAAAGAGCAACTACATTGTCCTTGAAAATGGAGAGCAATCTCAGGAGAGGGAAGGAGCAGAACTGGGCTCCTTTAGCCTACCTAAGCAAAGACGGAGAGGGGACCTGGCTGTACTCTATAAATATGTCAGAGAAGAAAACACTAGGGGAGGAAATAATGGCTTAAGTTAAAGGCCATCATTGAGCAACGACTAAATTTAGGCTGGGAGACAAAAGAAAGATCTTAACCAGCAAAGCAATTTGGTTCAGAGTAAGCCAAACTCCTCAGAAGATTAAATTCCATTAGCTGGTGGAAGGGATGAAGTGAGGACAGACTTAACCGTGCGGCTGGAACTACAGGCAATGCTTGGACAAGGACAGGGTGGGTAGGTGGCCAAGAGGCCTAGGATCCTACAACAGGGTTGCAAAGTGCTCCAAGGAGCAAAGCAGTGTAACAGCTCAAAGAACAATGGGAAATCATTCAATCCAGATTGTTGTTTTCCTAAAACTAGATCTTCAGCAGCGTGAGCGCCTGCTGTTAATGAGAGACAAAGATGCTGCATGCAGGGGAGAGCTGTGCTTTAAATTGTTAATCCCACTCCAAGCCCATCAGCGAGTTGAGCTTCTGCCAAAACCAGTTGACTCCCAGCTGATCCCATCCATCTTTGATGCGGCTCCATTGGAGGCAGCTATGGTGGGCCCTGTGCTGGGATGGTACCTGTCACTGCTTCACAGCCCGTGGGAGAGCTGGTGAGGAGTTTGTTAAACAAAAGCCATCACAAGCTGTTATTTTCTACACTCATCACCCAGATTAAATGGCACTTAATGGAATAATGAACCACGGGGAGAAACATACAAGGAAACTTCATTAAATCTTGTTAAAAATGAATAAAATTCTGAATCAATTCCCATTAGTGAATGCACCTATATTTCACATATCTTTAGGAGCTTTATTGTGCATTCATGCATAATCTGATACAGTGATGGCTATTTTCCTCAATCTCCTTTCTTCCTAATAAGAATGAGCAGGACAAAGGATTGGATACTGTACTCTCACGTGCTTCTTAAAAAAGAATTGCATGAAATATTTAAGCAACGTCTTTTGCTTCTCATGGTCATGCTCTTATTGTGTCAAGTCAAATTAGTTAAGTATACAAATGAGAGTAAACAAAGGTGACAGATAAATGAAACACATGGTTACCGAATTGTCAGAGGCCCCCACGTACAGCCCATCCATAGGTTCCTCACTGGGCTGCTCACATGCAACCTTCAGAGAAGTTGAGAAGACCAAAGCTTCAAGTGAGTTTCTCCTAGGACCAGATGTTTGTCTCCTTCTGCTCCATCTCCGTCTTGCACGCTTTCAGCTCTCATTTAAAACCTGAGTGTGCACTGAGTGGAGCTGAGCAAACAGTGGAAAACAAATTCACTTAAACGATCATAATTAATAATATTTGGAAAACACCAACGTTTAGAAATTCCTGCAAGGCTCGTGCCTCATGCTAGAAGCTGGAAGAGCACAGTCCAGGTACAACGTGCACTTCAAGTGTTCAATGTTCCCCCCACAGGAGGATAAGAAAGCAGGATGAGATAAGCCTGCAGAAACCTGGCAAATATGGCAAAAATTTGGGCTGCAAATGCATTGATGTAAGAACCAGCTTTCTGGGTTTGTGCAGCACCTGGCACTTTTTTGCCATCAGCTTAGCAAAGATCCTTAAGTGCCTTCAATCTAATGTCTACAAGAAGTTTTAATGTTTACTTTTCCCCTCATTTGTTGGACATGATCATCTCAGATGAGCTCAGAATGAAAGGTGCCAGAGACAAACCCAATAGGTGGGCGTGGGCAGACAGATGGAAGAGCCTAAAGTAGCAAGGAGGCAATATTGGTCAGCATGTTAAACAGGAGTCAAGGCATGATAGACAGTGAGACACCAGCTGCTTAGCTGTTGTCAGGGTTTTAATAATAATAACCGGCTTGTTTTGCATAAACTAGCTGTGTGCATAATTCATGGCTGTAATAAGCTGATCATTAGGAGAAGACTCAGCTCACCTCCTAGCTGCATGTGGTCGGACCACGGTGTTGGGTACGGAGTGCGGCGGAGGAGAGCCATTAAGGAGGCATATGAAAGAGGATAATTTATTCTAATTCGAAAGACAGCTTCAGCCTGACCCTTTTGTGTTCACTCACCTTGAACAGCCAGTTGAGCTTCGCTAGCGTAAATTCTCTCGGAAAGCAAACTTTTCCTTCAAATCCTCCCCACTGGGAGCGTTTCAAAACATCTTTCTGATTGCAAAATTTCCACTTGTCATGGACATGCCCCGTTGCTTTGAATCCAGGCTGGGCTGGATCGGAACCCGTGGTGCAGGTGAAGGGTCTGGACTCGGAGCCGTGGATGAGGCAGCAGCAGTAATTGCTGCTCTATGAGCAGCCACGCCGGGAAAAGCTTCAGAGAGCCAGGGGATCTTTAGTGAAGGCGTAACAGGAGCTGAATGCAAATTAGAAACGTTCAGATACAAATTAAACGGCAAGGGTAATTAAGCCCTGGCTCAGCTAACTGAAGACGGCGGTAAATTCTTCACTACTTCAAGGTGCTGGATCGAGACACTGTATTTTTCTAAAAGTTGCTCTTGTGGAGAGTTCATTAGGCTCAGAGAGGCACTCAACAGAGGAGAACCTTTGGGAAGTCAGACTAGAAGGTTTTGTTTCCTTCTGGCCCTAGGATTGTGACTTTCTGACTTCTTCGTTGCATATTTATGGCACAGAAACATCAAAAGGCCACAGCTGGGTCAGCAGGAATGGTGTGGATATGAATTGTAGATTCCATAATCACATTTTCAACTGAAATTGATCCTTAGACCGTGAAGACGTTTGTAAATATTTTCAAACAAGGAATATGGCGGGGACTTTTTCAATCTGTTTGCAGGCAATTTGCAAACAGAAAGCCTTGGCAACATTGGCTGAATACGTAATTAACGCCGTGATTTATGGGCCCAGCTGTAATTTCTCCCAACCTCCCTACACCACGCCAAACGATCTGGGAGAGGAACGATTCATGCTTCATTTTGCTGCTCCATCTAATCCCAAGGTCTGAGGTACCCATATGTCAGAAGGACATTTCCTTTATCCAGGGAAAACAAAGAGAGTGGATTGTCCGCTTGCTTGATGGACATGGACAGAGGGAATGATTTTTTATCCTAGTGGGACATGCAGTGGATAATGTTCTATGCCTTTGAGTTGCAGATATTTCAAACTGATCCATACATGATATGCATAGAGGAGTGTTCCCAGCAATGCATGAACACGGAGGGTGTAGCCCCATCTCTCCTGCCCTGGCTCTGTCCCTGAGAAATCTGCCATCAGCACCTGCTGCATTGCTGCTATCTTCTCCCCACCTTCTACAGTCCCTGCTGCTCTCTCCCGTTTCATCATGTAGTGAAAATGCTGTTTCACAGCCTGAAGCAGTGATGGAGCACCTGGTGGGAAGGCAGGGCCTACCCAGAGCAGCTCAGGTGCATGCAATGTACTCAGTGATGGAAGGGATGGAGCCAGAATCCACTCCTTCCCAGACCTCATTTAAGGGTTGGCAGGGGGAGGCAAGGGGATCTTGCTGGAGATCCCTGTGTACTTGAGGTCTTCTGAAGGTAAGCAGCTTCTTTTCTTCATTTCTGTACCCACGGCAGTTGCACTTGGGCTTGTCCTCATTTGCTGCAGCTAAAGACTTTACCATCCCACTATTTTTGCTGTACTTTCCGTCACGTTATAACATCATGTATCTGTATGGTGCTGTCTGAAGAAAAGTGAACTTTTCTCATTTTTCAGTGGAAAAGACAGATTTTTTGGAAGAAAGGGAAGGAGGGACAAAGGCGAGGAGGCTTTATTTTCTTGAGACACTTCTTCCTGAAGGAGCTGGTATGTGATTGACAGAAAGAGATCCGGTCTTGCTATTGAGCCATCAGGTAATGGAGAGCCAACCGCATCTCCTGATAAGACTTCACCAGTTGCTTAATGCATTGGTATCCATTCTTCTTTCCCCTTAAAATGGGGACAATTATAGTTCCTATTTCTTATAGCATTGTTGTGAGCCTGATGTTAAGATCTGTAAAGCATCTGAGAGCCATTAGTGTACTTTGCTTTTTCTACCACTAGAAAGCATCTAGCTCTGTATAGTACAGCAAACGCTATTGTCTCCGAAGTGCCCATTGTATTTAAGTAAGAGCTGAAAAGATGTGCAGACACTGAGAGCACCAGCATAGCCAAGCCAGTGCTCTCTGATTGGTGTGATGTGATTATACAAAATATCCTGGAAATCCTTCATTCTGCACCAGTCCATCCCAAATTGTTCATTTTCTGAGGTCTTGAGTGCGTATGGGCTCTTTGCAGCTGCGGGCAGCCCTGCCTATGGGGTCCTCTCCTGGTGGTCATCAGTGCTATCTGGTGTTCAGTGCGAAGTCTGAGATGGAAAGTTATCCCCAGCTTCTTTTCATAGCTGGGAACAGCAGTGGGTGAAGTGTTCTCCCATTAAGGCTCCATCCCTTTCACTGTTCCACTTCTATTGAAAGTGTAGCTAAAATCCCAGGGAATGCAAATCTCTGCGATGAATCTCAGCCCAGTGCAATGAAGCAGTGGGTGGGCCCAAAGTTCTGCATCCCCCCGAGATAAAACTGCTTTGATAGCCAAATAAATCCCTTGGGGCCATGTTAGCTGCTCAAAAGTTTGGGGGGAAAATCCTGGCATGGCACGATTTGTCTGTCAAATGAGAGTGAAAGGGAATAAATTTCCCAAGCAAAAACTATTATCCTTTCAGAAAGTGACACCAAACCTGTGATTTACTCCATGCCTGGGTGCCGAGCCCCAGCCGATGGGATGCAGGAGACATCATCCTGCGAAATAACCTGGAAAACAAATCCCATCAAAGCATCATCTTGGCTCTGAAGTTATGGCACTGTGACCTTAGAAGCAGCGCTACAGTTCTCTGTGCCTCAGTTTCGCTCTTCGAAAAAGCAGGGTGTTTTAGATTTAAAGAAAGAAGCTCATTTTTTTGAGAATGCAAAGGGATGGAAAGCAGTTGGGTGGGTGGCGTGGGCAGGGAATGGGGGGATGATGGCTCAGGGTGGGCAGCCTTCCCCCTCCCCTGCCCTCACTGCCTGCCGTGTGTTCGCTGTACGTTCAATTATGCATCATTCTCTGCTCTCATTAGAGACCTTCAAACAGCCTTGAAAATATCCTCATTCAGGGCTTATTTTGTCCTCGTTAAATTTTTATCTGAGCTAAAGGAGGAGGATAATGGCATTAAACCCTATGCAGAAGAACACGAATGAGCTCCGGGAAAGACCTCAGGAGGTGATGCTGTGCAAACCCCCCTCCTCAGCCCATCCTGGGCAGGGAATAGGATTTCAGGGTGTCAAAACACTCTGCTTTTCAGAAAAGCAGTGGGGAAGCTCTTTGGATTGGAAGGATGGACGGGACCTGCATGCAGATGGGTTTTACCCATTTTCAAGTCGCCATGCTGGCTGCCTCCTGCCTGGCTTTGAAAAATCCCCTTCCTGCAAGCACTGCTTATTTTGCCCATCCCATGGCCAGCTCTCCCGTGTCTCCTGCTCCTCCTCCTCCTTCCCACACGTGCTGCCTTTAGCTGAAAGCAAAGCATCTTGAAAGAACCAAATGGAGAGAGATTGAAACACTTGTAGAGGGCTTTTCTGAATGTATCTGTTTATTATTTACACTTCCTATTATCCCCATCACCTTTGATCCTTATTTCCTTCCAGGCCACTCTTTTTTTTTTTTTTTTTTGCTTGCAAAAAAAAAGGGGGATCAAGAGAACCAAGCAGTGGTGATGAGTGACCTGGGGCCATTTGGGTGCTCTCTGCTGACCCTTTCCTCCACCTAAGCCCTGGGGCTGCTCATCTCATGCCTTCTCCATGCACTCCTTATCACCTCTTCTTCTTAAAAAGAAGGGGAGACTTGAGGCTCCCTTTCACTAAATTCATAACTACTTGCCTGCAATTTCCCCCAAGGGAAAGTTATTAGCAGCAACTTAGTGTCTGATGGATGGCTGTGGTGCTGAGGCTCTGTTTTGCATCAAGGCTTCTAAAGATACATCATTTAAGTTCACGTGGGCAGGCATGTATTAAGTAAATGCCAAGAAAAATATTTATTACAGTAGGGAAATTGCACTGCAGCTTTGTCTGTGTATGTATTCCTAGTGATTTAATAATCAATTATTGCATCGGCAGTCAATATTCTCCTTATTAAATCTTTGCAGGAAGTCGTCTCAAGAACTTTCACTTAAAAAGGTGATTTTAATTTTCTTCTGTAATTGTTCTTTTGTTTTGCTGTTGGCCACCCGTGAGCCTCATATCCCTGTTCAGCATCCCCATGGCAGACTGTGGTGAGCAACCTCCTGGCTGTGTGTTAATGGAGCCGCCAATTGATTTTCATTTCTGGTTGTAGTCACTTTTTTCTAATCTCCCCCAACTTTTTTCTCTCTTAAGAGATAATTCATTTCATGATTGCAAATAGATCACTGTAAACTCAGCGTAATGGAGCGGTAATTACCTAAGAAGTGATGGATTTGGGTGGATGCTGTTGGCTAAATGCTCAGAGCTGTGCTGTGTGAAGCTGTGGAGCTGATGAAGGAAATGCTTTCCAATGGAGTAGAAGTGTCTCCCTGTGGTTCCGTGCTTTGTTCCCATTGGAAATGCAGTCTCCAGAGCACAGTGCAGGGTGTCTCAATCACCTGTCAACCCAGCAGGTCCAGGACATCCCTTATCCTGCTCCCTTCTTCCCAGGTGGAGGGGGGACACTGTGCAATGTTGGGCATCACTTTGTAAGTGGACACAGCGTAAAAGTGGTGTTTTGGAGCAGTCTGCAGCTTTTTTGGTGTGGTGGAACTCGGGTGTTGCTGCAGGGTTGCAGCCATGCTCAGCATCCCTCTGTGCTTCGGAGGAGAGGAAGGCAGGTGTGCAGTCCCCAAAATCTAGGGGAAGCAGGGTCAGGACACCTGGAGAGAGACTGCTTTTAGGACGAGCCACTAGTGGGAGCCGTGGTCACACACAACCCCGAGCAGATCTCGGCTCGGTGCCCCCACCCGGAGCAGAAAGGGCCCCGCATCCCTGCGGAGCTCCGACTCACCTGAGGGCTTTCCCAGTTCCTTCTCCATCACTCCTGGCAGCCGTCCTCTTGCCTTCATGCTGAGCTTTGCTCCGAAGGGAGGAGAGTGGTCATGGTGGGCGGGTGGAGAGGTTCCCTCTGCCCTTTCCACCAGGAGGGAACTTCCATGGCCCCAGTGGAGAGCCCTGGACTTTGCACAGAGCTTTCTGCTCCTGCCTTGGTGTGGGGGAGATGCTGGGAGCAGATTTCTGCTCACCTGTGGAATGGAGGTTGTGCCACTGCTCCACAGATGTGGGTGAGCACAGCTGTTCTCATCCTTGTGCAGCTAAAATGCATCTCCCTGTTGCATCTCCATCTCAGTGCACAAATGGACTGATTCTCATGGGTGAATTTTGTTGTTGTTTTTTTGTTTGTTTGTTTGTTTTGGCTTTGTTGCTGCCCCAAAATTCTTCTTTGTGGTTCAGGAAGGTGGCCACAGCCATCTGCACATGTGGAGAGCAGGAGGGGAAGAAGCACATGCAGAGCTTGGGGTGCTGCTGGCCCACACTGCCCAAAGCAGAGCTGAATGAGCAGCTTGGTGTTGTTTATTCAGACCTCAGTGATTGTGCTTGAGAAGGAAATGATATCTTATTAGGGGCTCTAATATTGTTCCAGATCATCCTCCGTACAGAGCTGATCTGAAGGATTAGCAAAACAAATGAAGTAATGACTTTTCTGTGAAATTAAAATTTTGTAAGATAATCCAAAGTGGAAATAGAAATTTTATTTCAATTATGCATTAAACTTTCTCAGCTCATTTTTGGGTCAGGATTTTGACTCCAGGGGAGATTTCTGGTGGCGCTGGGCCAGAATGGGCTCAGACCCTGCACAGATGCACTTCTGTGCACTGCCTGGTGTGCTTGCAAATGTTCATGACAACCCTTCCTTTCTCAATTAAAATCCCAACTGCAAAATGAGACCAAGCTGCATGGGTGAGAGACTTCGTCTTATGCAGTAATTGTGTGAATAATTGAAATACCTTGTGTTTCTCACAGCTGAGGACCCTGGATGGACAAGCAGTTAGCAGGTGGGCTATGCCTTTCCCTTACTGCATCAGAGACCTGAGCAGCATCAGGAAGGTCTTGGGCTGAAACTGGGACAGGGTGGATATTTCAGATTTGGTTTTGGAGGATTCCAGTGCAGCAGCTGAGCTCCTTACCACCAAATCCCCACGCAGCTCCATTACAAACTGCTCCGCACAAGGGTCTGTGGTCTCAAAGTGGAGATGAAGGGAGATTCCAAAGCCTCCCTTCAGGGACAAGTGTGATGAAAGGATACTTGCTGCCACCAAAACTTTCACTGCCACAAAAGGAGTTGATTGAGCAGAGGGGAGCCCTCAGCAGAGATGTTGTTCCACATCCTAGCAGCTCTGCAGATCTGCTAATGCCCAGGAAGGAACAAAAGAAATAAATAAAAATTGGGTCATTCATTAACAGCCGTAATCTACGGTGTGTCATATCTGGTTAGGCACCACAGTGCATATCTGTGCCTCAAAAGCAAGGAAATGAGAGGTTAACGCATTTCCTCGGTTTTGTGCACTGCCTACAGACCGCGCTCTTATCTTAATTGATACAGCGTCAGCCTCTCTATGCACACCTCTGACAACAAGCCTGGCTTTTGTCCTCTCCACTTATTAAAGTCTCCACTCTGGGTGATAGAAATAACAGACAGGCTTGATGAGGAGGCTGTCCTAGCTGCATAGTCTGAGGACTCATTTTCCCCACCTTCTTCCAGAGGAGACATTAAGTTCTTTTTGCAGTATTTGCATGCTTTGCATTTGTGCTTGGTAACAGCAGGAAGGATCCAGCAGCATCCACGCTCCGTGTGTTGAGGAAGAAATCACAAATTCAGCAAGATTCACATCCCAGATGGGAACACGGCCTGGAAATCTGGAAGCAGGTGTCTGTGGACAGGTAGCATATGAAGTTCACAGAATGTTTCTACGAATCATCTTGGTTTCAGCATTTATTTTTCCCTGGAGAAAAAGCAACAGCCGGTGTGGCTGGAACACTGCCCAGCATGCTGAGCGAGGCTCACAGCTCGCTGCAGGTGAGCCCCACAGGACCCACACATCCGGGTGTGGGAAGAGGAAGAGGAGACGATAGGCTTCATCCCAACCTCCATCAGATTATCACGGTAAAGGATCATGCGCCTTTTGCAACTTTATTTAACCCCTCATGCCCCAAACACAGATTATGTTCATCTTATTGAGCCGCAGGGCACAGCAAAGTCCCTCTGAACATGTGTGGGGGTCCTTTCTCGACAAATTGCTGGGTTTCCAGAACTTCAGCCGTCTGCAAATGCTTCCACTGCCTTCCAAACCTCCAAGAATCAAAGAAAACCCGTACCTGCTTGTGTTGATTCCTCAGGTACTTCCACTGAGTTGGTGGGATGCAAATCTGCAAAGAGAGGTGGTATTTGTTTTGGTTCTTGTTTCTTTTTCAATACCAAAGGGCATGTTCTAGTTCAACAGCTGTGTCACCTGCATGGCAATGAAACAGGGTTTGCAGACAATGGAATCGTTTGTCACAGCTGGGAGTCACCATGTGGCAGACAGCATGTGGTGAAAGTCCTGAATGCTAAGGGGAGGAGAATGGGGTGATGGCTTGTGAAGCATCTGCATCCTGCCAGCAACCTCGCAGCCAGACAGACCCAGGCAAAGCAGAATATATGCAGGAATAAAGCATGGGTTGTAAAAAAATAAAGTAGGGTCTATCATAGGAGCACTGGGGACAGATCTGAGGAATGGCATTAGCTGCACTTGCCGGAACTACATCCCCAAAGAGCCTCATTGCTCCTCAACACGCCATGTCAGCATCCGGCAGGGAAAATAGTCCGTGCTGATGCCTTCAGACTTCAGCAGAGTCATAATGGGAAACAAATTGCGTGAGACTCCCAGGCAATGGAGTGATTGCAATCTGCATTTGTGCTCTCAAGCGAGCCTGGGCTTCAGCCGGGAATGTGATAAATACCGGCAGAATTAATTCTCTGAGTGCAGCGCTGCTCTGATGATGGACAAGACTGACAGCTGTCAATGCAACTGACAGCTTGCCGCTGTCTTTTGGAGCAAATTCACCTTTCTGATGTCAAATGGTGTGTTTACCAGGCAGGGCTTCAGTTGGTTTGGTCTGTGGACCAGTTGGGCTCATTAGTGTGAGCTGCTTCATTGGACATGGAGATAGAAAAATCAGTGCTGGGGATCCCTGCAGCTCCCCAGGAATGGATACGATTGCCTATAGCTGCATGCTGGATGGAAGGTGTGCTTTGCTGCCTGGGTAAACGCTGGTCCAAGTTGTCACTAGATGTGATGCACAGGCTGCCTTCTTCCATCCCAAAGCTGTTTTTAAAAGTCCCCTTTGTAATAAACATCTCTGACTGCTTTGGAGGATGTTTTTATTCACCTCCTTCCCCCCAGGCCATTTTCGGTTCCTGTTTCCAGGTTTATTCTTGCCAAAGTCACCAACCTCGCTTTTTAATAAAAGCTGGGACTCCCGTGCAACTCTAGGATCAAAGGATTTAAGGCAAAACCCACCAATTTTCACATTACTTCGACCCCAAGAACTGGCAGTGCTTTAGCTTGGGGCTTTTCCTACCTGAAGTTGATTAAAGAGAAAACTTGAGAGTTGGAAATGAGCCGTAAGAAATACCAGCACGAACTTTTAGTGGGAGGAAGAGGGGAAAGTGGCAATGAATTGCTGTTATGCACATCTCGTAGTCCCTGAACGCGCTGCCGAGTGTGGTCGTACATCCATACACAGGCAGCCAGGAGTCCATTTTCTGGACAGGAAGGTGGATATATGGACCATTATATGTCCCCAGCTGGAGAAGAGTGGCTTTAGCTTCATGCACAGACTGCTTTTATGAAACTCTCAGCGTTGCTGCAGGCTTTGGGCATTTCCTCCTTTATTCTCTTGGCTTTGTAGGATGTTATCAGGCAGCACAGACATCATTGCTCCTACTCTCTTGATTCTAATCTCTTTTCCAGTGCCATAGGAATTTGGAGAGTGAGATCAAATCCTGCAGTAGTGCTCATAAACCAAGATCTGTATCGCTCAGTCTCTCTAAGATTTTTCTACAGAATCATAGAATGGTTGGCTTGGAAGGGACCTCAAAGCTCCCCCATTTCTGACTGTCCAGGGTGTGAGCAGAGCTGCCAACCACTAAATCAGGCAGTCGCATCACCCGGGGCTCCATCCAACCTGGCCTTGATCAGCTCCATGGCTGGGGAGCACCGCTCCCAGCTTTCCTCTTCACCTTCAACACTGTGGCTCTCAGCAGGTTTTGGCCTAACGTGTCCTTTTGCAGAGTGGGGTTTTTTGGTCTTCCAGCTGCTGTGAACATGTTGTTATGCCCTTTGGGTTAAAAGAATCTTGTCTGTGGACATGGCAGCCCCTTGCTCTGCAGTGCAATGCTGTCATTCGGGAGTACTTGCACTGAATGCAGTGTAACCATTTGCTTTTTATAGAAAGGCAAAGTTTTTTCAATAGGAAAGTTATTTAATTTTAATTAGTGGTCAAGATTGCTCTTCCTCATCTTCTGCCTCTGTAATCCTTCCCTTAAATTAAAATGCAATTTCTATAATTGGAGAGGCACTATTAACACCAATTCACACAAAATAGCTTGCACACGAGGCCCGAGCTGCCATATGTCCCCAAAAGCAAGGAGATGGCCGTAATGGGAGTGCAGGCTGTTCTGCAGCCCCTCTGCCTTACAATGCTGTGTCTGCAGCCCTCACTGCACCTGTGGGTTAAGGCCCGTGGTGCTTAATTGAGTTATCCAAACTTCTCCACTTTCCAGCAGGGTGGACTTCTCCGGGGGTTTTGAACCGAAACAAATTGCCTCTTTTTCGTAGTTAGATCTCCCTGGGGCGAAACGCTGCAGCAAATTAGGTATTAACATCTGTACAGCTCTGTTATCCACCATGCCAATCACAGCTCCGTAATTGCCCACAATGTCTTCCCTGAAGGATGCCTGCTTGTATGTTTAATAAAACAACCAAACCAGGTCTCAAATTTCCTTGCTCCTATGAAAAATTCATAGCTGCTGTTCCAGGAAGTGTTGATCTGCTGCACGCCTGCCATCAGCTGCGGGGGAAAGTCCTCCCCGAGCCTCTGAGAATGCTGTCAGCATGGTGACATCCAATGGATCCAATTGGAGAAGGCTCTCCCAGTGCCAGCACCCCAAGCACCCTTGAGGAACCCTGAGCATCCCTAGAGATGCACCCCAGGGATGCAAGGGGGAAAGCGAGGCAGTGAGATGAGAAGTGCTTGGAGGATTTAAGGTGAAAAGCCCAGGACAAGGAGCTTCCTCTTTGCTAGCAACAATGTGACATTGGTGCTCATTGATGTAAATGTTCTCCCCGTGCAGAAGTGAGTTGTAACTCACTCCCAAGCTGGGGTTGCAGCACTGGCTGGGACTTTCCCAACCCCTCAGTGGATCGAGCACTGCCGGCAAGCAATTTTAAGCTCATCTCCTAAAATATGCACCAAAAAATGTAGCGTAAATTGTATATTTGATTGTAAAAATTGCAGTTCATGCTGTGTTGCTTAGTGACATAAATCATCAGCAGCAGGGCAGCATACTAATGCTCAACTACTGTACGGAGCTGACACGGAGCAGCCTAGGTAAGGATTTATCTGCCAACCAAATGGTGTTCCCAGGAGAATGGCACAAGCAATTCTGCATAACAAACACCTCCGCTGGCTGCGGGCCGCAAAACCAGCACAAATGTATCCTCCTGCTTGTTCCTGACAAAGTGTTTGTTCCTTCCTGGAGGAGGCAAAGGAGAGAAGGAGAAGTGGTGTTCAGTTTTCTGCTGGAATCTGTGACTCTGATAGAGAAATAAAAGTGCTCGAACGTGCACAGCAGAGTAGTGTTGATCCGTTGTTGCTACCAGCAGAAACTTGAAATGAAGCAGAAGATCTGTAGGTAAGTTTTGCTGAAGTTTGGTGACGATGCGCTGTGTTTTCCAGCAGCAGTGACTGCAGGCTGAGCATCATGAGAGCTATGTTTTGGGGGGAAGCTGAGGCACAGGAAGAGTAGGACCCATAGTGAGCTCAGAGTGGTGTAGAATCCTGATGAGCTCCCATGGAGCAATGCATAGAGATGTATCCCCCTCCCACAGGGCTCCCCTAACACTTATAGGTGCCTAATTCCCTGCCAAGGCTCAGGATCCCCTTCAGAGAATCACAGAATCATTCTGGTGGGAATAAGCCTCCAAGATCCCCAACCTCACCTCACCATATCCACTGCCCACATCCCTCAGTGCTACATCCCCACAGCTCTGGATCACCCCCAGGGACGGTGACCCCCCACTCCCTGGACAGCTGTGCAGTGCAGCACTGCTCTTTCCCCAGCCTCTGCCAGCACTTATTTTGGGTGGCATAAATCCACCCCTTGCCCCATGGTGTGGACTATGGGAAGTCCAGTCATCAGTAGGTGCAGGACATGAGGCGATGAGCACTCTGGGATCTCGTCCTTGGAGCCAACAGCTGGTGAGCTGGGAGAATAGATGTGTTTAGTAGTAATTAGAGACGTTAATAACTGAACAGATGATGAAGCGGGGCACAGGGAGATTGAAGCTGAGATTTGACTAAGGGGTTTAGACGCATGAGACCAATCACAAGGAACAAGAGGAATTTGATGACATTGGGGCCAACTTCCCAAAATTCCTTAAAGCCCAGCAAGAGATGGAAGGAAAGGGAGAAATGATCTCTGGCTGTGATTTATCACGGCCCCACTGCATCCTGGCACCACGCTGAGCCTTTGCTGGGATGCTCGAGGTTCCTGAACAGGCTCTGCTGGCGGATGCTCAGCTCTGCACAGAGGCACCAGGAGGGCTTTGCTCCTCCTGCCTCTGCCTTTGCAGTCCCTTCTTCCCAAGAAGCCCTTATCTCCTCATAGCTGCTTCCCTGGGCGTTGCAAATAGCACTATCTGTTTTCTCCCCAGTGCTCCAGAGGGGAAACTGGGCATTTCATTTCCAAATAAACCCTTCGTTATTTTTTTTCTCCTACTGCTGCCAAAGTGGTTGTAATAATAATAATTAATCATGAGCACGGAGCTCTCTTTTGAATGGGACAGTATTAGTAATACTTGGCTTGCCGTATCATGCTTTACAGACATTAACTAATTAATCCTCACAATGCTCCCCTGTCTTTTACTCATGGTTGCGTGGAGCAACAAAAGGTGCTTTGCTTTTTATCACGCTTTCCTGAGCAAGTGGCAATGAGCAGCACCAAACCTCTGGGATAAAACCCTTTGTTATGATCCCAACAAAAAGCCAGTTGGGGTTGGAGATGCTCAGCAGCACCGCAGGGCCATCAGCATCCCCAGCCCATTCTCCTATCACCCACGGAGAACAGGGGAGAGGGGTGCTTTGAGCAGGGTGTGCAGTTTGGCAGGGTGCCCTCCGACCGCCAAGCTTCTCCTGTAAGGATTAACAGCTGCGTGCAACGTTCCCCCATTCCTCTCATTTCCTGACTTGCTCAGGTCTTTTTTTCCCCTCTCACCAAGAACAATGCGAGGGTTTTGAAGCTGGAGCTGTAATGATGCTGGAGTGTTCAGTTTCCCGTTATGATTCCTCATTATGAAGTTATTTCTCCATGATTTGAAATATAAATGATGCCTTTGATGTCTGCGCTTTTAAAATTGCTCTTTTTAATTTTCTTCCTTTAGTTTTTGTTTATGGTTTTTATTTTGTTTTTTTTTTTTCCCCAGCCCAGCCCCAACCCCCAGCACCGCTTAACTCAACCCCACCGCTCCGCTGCGGCGTTGTAAACACGGCTTGGGCAGAATAAATAAACTGCCTCGAATTGCAAGATTTTGCTTTGAACAAATGGGATAATTGGGGCAGCTGGAAAAAAAAAATGGAGATAGAAAGAAAGAAAGAAAGAAAGAAACAGCTTTGAATGCGATTTATTTATTTATTTATTTTTTTTTTCTTAAGGAAGGGGAAATAAATCCCAAGCCACCCTCCTTCATCATAAACAAAATGAGATGAGCCCATCTGGACTGGGAGCACTGCTGTGTGTGCCCTGAGCTGTGTCCCCAATGCAACCCCCGTCCCATCTCCTCCCTCCCACAGCAGCACAGCAGGACGGGGTGCTGTGGTGCATTCACAGCAGGGAAGTGTGAGCTGCAGATAAGACCCTGCCAATTTTGTTCTGAACTTACTTAATTAAAAGCCATGGACTCCTGGTGCTGGGGTGCTGCCAGTTCTGCTATCATCCCCAAGTTTTCTCTTACACAAGTGAATTTTGTGCCCTTTTCCCCTGTTTCTGCAACTTGCACAACACTGTGTGCCTCTCCAGGAGCACAGTGCACGACTTTGGGGTTGCTTGGTGTGGCCATGTGTGCACCAAAGCCGCACTCC
The DNA here is from genome assembly GCF_023343835.1 of Lagopus muta. NCBI lineage: Eukaryota > Metazoa > Chordata > Aves > Galliformes > Phasianidae > Lagopus > Lagopus muta. The sequence continues at coordinate 765,136 of NC_064454.1, read as the reverse complement.
CTCATTCTCCATGTGCTCCAAAGTCGAGCACTGCCCATAGGGCAGCGGGGAGCAGTGTGGGGGTAGAGAAGACCTGATACACTTCTCTTGGCAAAGTGGTGCAGTGGAATGCCAGCATTTGTGGGCAGCAGGGAGCCCATGAGCACCGCCAGGCTTTGCTTGCCTGATGCTGGCAATGAAAGCCCCATGGCTGCAAGTTTAATTAAAAGTCATTGTTTGGTTTGCATGGTGGGGGCCCAGCTTTCCTCAGGTAAAAGTGAGTGCAGATGGGATCTGCGGGTTCAGCAGCAGGTGCGTTACCTGCAGTGGCAACTAATGGAGCGTGGGAGTGGGAGGCACTATGGGGAGCAAATTGGAAGAAGAGAGGAAATTGAGCTCCAGCCCAGGCTGGCAGCATCCCTTGGGAGAGCTGGGGAGAGGGAAGATGCTTCCCGAACAGCAGGACCGGACTTCTGCCAAGGCAGATAAGTCAAGGGGAAAGCGATGCTCAATTATTTTTTATTTCTTCAGCTTAACGTTGCCCTTGCCTGATGCTTTGGCTGCATTTCCCACCTGTCTCATTGGCACCTCAGGAAGGCAGAGATGGATGGCATCCTGGTGACACCAGGCACCAAGGCAGTCGTTGCGACGGGGTGACGAAAGTCGCCAGTAACTTATCCAGCTCAAAATGAAGTCAAGGGTGGCTGAGGTCCTATTTAAAATCTACACGAGGCTTGTTTTTATCAGCCCCCCCTCTAAGCTGGGCACGTTATTATTTTATAAAAATAAGTTATTAATAGGGAATCAGGCTCAGATGAAAAATTCAACAGCGAGCGTGATTTAAGTTTTTATCTTATAACAATGTCCACAGAATGGATTTCTTCTTGAAAAGGACAAACCGCGAATTAAAGTGATAGTCAGATGATAAAAAACCTCACTTAAAATATATATTTCTTCCCCATGTTATTAATAACATGTGGGATTAATATTTTAAACAGAATGAATTTTAAGAACGTGATTTACAAGCCAGATTGAAAGCTTTTCGCTGGGGTTGTAAAATCGTGGCCAGAGCTGCCCTCAGTCATTGCGAGAGCTCTATGTATATTTCATAGCTGTTAAATGTAGCACTTTCATCCTCCCCCCTCATCTTCAGCATGCAGCCTTCTCTTTATCCTCACCCCCAGTGCCACTGCTTTGCTGGGATGAGGGGATCTGCTCTGCACAAAGCCCAAGGAGCCCTTTGCCCAGCAGTAATTCCAGCCCTAACGGTTGTGGCACTTCCAAAGAGCACAGGAGGGTTTCATTGTCTGGTTCTCACGCACCAGAGCAGGATGGAGAAGTCTATAACTCAGCACTGAGTTGCAGCCAGGCACAGGATGCATAATTTATCCTACAATTCCCCATCAATTGGTTATGAAAAGTGCCCTCTCTGTGATGGGCTGTATTAAGTATGTACGAGGGAAGAGATAAATCTAGTTCCCAAGGAAACTAACTTCCAATTTCAGATTGTTGGCAAAACTTTACTTACTCCTCAGTGTCAACACAAACTTCTTATTTGACCAATTTGGGAGTCAGAAAGCAGAATTTTGGTGCAGAACAGAGCAGCATTGCTGTGTATAACATACATGCATGTCCCTTCACCACTCGCTGTTGGAAAACATTCAGCTCGTCCCAGCTGTAGTGCTGGGATGAGTGAGGATGGCTTCAGTGAGGCTGCAGTGCCCTGAGCAGGAGCTGGGGGAGACGAACTGCCCTGCTGCAGCTTCTGGCTGATGGTTTGCCAGTGCTTTTGTATTGCTTCCTCCCAGCGTGGGGATGTGGAAGCTGCCTGCCTTCCCTCACTCAGTAAAGCTCTTTGCTCTGCGTTTGCACGGCTGTTTTTCAAAGAGGGCAAAGCAGAAGAAAGGAGTTTGATGGATTTGCCCATTTATTACAGCAATAAATAAAAAGTAGCAAAGAGGCTATTATAAATAATAAATAAAATAAAGGGGTCCCTAGCACATGGTCTCTCCCAGCCCCAAACGCTGCTGTTCCCAATGGAGAGCTGCATCCAGCATCACCAGATCTAAGAGCTTTGGGTTTCCCATTCAGGGCCTCCATGGGACTGGCTTCCTGGCAGGCTCTGGGCAGCTTTTTCCCTTGGTTTTAGGTAGTTTGGAGGAGAAAATAAAGGGGAAAAAAAAAAAAAAAAAAAAAAAAAGCAATACAACCCCACAAAAAATCAACCTAATAGCATGGGAGCATTGGTATGCATAAGGCTAAAGGGTGAAAGATGATACTCTTTGGAAATAAAGGAAGAGGAGTGGCTCCGGACACATAAATGCCTAAGTGGGGATGCTTAAATAATTCAAGCAGAAGAATGAATAAAAGCAAAATGCCTGGTCAAGGCAGGGGAGGAAGAGGTCACAGCAAATCTGGGCAGAGGGAGAAGCGCTGGACTGAACCCAGTATTCCGTGGGGCACAGTCTGGATTCTGCCCCTTCAGGTGTTTTCCTCCACCTCGTAGAGCCTTCCAACAGGTGGATTCAATAGCTGCTCCTTTTTTTCCCATTGCAACAAGGGGGACAAGTGTTTGAGTGCTCAAATGGCATCACAGTTCTCCTTGCAGCGCTGTAAAAAGGCAAAGCTTTGGGCTGTCATTGCCTTAAAAGTAGGACAAATATGACTAAAGACTTTGCAAGGACACGGATGGGACGTCCCGATGCTCTCAGTGTGAGTGAAAGGGGAAAAAAAACAGGGAGAGAGGAAGGGCAAATAAACCCCTCACCTCCTCCACCAAATTGCTTTTACTTAACAGTTTAGGTCAGCTTCAAGTAGGTCACAAGGATGTGTGTATCTTCAGAATAAAGTCTTTAATCGGCTGATGGATATGAAAAAATAAATTACAGTGGCAAAATGTAATAAACGTTAAAGGGAAAATGATGAGGGTAATATAACTACATTGATTTAACTAGGATGATATAGAGGAATTGTCTGGTTTATAGGTCTTTAGATGTCTATTAGTGGCTCTGTATTAAGGAATAGGGCTGTTCTCTTGATATACTTAAGAGCTGTCAGTAATTCCTATTTCACAGTCGGCTGCTTCAATTCAGAGCGCGCGGTGCAGCCCCAGCGACCCCATTGCCGGCGTGCTGGAGGGTGACGGTGTGCTCAGGGCTCCTGTTGTGCTGCTGGATGGCCGAGCATCGCTCAGCAGTAGTGCTTGGGCTGAGAGGAGGCACTGCGGTGGCATTTGTTTTAATAATGCCCTGGGCTATGGCACACTGCAGGGAAAGTCAGCTCGTGTGAGGGGAAAAGCCCCCAGACCTCCAGCCTATGGGCTTTGTGAGTCAAACCACCTTTCCCACAGATTCTTGGGGGCTCGTCTGAATTTTTAGGCTATTCAACACGTATTTTTATTCTTGTGGTCAACATGCATGTGCCTAATGTGGACCAGTATATGGGAATTGGTGCTGCTGACGCTGCTCTCCCTTCCCTCCTGCTAATGAGCACTTCGGCACATAGTGCTGCAAGGGAAGCCCTAATGGAAACATCAGAATTATGTGAGAACTGGAAGCAGCATCCCATTCCTACCATGCTGCTCAGACAGCTCACACCGAGCCTCTGGATACCCCTTGGGTGCAAAAGATGTTTGTCATCTCAGAGCTACATTTGTAATTGAGAAAAGCACATTCTGGTTGATTCTGGAGAAGCGAGGCAATGCCAGGCCCAGCAGCTCATGGAGATGTTCAGTGTTCTTCACTTTGCTCCCTGAAACCAAGAGCATCGCAGCCTTCTCCAAGGAAGGAGTTTTGCACTGAAACCAGCACATTAAGCTACTTGAAACAAGATCACCAGATATCATACCTTACCAAGCAGAAGGACAGACAGGCACAGCTCTCTTTGCAGCCCACTCACTGCAGGGAAATAATAACTCTCCTTAATTAGACCCACAGGGCTCGTGTCCCCTTCTGCAGAAGGCTACCATGCAGCTGATGGTGGGGACTTTCTTCAGGCTTTTCCTCCAAAGTGCCATTGGCCACCTTCCTCCCTGATTGATAACCCACTAAAACGACCCCCTAGAATGTTTTGTTTTGTTTTCCATAAAGTTTTCCAAGGGGAAATGAGACATTTCCAGATTGTAAGGATCAAAAGGGTGGGAGCACCCCATAGTTTGCAATGAATAAGAGCAGAGGAGTGTTTGGAGAGCATCCATCTTCATCCCACCTGGGAGGAGGCAACCAGCTCCAGGTGTAAATACGCTGCAAAACACATTGCTCCTCATCACTCCTGCAGGGGCTGCAGCTCTGAATGCTGTGTGGTTCCTTCCAGCCTGGCTCTGCAGAGCATCACATGCTGCTGGCTGCAAAAGGGCTCAGCCCTCCATCCACAGAGCAGCACAGAGTGTTACAGCAAATCCCAAATGAAACATGGAATAAATAAGAGACAGGATGGGTCTGATCCCCAAACTGCCTTTTTTTTTTTTGCTTCTTAGCAAGAGAGGAACATTTTGAAGAGCATCAGAAACATGACGGAAAGTTGTTTTGCTGGATATTTCATAACGTTCTCACCCGAAGCACTTTGGCTGCTTTTTTTTTTTAATATTATTTTTATTTTTCATAGCTTAAAAGAGGTTTTTATTGAAAATCTGGTTTTTTTTTTGGGAGCAAGAAAATCAATGAAAATATATCAGTTCAGGCTTTTGTTAAAGAACTACGAAAAGGTCCCTGTGTGCAAAAAAGAAAAAGCCTAAATGTCTCATTTGGATCAGACACTGAACTTTTAAATGTCTCATTCCGTGCCGTGAATCCACACCGAATTCAGAATTGTACCCAATGGTTTGTGAAGATCCAAGTGCTACTGTGAGCAACTCATAAACCAGAAACAAAGGGCTGAAACCATCGGAGGAATGGTTTGCAATGATTTATTTGGCTAATTCTAGCCATGACGGAGTTCCTGGTGCTCCGATAATCTCTTTAGCATCGTCAGATTGTGCGTGGTGTGCGGCAGCTTTACCCATAGCTGTTCCCTCCTGCCTGCTGTTAGCATTAAACAAACACAAAATAGAGGTGGAGTGCAATTGATCTGACACTTTTCTGAGCTTTCTCTGCCCCCAAAGCATCAAGGTTTCCCTTTGGGAGGGTTCTGTATTTCCACCCTTCTCCCCATGCCTGCCTTCCTCTAAGCGCTCATTGCTCTGAGCACGCATCGCTCCTTCTTTATTTCTATTTTTTTTTGCTGGACATATTCCAGCAGATCTGGACCGTGTTTGATATCACTCCCAGCAAAGCATGCAATGTGCAAAGATTTCAGTGAAGTGTGGAAGCAAAGCAAGAGATGTTTTTATCTCGCGGCCTCTTCCCCGCATAGCCCTCAGCTCTCCATCCCAGCTGCATCCCCAGAGCCTCCATCTGTCCTAGAGGTCTCCTGTAAGGGTCGGGGATGCAGAGGCCAATGGGTGCAGCAGGGATGGGATGGTGGAATGGCCCAAACCATGCATCCTGTGCCTTGCAGGTTTGGGAGCAGGGGCAGATCCCACTGCCGCAGCTGAGCAATACAATGCACAGTATGGACATTGGATATACGATAGCAGCTACAGAGAGGAGGAGGATTTCTGGAGCACTGGAGCAGCCATGTGGATGGGAGCATCCATAAGGACATTCCCAGAACTGCTGCAAGAGGGCAGGAAAAAAACAAGTCAGAGAAAAAGGAAAACCCCCCAAAACTCTTTGTCACAAAAGGCTGAGGTGGAATGCGACATCTTGAGAACAAATATATATAAATATGACGTGGAGAGAAATGTCTGTGCATAGTGGGAAATGAATGCATGCAGAAAGAAAATTGTCAATGTCAAGCTGTTCTGGTGAAACATTTCTCGCAGCTAACACTGCCATTCTGAATCTAAAAAAAACACACACACAAAAAAAAAAAAAAAAAAAAAAGTGATGCTTCATGTTCAAAACCCTTTGGTTTGGGTTTTGGGGTTGGACACGCAGCCCTTAAGTGGAAATGGAACATCCTTGGCTCTGCTGTTCCAAGACAAAAGCCAGCCTGCGTCCATTTCCCCATTGCTCCAATTTCAGGACCAGCAGCAGACAAGGAATCCACTGACCATAGCTCTAACAGCCTGAGCAGTGTGATAAGGTCACATCCAGGCAGCAGTCACCACTCCTCCTGTCACCTCTCATCAGTCCTTGCTCCCCAGATGCCATTTAATTAAAGATTCCTAAAGACTTTCCCTGCTTAAGACAATTCCAACCTGGGTTTTCATTGTCAGCACTGGGAATAGGCGGATTTGTGCAGGAGGATGAGCCAGGGGCTGGAAATGCTGCTCCAGTTCATGTGGATATTAAAAACAAGGAGCCCCTCCAGCTCTGTGTCCTCTCTGCCCTTAGATAAATAAAACACCAGGCTGAGCCCTGCAGACAGCAGCACCACCGGGGCCTTTCTCAGCCCTTCCCTGCTCGGCCGCTTCCCACATGCTGACTAATCCATTCGTTATTAGTTAATAATGAGCCATGCTAATTAACAGCAGGGACAGTGGCTTCCCCTGCTCTGTGCCATGCCACACATGCCCCTGGCATGTTAGATAAGTGAGGAGATGGCCGACATGGCTGCATGGTCCGCATGTGGGACAGGGACCTGCTTTTAGGGACATTTCCAGGTCTCCACAGAAGAGAAATTTTTGGATGGGGATGGAATTGTGCAGGAAGGCTTCACACCAACCCTACCAGCAGGCTGTGGGATGAGGGAGGGGATGGGATGTCTCACATGGGTGGGATATAATGTTTATGAGACACTGAAGGGTCCCCATCAGGAAGACCCATCTCAGCCCTATGGGGGATCCTGAAAGGCTCAGATCTTCCCACACAGCCACAGTCCCAAATGAACCCCAGATGTGAGGGCTCCGAAGGCTTCACTGCCCAAAGGCACATGTCTGCCTGCTCCCAGGGGGCATTTTGGGACAGGACACAACTGAAGGGGGAAAATCCCACCCAGGAGCTGCAGGGCAGGAGCAGCATGGAAGTGGAGTGATCTCAGCACAGAGCTGCTACTGCAGAGGAGCATCTCGGGCTGCTGAGCTACTGGAGAAACAGATGGCACCAGGTTAAATGTGAACTGCACATCTAAAAAATAAAAATGGTGTTTGTGCCCTTCCCTGCACCTTTATGATATATACAGATACGGAACGGGGGTTTATTTTGTTCAGAGGAAAGCATTTTTCTCTCTCTCTCTCTTTTGGTTTCGGACTTTATTTCAGTGTCTGCCTTGCACAAGCTGGGGAGCACAGCTGCTCTGGAGGGGGGCTTCAGCTGTGGGAATGGGAAGAGCTTTGGGAACAACCAAAGCCGCAATGCAATTAATTGCAAGAAAATCCTAGCAGGGAGCATGCCAGCATCCCTGTATCCCTTGGCCATTTTCTAAACGGGCAAAGCTCTCCAAAAGAGCATGAAAGCAATGGGAAGATCTAAAAATGCCATTCTCCAGCTTTACAAACTCAGATCATGACTGCGGAAGGGGAAATGCCCTTCCCCACTCCATCAGGGATTGGGGCACACTCTCATTTTGCTGCTGTCATTAAAATGATGTCAGCATAATTACCTCACCCAATGAAGAAGCCTGTCCCTTTCTCCCATTTATCCTCTCAGAGTGCAGTTATTTGCAAAAGGCTGTGTTTCCATACAGGCTGGATTCAGAGGGGCAAATGGAGAGGTGAGAGCCCCTGCAGAAGGTTTGCAGTGAGACCACAGAGCGGCCCATTAATACAGGTGGGACAGGCAAACAAACGCTGTGTGCAGCAGGGCACGCAGACAGCTGCACTTAACGGAAGGACTGCTATTCAGTTGGAGACAAAAGAGAAAATGTGCGTTTTTGGAAAAATAAAACTGCTTTTTTTGTTGTTCTTTTTTACTTTCTTTCATTTTCTGCAACCCAGCAAGAAAAATATATAATTCATGTTGAGATGGGGAACAGCTGAACGATGTACAGCTGAAGCTGTGGCTGAAGCAGGAGGAGGGGACCCAGCGGGCAGGGGGTGCAGAGCTGGGGAGGGCAGTGAGCAGAAACACAGCATCACAAACCCCCCAGGGTCTGCACTGCCTACTAGGCAGAGAGGTCAAGTGTTTGGATATGGTATAGCAGCAATGCTGAGTCACAGCCTGAAGCAGTGATGAAGCACCTGGTAGGAAGGCAGGGCCAACCCAGGGCAGCTCAGGTGCATGCAATGCACTGAGTGATGGAAGGGATGGAGCCAGGATCCACCCCTTCCCAGCCCTCATTTAAGGGCTGGCAGTGGAGAGGAGGGGGTCTTGCTGGAGGTCCCTACATCCCTGAGGCTTTTTGAAGGTAAGTAGTTTCTGGTTTTTTTTTCTTTTTTTTTTTTTTTTTTGTATTTTTGTGCCCACATTGTTGCATTTGAACATATCCTCACTTGCTGCAGCCCAGGACTTTGCTACTCCTTTGCTGTCATTCCTGCACTTTCCATCACTTTACAGTGTTATTTATGGGCTTGCCAATTAATTAAACTTCTGGTTGGCCCTTTGAAGAAAAAGGAAAACAAGCCCTTTGGCAGGAAAAGTCTGAGGGACTTTTTCTTCCTCTTTAGCCAGTTGAAGTAATCCCACTGTCAGAGTAATTCCCTAAATTTCATCAGAAATGTGCTCCAGAAGCTCTTTGGGTTAGCAGTGGAACGCAAGCTGTGTGCCCCTAACACTATGATGGGATACTTGGTATGGCAAGGAATGATGCTTATCCTTGGTGTCACCTGCAAGATGCAGAGCTCTGGGCAGAAGGAACGCAATAACCCAGAGCTCATAATGCTCAGGGCACTTCATTAGCTGGATTCTCACTTACACCCGTGAGCACAGATCCCACAGCCATTCTCTGTGAGAAGCTCAAGTGCACCTGAGATGCAGCTCCTCCAGAGGAAAGAATCTCCTTGACTACAGGGAGTGAAGTGGGTTGGGATCATCTGGGGTTGAGTTGAATCTCCTTGACACCAAGGTGGGTGAAGGTTGTCCTTCACTTGAGTATGGAAATATTTAAGCTTCTTTCTGAGGCTTGATTTGCAAACTGAGGCATAGCAACTGCGTGGGTACAAAGAAACCAAGACCTCTCATCACCCATATCTGAGCAAAGAATCCTCCTTAGCTTTCCTCCCAGCAGAGATCTCTTCCATGGAGCAGAGGTGTGGGCGATAGCTGGGGTCAAGGAACTCTTCTGGACTTGACTCTCAGGCAAACACAACTGCAAAGAAATGCCCAGGAGACAGTGATCTTCACTGCAGTGGTCCACCTGAATGCTGAGCTTAATTAATCTAAAAGATAATGTGGTGATGTGAGTGTAGAGGGAGAGATCTGGTGGCTGCATCTCTTGCTGCTTGGGGATGCAAATGGTTCTAGGAGTTGATAGTGGAAAAAAGTTGGACCATAAGAAGTGGAGTTGGTGGGGGATGTGTCTCCATGAGGAGGAGGAAGAAAGGATTTGGCTGTGATACACAAAAAGATGCTCATCTTCTTCTGAGTGGGTAGTGAGGCTGTAACAAATGCAATGTGATAATATCTCAGCTGGCATGAGTTCAGATAAAGTGATGAGAAGTGCTGCTGCTTGGGAACAAGAATTTTGGAGATGAGGTTCACTGAGGCTTCCAGCATCTTCAGAAATTCTTTGAGAGTCATCTCTGATGCTACTGAAGACCTTGGTGATATGACTTAGGGTAGGGGACACCCACAGAGCCCATCATCATGGTCCCCATGCTGTCACTCCATGCTGACAGAGCAATGGGATGCGATGCATTTGCTGACTCACTGCCTTTCCAGGCAGTGCTGAATGACCTTTTAGGAGCTTCTCTTAGCACTTAATCAGTATGTGACATCCTCAGGACTTCTCAGGTGAGACACACTCTTCCCTGAATACCCAAACAAGTTCACATATGAATGGTGAAAGAATGAGATTTTTGCCATCTGATTGCAGCCTGTTCCCATGACTGACACACAGAGGCAATGCTTGCTTTGGTGCACAGCCTATTTGCTATCTCTTCACCATACTTGTTTCTTTGAAGCCTGAACAGCCTCCAGATCATTCAGTGATTCTTACAAGGTGACACACGGCTGTTCTCATTGCAGGGACAGCAAAGGGAGAAGATAACTGACTTGGCAGAGGTTGCAGTGAAAACCTGCAGTGGAGCACAGCCTCAAACTCTGCTTTCCCAACATACATTACCCCGATTACAGGTTGAACCATCACAGCAGAGGAATAATGTCCATATCCTTTCTTTACACCAAAAGAAGATGCTGGAGGCATTTGGCCTCTGGCTGAAATTCAGATTCCTCCCCTTTGAATTGCATCTTCTGCTATTGCTGTGTTACAGCAGAGGAGTGATGTCAGCACACCCGTGCTGGATGCTGCCCACATTCAGCAGCTCAGTTATTGTTATTGCTGTTGTTACAGAATAAATCATTCCTTAAGCTCCTCTCTTCCATGGCAGATTGTCCATGAAAGACTTGCAATCTCTGCACGGAGACACAGGTTGACAGACTAAATCAGATCAGTAATCAAATCCAGATCCCATCTCCTACTACCTGCTATGAGTTATTGGTACCAGGAAATGTGGAAGGAGAATCTGCAGGCTGCAGTTCAGGAGGAAAGAAACAGGGAAGGTTTCTACTTAGATCTGAGCTAGAAAAACTATGTGGAAATCTCCCATTTGCATTGTTTATCTAATGGTATTAACTCTTCTGTTTCTGGACATGAGGGTATAGCAGATATAACATCTGCTGTCTGCAGATGTGAAGGAACTGGAGCTCAGAACAGGCATTCACAGCTGCTGACACCAAAGCGGGGAGCACAAGGGCTGAATGGAGCAGGAAGGTTTCTCTTCAACCTGGACAGAAGTTATCTGGAGTCCTAATTCATACATGAATGTCTTCTACTAAAACTTATCAGCCACAGCAATCCCCCATTTGGCATTTGTGGCACCAGGAGGTGAAAATTTGCCCTCAGAACAGGTGGAGGAGGAACTGTGACTTGGATCTCCATGTTTCTTCATTGGTTTTTGTTTTCCTTGTGACGTAGGTCCTCTTGCTCGTATCTTCTGATACAAGCTGAGGTTTCCTTGCCCTCAGACTCAGCACGGTCTCATGGATGAGAAATCAGAGGAGCACAGCAGCACTGGTCCCTGTGCAGCTCTGCACTGAGGTCAATACTGAGCTTGTCTCTCATAATAGAACTCCTCACAGAGACACAAGCAAAGCTATGGGCTCAAAACTGCACTTGTTGCTTCTCCTAGGATTTTTGGCTCTAAATCATCCCTATTTGGAGCAATTGCTTGATTTTTACAAAGGATGAAGATTGGAGTTTTGATTATTTAGTTGCATCAAAATAGAGTTTTCTTCATTTGGCAGTAGAGATTCAAAGCTTCATGCTGTGGGGTTTTCTGGCATGAATTTCCATATCCCCCTGGTGTTGTGCTTGGCAGAGAGGGCAGTGCTGCCTGGGTGTGCAGCCCCACCTTCCTGCTGCTCCAGGGGCAGCCAGTGCTGAGAAAGCAAATGGGAGGATGGATTTCCTCTTGTACCATTCTAATAAAGTGACAGGGACGGAGCTGGATGCCTCCTGATGTACAGCAAAATCCAAACAGGTCTGAAGCTGCCCCTGCACCCTTGCCTCAGTTTTGCATTTTTTTCTACATGCAACTGAGTGCCAAAGTATCAGCAAAGGATGAGCAAGGCCCTTCCACCACAACAAATAAAGCAGTGGCTCAGGAATGGGGGCGAGAGATCAAGCACCCAGTTTCTTTGTGCTGGAGAACCTCAAACACTCGTGGTTAGGCTTCATCTCTCCTCAGGAGAGGTTTCCACTTTCCAGACCCATGCAGGTACTCACCCCACCGCTGGGGGTTCATGTCCAAGTGGGATTTAAGTCCCCTGCCCCTATTGCAAAGCCTGAAGCCTGGGGTTTATTCTCTCTTATGAAAAGCCACTTATACAGACACTTACCTCCTTTTATTTTTTCAACTGTAGCACCAAGTTTATCCTCTCTCCTCCCATTTGCACTTATTCTTTCTATATTGCAGCTGCTGCTTGGTGAGGGGCACGCGTGTTTTAAAACACTGCAGTGGGGCTGCAGCTGCATTAGCAGGAGAAAAACCTCATATTTGCCCAAAGGAGGAGTCAGAATCCCATCTGGATTTAGCAAGGTCAGAGTGCAGCCGACCTGAAGCTGAATGCCAGCATGTTGCTGTGTGTGCTTTCAGGTGACACGCGTTTCTCACTAGAGAAGAGATTATATCCAAGCAGTGGGATGCAGCCATTAAGAAGAAAAACTCACTGCTGCCCCATGCAGCACTCATCCAACTGTAAAAGAAATCCCTCTCCTTTCTATGTTGGTGGTAATTAAAACCACCAGGCTTGTGTCTCATACCCATCTCAGGGAAGGATCAGGCTGTGCCTTCACAAGGGATGTGGGGTTGCACTTTGTGCACTCAATGCTTCGCGTGCCACTGGCTTTTGGTGGATAAAAGCCCCATCGTCTGCATCTTTTCCCAAACCTCTTTCTTTTGCAGCACTCCCACCCACAGAGGGTAAGGAAGGGTAGATGTGTGTATCAGGCCGTGGATGCTTCCACCCCCAAGACCTGATTTGCCATTGAGGGAGCATTTCTAATAGTTCATGCAAAGCTTTTTGTGGAATAAGGTAAGCCCATGGGAGTGTTTCATCCCTCTGGGGGTGAGCTGCTTGGTAGGAGCTATGGGTTTGCTTTGGCAGTGTGGTTTCAGAAAAAAACCTTTTCGGTTTCCAAGGAGGAAAAAGTAAAATATTTTTCTGGCTATCAGAGCCATAATTCAAGAAAAAAAATGTGGAAGCAGAGGTGGATGCCAACTAGCCCCAGATTGAGGGATATTCTATGATGCTTTTGCCCTTCCTCCCCTCATGGCAGCCCCAGAAGAACTTCTGAGCTGCTGCTTCCCCAAACAGAGCTCCTGGATGTGCTCTGCTTCAAGGGGAAAAGCAATTGCTGCCAGATTTGGCAGCTTTGGCTCCTGCTACCCATGTCATAGACAAGGGCAGATACTGGGTACTTCCCAGCTGGGTTTTGAAGAGCATTGCCATATAGGTGGTATGGATATGGATGATATAGATGGGAATGGCATAGGAGTAGGAGTAAGTGTAGGTGTGGGTGTAGATACACTGGATGGATTCTAATAGGAATGATTGGGATATAGATTATATGTCAATGATAAGGATATAGATCAAATTCACGTGGTTATGAATATATGTAGTATTGATGTGAATGTGATAGTACAGATATCAATACAGACAGACATAGATATATACACAGATATAAATACAGATGGAGTAGATACAGATGTAGATGCAAACATGCTGCTACAAGAAAAAAACTGGTTTTCTGTGGGCAGTGGCACAGTTTAACCACTCAGCCCCGCTCAGAGGAGAAGGAGAGCATCACCCACACACCAAGAGGTAAAAGCAAGGGGAGAAAAGTTGAACCAGTCGACTTGAAACTCCTGCAGAACCCCCCTCTGGGAGAAAAAGCATTTGTTACATTAATCGGTGCTGGAGATAGTGCCAAACAAATGAAAGTTATTAAAGGAAGGGAGATGGATGGAACTCAAGTCATCCGTTTGTTTTGCCAGCGCCAAATTCGTTTCCAGAAAAAGCCCTTATCAATTTCCAGGGAATAGTTTGCCCTGTCAGTGTCGACTGGGTGTTAATGTTCTTTACGGCTCTGTTAGAGCCGGTGCAGTGACACCAATCTAAATAAGGGAGGAAGGAAGGCTTAATCAGCCTGTCACTGACCAGTTATTAACATTTGAGAACAAGGGCATTAAAGGAGAAAATTCTGAGAGGTCAATTTGTACTTCAGGAGAGGAACCAAAGAGATAAGGAGAGAAAACTTGGAGGAGAAGCACAGCACCAGGCAGCCTACAGCCACAGGAGAGGGGAGGACACCTCTGCAAGGCACCCACAGCACTATCCATCCCTAGGGATGAGCACTGAGCAAGCAAATGATGACCCCTGGGGAGGACCTGAATGGTGAAGGGCAGAAAAGGCATTTCCCCCAGTGAGGGACCCCAGCTCTCCCCGTCCTTGGCAGTGCTGTCCCCTCCCCACTCACACCCCTGGGGTGGCTGCATCTCCATGGGGCTGTATGTGATTGCTGCACAGCCCCATGGGATGAAAGCTGTGTGCTTAGATATGGTTTATCCCTTCCAACCCCTGATGATAATCCGGGATTAGTCCTTCCAGCGTATGATTACGTTTTGCCCACTCGCTTTGAAATGACACCATTCTGGCCCTTTTCTTTCAGCTTGTCCCACCAATCCTTAGGAAAACTGTTTGCCAGGCTCTGATTAAACCCTGCATGTAGCAAAGTCCCACTGGGATCCCAAACAACTTCACGTGTCCATTCTCTTCCCTTCTCCTCTGCTGAGCAGCCCTATCCCTCTGACGTCCCCATGGGGACAGGACATGCCTCACTATACACAAGTGCATATATTCATCTCCCATAATAAATATGCAGTTTTGCCAGCAGCAATGACTCCTGACCATCATTCCCCCAGGCAGATGGATGCATTGGAAGAAACCATCTTGTAATGTCAGCCGGGCTCCGTCTGGGAGCATGGCATCAGCTGGGAAGCCAATGCTGCTGCTCCCCATTAGGCTTATTCGCTATCTGTGTTGCTGGGCCATTAAAGGAGCTGTGTGAAAGCTGTCTGGCTGTTCACAGGAGCAGTGGAGCAGCGGGAGAGACAGCAGCCGTCCCTCAAATGATTTCTCCGGGGGGAACAAAAAGAGAAATAAAAAAAAATTCAGTGACAGAGGAGTCAGGAGAGCCAACTTTCTTAGTAGTTTTTTATTGCTATTATTATTTATTTATTAAGAGAGGAGATCTGTTTTGTTTTCAAGCTCATCTCATGTGTTATTCCTGCTTTAAGAGTAAGGAACCTGACTCTGACACCTCCAGACCCTGTTAAGGCTGATGATGCTCTTTGGGCCAACTGTGCTGCTGATGGTTTGTTGGCTCCTGCCTGAATGAATGCTACAACCTCATGTTTAGGGTTGTACAAAGGATGGATGGATGCTTCTGCTGCGAAGGTGGATGCAACCCTCTGATTCCTATGGCCCACTGCTTGATCCAGCCTTGGTAGCCCCAGTTAAGTTTTGAGTGAGAATGCAAATCCATTGTGATTCACTGGAGGGGGAAAATGTAACACTGAGCCTCCAGGCCCAGTTGTTGCTGCTCCAATGGCTCCTCCTGTAAGATCTGAATCCATGAAAGATGGTTTTAATACCCGGCATGTCGCAGGGGTATTTGTTTGGTGACAGCGCACGTTAAAGTCAACCAGCCCAAATCCAACCAATAAATAAACTGAGGCTGAAAGTTGGGCTTGCCACAATGCGCATGGGAGGGGAGGGGGGGAGATAGATGGGTTTTATTATTGCTATTATGGCAATTATTATTATTATTATTATTTATTGGGTAAACAGAAGGAAAAGCAATTCCGTCTCCTAGTCCAAAGGCCCAATTGCCATGGCTGGCTTGCAATGACAGCTCTGTGAAGCAGCACAATAGCAACAAATTATAAATCATTGCCTTTTGTTTCAGATTGAGTGCTGAGAGTCAGCGACTCACCCTCCATTGCCTTCCCACAAAGAGGTCTCAGGAGGAAAATAGAGCTCAGCAGGAACCCCACACTAGTGGGGCTGAGGGCTGTGTGCTTCCATTCCATCCCTACTGCCCCCTGAACACGGTGGCGCACAGCAGGATTGCAGAGCAGGGGTTGCCTGCCATAAGCCAACCCAAACACCACCATGAAGTGTTGAATTTGGCTTCCCTTTCCTCATTAGAGCTGATTACACTAATCAACATGTTTGTTTGGGGTGGATGTATTTTGTTGTCCTTTTTTTTATTATTATTTCTTTGGAACATGAACAACTTGGCTGTTGCAAGAGAGGGAGTTCTCAAGGGGGACTACAGAGACCATCCACCTCCTCCTGTATGTGGATGGGTGGAGCAGAGCCTTTTTGCATGGCACCAGAGTGCTCTGAAAAGGATTAGTGCTCTCCTAAAAACTCAACCACAGCCTTCCATGGAATGGTTTGCTACAATGCCTCAGTTTCCCCCAAGGAACTGCAGGTTTTGCTCTCACCCCACTGTTAGATTAGATTCATTTCTGCAAAGAAGAGATGTAGGGATGCTGGACAGTAATGCTGGCTGGGTTACCCAGGGCAGGATGCACCGTGCTGCAGTGCACATCCCCTGGGATGCAGTGCTCGGTGCATGGTGCTGCCGAGCTGCTCAGGTTTTAGCCAAAGCTGCTATAGCAGCGAGACTCCACTGCTCGCACACTTCAGTCCATTAAACCTACAATGGATGATCCCCGTGGATTAAATAAGACTGTGATTGGAAAGTTCATTTGAAAGCTTTCGCCAGTGTGAGCTCCAAACTGCCCCAGCCTGCTGCGTTACCACCTCAATCAGCATTAAATTCTGGATCAGCCTGGCTGATTTCTGAAGACCTCACATCTAAAGGTCGAGCAGATCTGCTGCTGAGAGGGAGAGAGGGGCAGTGGGAAGCATCGCTGCCAGTCGGGGAGCCTGATGGGCTCTGTGTCCTGACACCAACAGAACCCAGGGACCAAAGGGAGCAGGCAAAGCCCTGAGGCAGCCCCAGAGCAAACAGATCCAGAGTTTTCATGAGAAGAGGAAATGTCTCCATAAAGCAGTGCTGAGCAGCAGGAACATTGCAATGTCCAGAGCAAAAGGTTTGGTTTAGTGGAGTTTTTTTTTATTATTATTATTTTTATCTTATATATGAAATTTTAGGGAAATAGAACTCATTATGGTCCAAAAATCAAAACATGAAGGTGAAGCCATAGGGTAGAAAAGGAGCAGAAGTTTGGACCTGCTCCAGCCAGACTCAGCCCTTCCTCTGCCTTCCTCCTCCTCCTGCCCTAGAGCATCTCCCCTCTCCCTCTCCCCAGCCCACTCCCAGATACAGAGCAGCACCCTTCAGCCCTCCCAGTGGCATGCACCAAGCTGCCCACCAACCCACTGCCCTCATCCCTTCTATCAGCGTTAGAAAACCCACAGCAGTTCATTCCAGCATTGCTGTTTCAACAAGGCTGCCATGTGATAACACTCCCGGCCCATCAGCGCTCGCAGCTGCACGGCAGATTAGTTATATTGTGCTGCGAGGCACCCAGCAAAACCAGCAGTGAGGCACTTACAGAATTAGGGCCTGGCACTTAATCGCTTTGCTGGTGGCTGCGTGTTATTAAATTCCCCCGAGTTCAGCAACTTCGTAGCCTAGCTCCAGTTTTTGTTGTTGGTTTTTTTTTGCTACAAGGCTCAGAGCAAAGTTTGGAGTGCCTGGGGAGCTTGGGTGAGCCAGGGTCAGTAATGGCATCCAAGAAGTGTTTTTCTTTTAATGCCACCAATCTATCTCGGTACTTGAAGCAAATAGATGAAGGCACTGGTTTCTCCAGGGGGCTGAAACGACTCAGTCCTGCTGAAGTCAGTGGGTGTTTGGGGTGGAATTCCTCTGATCTGCCTTTAGATGGAGATATCTTCAACACGTGATTCATCTAATCCTTATTAAAAACAATTTGGGATAAGTTGCCCTCAAGGGGAGTCTCCTTATAAAGAAAATACAGAGAGCCCCAAAACTTCTGGTCAAGTCCTTCCTCTGACTTGCTGTTCCCTCCAGGGAAGATTCAAGGAACAGAAGAACAGTTGGTGCAAGGAGATGCTGGCAAAGCCTTGCCCATCCAACACTGAAGGATTCCCATTCCATAATAAAGGACACCCATCCCATGTCAAGGGACACCCATCCACACCAAAGGGCACCCATCCACAGCAGTTTCTGACCCATTTCCACCCTGCACAAACTCAAAAAAAGAGAAGAGCGGGAAAGACAGACTCCTGAGCCACCTCTCTGCCGTTTTCCAGCTCGGTCTGGAAAACCTCCTGATCACCCACCTCCACCAGATTTAACCCAGGTTCCTTCCCGCACCCCATCCAAACCAACCCTGTGCTCTGAGGAAAGGCCAAGAGTGCGCAGCTTCATTTAGAAAGCAGAGAGAAAAACAGAGTAAGAGCACGGACTAGAAGCATATTAATATTTAATCACAGCAGGCCAGAGGTTGCCGAGGCAATCGCTGTTAAATGTTATTGAAACAAAGCATTCGCATTCCCAGTGTGTGGGTAGTTCAGGAGCTGCCTTTCTCTGGTCGGTGCTCAGGACCACTGCCATGGGAAAATCTTCCTGCAAGTACTTCTCCCTGGGGAGGGGAGGAGAGAGTCCTCAGGTGAACGGGGAATTTCCCACTTGGATTTCTACTGAAAAGCAACAAAATACACCGGGGAAAAGCGATGGTCCCATACACCAGGGCTCAGTGAGTTGGGGGAAGTATATTTGTATACCCAGCTGTTAGTGTGGGCCACTATGTGGACGTACAGAAGCAGAGGATGTAGTCCTTTTCTTGTCCTTCTCCATCTTTGACTCTCCCACCAAATACCTCCTCCACCTTCTCTCTCTACTGTCCCCCTGCCCAACATAAGATCCTTTTCCAAAATTAATGAAGTAGCCCATGCTCTGTAGGTGTTTCACTCCTTTACTGATGTTTTGGTGGCACTTGTCCACATTTCCTACAGCAAGGTTCTCAGGAGACACCAAGGAGATGTTTGGAAATGAGCTTCAAGGCTTGGTGTTATATCATAACTGCATTACTTTAAGTCCTGCGAAGGGTTAAAGCTTGAGCAGCAGCTCCTCACCACCTGGTCTGACATGTCATTAGCAGGTTTGATATCTCACTTTCATCAAAGTGGGATTTCTTTCCTGAGAATTAATTCTGATTTTTGCCTGCGCACAAATCATTAGCCCAGCTCTCCAAATGAAGTTCTAACATTTCCTGTCACCTCCTGCTCCTCACCGCCCACAATTCCTTAAAGTTGCTGCAATCAAGACCATGAAAAGCTAATCAATTAAGGCCCAGTGTATGGAGAGCTC
Organism: Lagopus muta; assembly: GCF_023343835.1. Taxonomy (NCBI): domain Eukaryota; kingdom Metazoa; phylum Chordata; class Aves; order Galliformes; family Phasianidae; genus Lagopus; species Lagopus muta. The sequence continues at coordinate 746,146 of NC_064454.1, read as the reverse complement.
ATGAGCCACTCTGAAGAACCCAACACATCATTACCAAGCTTGTGAAGTCTCTGCCTAAAGAGCAGATGAGTAGAAAGCAAAAGCATAGTGTGGCCCAAGGTTTTTTCCCCCACTTTTACCTTCATTCCAGTTCTCCTGGATGTGTCAAGGCAACTCTGACTCCTCAAGTGCTTTACAATAAGGAGAGGAAACTTGTCTTCTCCCTCTTGGCAAATGGAGATGCTGCACATAGGCTGGGTCCTCCACATGGCTCTGCATTATAGACACCCTGAGCCAAGCGTTGTGGGTTATTCACCCAGAGAGTTACACCATCCCCACATTTTCTTGGAAAATCACTTTTTAGAGGCTTGTAGTGAGTTTTCCCCCTGCCTTTGACTGAAAACACCAGAGTCCTACAAAAATGCCTCTCCAAAGCGCTCAGGTCTAAGCCACCAGCCTCAGCCAACCTTTCCCCTGAAGTTAAACCCAAGCATCTGCATCAAAATATGAGATACAGCGCTTGCCTGCCCTCAGATTTTGAGCAGAACAGTTGTCTCCATGGAAACCCACATTTTCTCTTTTTCCCCTATTTTTTTTTCAGTTCAGAAACCAGAGCACCACAGCAGGGAGCAATGCATGGGGCGAGGTGAGAGCACCCACTGTGGGCACCAGAGCTGCGGGAGAGACGAGTCCTGTTTTTCTGGAGAAGAGCTGTTTGTATGGGATACACCTCTGAGATTTTTCTAGAAAACCACTCCTTGGTTAAAGAAAATGCCTTTCCCATAATATCTCAGATGCAGTGGATGTGGGCTGGGGAAGTCCCTTGCAAGGCAGATGCACACCTGAAGCCCAGTCTTGGCCTCCAAATGCCTCCAGCCAGGCTGTTTCCTCAAATCACCTTAAAGAGAAGCCCATCTCACTCCTGAAGGTGAACATCAGGAACCTGCTGCACATTTCTTCGTGGCCTCAGGGCTGCTCTTCAGGCAGATCTCCCCATGGACTTGTCAGATCAGAAAAGAGCACGCCTGTGGGAGAGAAGGCAAGCCTTTGCATCCCCAGATCCTTTTTGTTTCCAGAGCTAAATATCTTCCCAAAGGGTAAAGTCCAAACTGGGGCAAGGTGCTGATGAAAAGCTGTGGTCCTCCTCAACCCCTCTGATCCCAGTGTCCTTTCTAAAGGTTGTTCATCTCCTCCAGCATCCTCGAAGCATTTGGCACCGGCCACCTCTTGGGAAAAAGCTGCCAGATGGATATGAAGAAAAGGGGTTTAGCATTGAATACCTAACTGATGAATTATCCCCTCTGGATGAAAGCTGGAGTTTATCTAGCATCAGTCCTAGGTCATCATTAAGGATGCCCCAGTGCCTGGTGTTTTACTTGGCTCCCTCATGCAGAAATTCCCTTCCAAATTGTGTATGGGATGCTTTCTCCAACCTGTATTCCGGGGATGCAATCTCATCCATGTACTACTTTAATGTACATAAACACTTATTGTTCTGCAGGACAAAAGCTGCAGCATATTAATATCGTTATCAACAGCTCCCTGTTATTGCTGCACTCAGTAATTACGCCTGACGACACGCTGAATGACAGAAGTGAAGTTTAAGGTCAACCACTGAAAAAATTAGCATCGGCTTCTGTCTCTCCAGGGGATGGATGGAAACTACAATATGGGTCTCGAATTTTCAGCACAGAGCCCAACCTTTGTGCACAGCTCTGCTCTGCTCCGCCTCGCACACAATGTTCTGGTGTGAGGCTCTCATTTGTCTGATTTAAGAAGTTTGCCATGGTCCTTCCTGGCAAGGTATATTTACAGGTGAAAATGGGGGGTAATGTTTAGAGGTAAGTGGTATTTATAAGTACATACGCAGGGAAATGTTTACAGGCAAGATACTCACGGGTAATTATAGATCAATACTTCAAAGTAGAGTAAATAAGCAGGTAAAAGACCTTTGCCGGTGTGTTACAAATAAATATTTAGATACAACAGATGCATGTAAGTATGTGTAGGTTATAGGGAAGAGATAAAGATTAGAATTTAGATGGAGCGCTTTTATAGAAGGAGAGGCAAAGTACAGCTGCACCATTAGCAGCACATCCATAACTCAGCCACATAAGAGCATCCGAGCGACGCTATCAGATCAGACCCACGGTCCATCACACCCAGCGCTGGGCTTCCAGCAGCAGCTCCTGGCACGGCCACTGAGCAGAGAAGCGAAGGTCAGAGAAGTCTTTTTTTCTGGCTGGGGAGCCCTGATGCCTCCTCACATCACGTCCAGGACAGAGGGCAGCACCTGGACCCATCACGCCTTCCAGGCTGCCTCCAACTCATTACAGCCCCATCTCTGTGCCAGATGCATTGCAACCCCGTGTTTGACAAAGTTCAGCCAAGCAAGGAGCAGCCTGGAAAGCCCTGAGATCCCACCAAAATCCCCATCCAATTTATCAAGTCAAAAAATCCAGCCGGGTGGGAGCAAAGTGGGATGAAGCTCTGATCAAGGCGGGTGATTACGGCGCAGCCGGTTACACAAATCACAGCTCCGACGCGGGGGGACGGAGGGCTGGAGAGCAGTTTTTCCAGAGCTGGGCACAGCTCGAGATAAGAGCCTGTTGTTAGTAAATAAAAAATGCCAGAGAATCGCCCGTCTGATCGGTGCTCGCTCCCATCAGGCTCGCAGAAGCTGCCAGCATTATTTCCAGACTTTTCACCGAGAATACTAAAGGGCGTTTGGAAAGGCGAGAACAAAGCTACAACTTTATTTGAGCACAAAACAAAAGCAAACAAATGCGTACCCAGAAGACCGAGCTCTGAAAGGAGGGCGATAGACTATTCAGCCGCCATCTGAAGCGGCTCTCGGACAGCTCATGACTGTTAAGAAGTTTCCCTCAAAGCAAATGTGCCTTTTTTGTTGTTGTTGTTGTTTGTTTGTTTGCAGAGAGAAAGCAAAGCCAAAGCATTGCTGATGCCTTTGGTAGTAAATAAAGATAAATATCTGGCGGCCATTGAGATTGCCAGAATGGGAAAACTGCTCAATGCATCGTTTTGGAAAGTGTGTGAGCGTAGCTTTGGGGTCCTCAGGCTTGTTTGCCTGCGCTCCAATTCCCGGGGGCACCCAATGCAAAACTGCAGCTCTTGGCATTTTGTGCTGGGCACAAACAATTGTGCTCCCCAGAGAACCCCTTTTTGCTGCAAAGATGTTGAAGTCCCCAAATTTCCCAGTAGTTTATCCAAATGGTTTTGCATCCCCAATGTTTCGGAAGAAAAAAAAAAAATAAAAAAGAGCGATTGATAGTGAAAGGCCATTTGTCGTTTAACTTCTGTCTGTCTCTGCCTTCAAATCATTTGTTCCCATTCTGCCGTTCTCCAACAGCTTAAAGAGCCCTTCAGTACCTGGTATTTTCTCCCTGTGAAGGTACTTAGCCATGGTAATCAAGTCACCTCTCTGTCTCCTTTTTAATAAATAAAGAAGATGGAGCACTTTAAAGCATCTCTCCCAGCCAGCCCTTGGATGTTGTTGTGTGGCTGTTCCCCACCTGGCACTGCCCATGGGCACGGCTACATCAGGTCTCCATCCCTCATTGCTGCTACCCGTGCTGGGGCCTGGGACAGGAAAGCCATGATTGTCCTCCTCCAGGAGCTGTTACAGCTCCCAACCTGAGCCATTTGGCTGCTTCAGACCATCCAGCTCATTAAATGAAAAGAAAGACCTGAAATTTACTGCCTCCATCGATGTAGAAAGCCCTCGGCTTCCCAACGGCCGCTGTCCAACTGGCATTAAACCATAATAGGCCTTTTTCTATATTTTTTGAAAGGGAAAGATAATAATTAAAGATTGGATTATGAGCTAGCCCAGCATCACAAAAAAGCCACAACTTTATCATATTACGCAGCATCAAAATTAATTAGGAGCGTGTTAATCTCTAATCTAGAAAAATATTGCGGGATCTCTGGCCTCGGTTTAACATCCCCCATCCTCTGATTGACAGCCTGCCTCTTTGAAAGGCTCTCTGCATCATCCCTGCAATGAAACCTTTGCAAAACTCGGTGTAATCAATGTTGCTTTGATTAGTAAGAGCTTCCAGACGCTCTGGCAGACAGCTCCCGCGATGCCTGCTGCGGGTTGCCTTTGTGTGTGCAACTCGGCACGTTGAGAGAGCTGTTGCAGCAGCGTGAGCCAGCCGGGTCCCACCCTGCTCTGCTGGTAAATCACCACCTTCAGCACTTGGGATGCTGAGCAGGGGCTGATCCACGAGCAGGAGCTGCATCCCCCAAAATCCCAGACGTGGGGAACACGTCTATGTCCCACCTCTGCAGGGGATCTGGGGATGGATACGCTGGAGGGGAGATGCTTGAGGACCACAGTGCTATGCCTATCGAACTTCAACAGATGATTGCCAGAGCTGCATAGGTATCCTGAAACAAGGCTTGAAGTGTCACGCAGAGCAGCAAATTAAGGGCTGTAAATTGAGCAATGCTCGTTTCTAAAGGAGCCTCTTGATTTGAGGCACCTGGAAGGCAAAGCTCACTGCGATTTGCATTGGGCGCAGGAGGGGTTGGAGTGGGGGGATTTTGACCTCTAAGGAATCACAGAATCATACAGTCACTAAGAAAAGACCACTAAGATCACCAAGTTCAACCCCAACCCATCACTACCACAGAAGAACCTGGGCTTCTCCCCACATCCTCCGGGCAAGCAGCCCCTCTTTCCATTTTGAGCTGTAAACATCACTTCCAAAGCTGAATTCCCTTTTGGATCATAACCTATATGGTCCTATAGGGCCACCTTATGCCATCCTGAATTCTGTATCCACCAACCAGTTCTTATATCTCTTGTAAGAAGCAAGGGAGAGAAGTTAAAGGCCTTTGATAGGAACAGTGACACCTTAGAAACTGTATTTACTCAGCTCATTTCATGTAAGAAAGACAAGATGCTTTGGAGCAACAGGTTTTTCTGGCTTGAAAAATATTTACATCATGCAAGTGAAATGGAATTTGAAAGAATTCCAAGGGAACAAACCCAGGTGGGTACCATCCTTGGGTGATGAGCTGAGAGACATGAATCAGCACAGAGAAGTGCCAGGCAACATCATGCGGGAAGATGGTTTTAACTATTCATAGACTGCAGTGGTTCCTGAATTAATTGTAGCCTCACAGGAAAACACCCAGCATCTTGCTGGATAACCTGATGGAAGGATCTGCTGCCATCCAAATAGCAATTAGGAGGAAAACAAGTCACTAGGCAACATTAACATAGGGATGGAAGGTTTTAGTAGTGGTCAGATGGGCAAATTCAGGAGGTTTCACTCTTTCTCCACTCATCTATGGAGCATTCTGCCCCAGGACACTCCGTGGTGCTGAGGTGGGCTGACTGATGCAGCCAGGCTCATTGCCTGCCAAAACCAGAGGATAAATCTGAAGCCCCGCAGGCTGCTAGCTGCCACTGAGACAGATGAGGTGGCTTGGGGCTGGATCCGACATGGCACATCAGCTCCTGCAACTTTATGGAGTCACAGAGCTCCCTCCGCCTCCCCGTGCTGAGGACAAACACGGGAGATTGAAAGGACTTAAATTTGTGTCTGCAATTCAGGAATCGCGTTCCTTAAACCGCAGGGATCAATTTGTTATATCTCAGGGAGATTGGTGTGAATGCACGCACATAAATACATATGAGAACCTGCACATGTACACTGTTCCCTCTCCCTGCTTTACAATACCCTGCCAGCTCTTCTAGATCCTAATTGCCACTACATGTTGGGCTTATACTGCATGCATAAATATATATTTATAACCTCTGAGACATCCTCCTTGCCAATTGATGAACTCAGAGATGTATAGATCACCCACTGGGTGTCGTCTGCTGTCACTTGACCTTTATGGAAGGATAAACAGCAGACATATTCCAGTTCATTCTGCATGTACTGGTGTCATCCTCGCTAGCATGGCTGGTGTTTGAGCGCACAGCAGGTTTTGCACAGGGTTTGCATCATGGACATGTGAGCAGGTGGGCAGCCCAAAGGCAGTGGGGCATAGTGCACAGGATCTGCTGGAGAACTGTTCTGAAGGGTGGAAGAAACACACGGCAGCATCCCTGATAGCACTCTCAAAGCTTGTTTGCATGTGGGAAAATCCCTCGCTCTGCCCTCCAGCATCCCTGAGGGCAGTTATCCCACCCCATCCCATCATCATTCACACACTCCTTGCTCCAGTCTTGCTTCTGTGCTCTCTGACACCACTTCCAGCCTGCAATCATGCTGTTATCACTGACATTCCGTGGGAAGAGGGCAGCAGGTGCTCATCCTTCCCCTCGATTCCTTGCAGAGCAGCAGGTGAGGATGGAAAAGCAGTGCATGGAGGCAGGCAGCACCAGCAGCAGCTGGCTGGGAGGCTGCATCCTGCTCTTCCCAGCTGGGTCATGGAGGATCAATAGCAGAGAAGCAGGAGGCCAGCTTGCCAATGCAATCTGGGTGTGAGAGAGCCAAAGGCGACCTAAATATTGACCACAGTGCTTACAACGCACTGAGAAGCAGCAGCTCACAGACCCAGAGGCTGTTGAATCTCAGCTCTCTGTGCAATGATTTTGGAGTTGGTGCAGCCCTGCTCTGGATTTAATTCTGCTTAACGAGCCCCTACGTACATTTGTGAGCACACTGCTGTAGTTGCTCATCAGTAGCCTTGAATATGGCACAGATACAGACTTCCAAACATGCTGCTGCTCCAGGGTGAGCTGAGGGGGAGTGATGGAGCAGTTTGATGTGGTTCAGGTGGAGACACCTGAGCTGCACTTACTTCTTCCAGGACCCAAAGCAGATCCTCTCCGGATGCATCTGCCACTAAATCAATGTATCAGCTCTAAGGGAAAGCTCCAAAGTAACCAAAAAACTCCCACGTTTTTGAAGGAATCCACCTCATTTCAGCTGATTTCAGACTTCTGGGTGCCCCCTCAGTCACTTCCATTGAGTGGAGAGCTGTGGTCCTCCCGATGCTCCATCCCTCCATGCTCTCCCTCCTGCAGCAATGGCACGATAGTCCTCGTGTGAATTTGGGTTTGCTCCCTGCAGAGCTGTGCCAGCTCCTGCCAGCTGGTGGGCTGATCTGTGCTGGGTTTAATAATCACCTCTTCCGTCCATAGGATTTTATAACTAATGATTATTTTAAAACAGACCCCCTACACACAAGTTGTAAAGTGCTGCTGAATGTGAATGATCTGATTTGCAGCTCTTTTCAATGGGCATTTGAACGTTTTTATGGCCCATTTCGAAAAGAAAAGCACATTCCAGTGGAACTGGGAGAAGCATCTGAACCACAGACAGGTTGTCTGCTGAAGCTGATGGGTTCAGACGGGAGCAAAGTGCTGTAGAAGCCACCTGCCCAACATCTGCCTGCCCCACCAGCACCCAGGGCAGCAGGGCACCCAGTCCACACCAGCAGTGAGTGTTCTCAGAGCCCTGTCAGAGCCGTCCTGCCTGGTCCTACCAGATCCCAGCCATCCCTGAGCATTGCTCCCCATCACACAGATGTTCCCTCCACCATTTACACCTTGCATTGTGCTCAAGTCCAGCAGGAAGTGGTGTAATGTTCCTCACTGCTTTTTCATGCGTGCAGAGAGTGCTGGGGCTGGGCTGGGATAAAAGACTGCTGATGGATGAGGGAGGCAGCTGCACAGGGCAGCAGGCAGGGCTGGCTGCTCCAGCAATTTTCTAGCCACCACAATGTTCTTCTTATGTTTTGCACCCACTACACTGCGTAGTGTGGAGGGAGGGTCTCCATGAGAGCCTTGTAGCTCCTGCGGGAGAAAAGCTCTCACAGGCATGGCTCCTGGATGCGCACAGCTGCACTTCATGCGTGCACGTGCAGGCTTGGCTTTTAATTAACGAGGAGCTAATGGATGCTTTAAGGGACCCTGGAGCCAGTGGAGTCCTAGCAGGGATTCGTGCCATCAGCTCGGACTCACGGAGCCTCCTGGACGCCCCAGCTGCCAGTGCTGCAGGCGTAAGCAGCCTGAGCGCCCGAATAAAGAGCCCTTCTCCTGCAGAGAACAGATGAAGCCCTGGGCAGGCTCTGGGCTCGTTTCACCAAAGGAAAGGAAGAGAAACGGTAGGTGATGAGTGTGGAGCAGCGGCCAAGCCTCCCCGGGCTGCAGCAGCAGCTCTGGTTTCCCTTACAGGAGCAATATGGGAGGCAGTGGGGCACAGCAGCCAGCCGAACCATGAACAGATCAAAGCTGTGTAGTGTTTTCTTCCACCTATTTTGAACAGTCCTGGTGACTTCTTAAAAAAAAATAAAAAATAAAAAAATAAAAAAAGGCAAGCAGTGATGAAAAAAAGGACAGTTAGCATCTGCTCAGGAAGGATGGGTTTGTCTTTATTGGCTTTGCTCATTAAAGATCCTGCAGGCCTGGTGATGGGCGATATCGTGACATGAGTGATTGGGAAACTCAGGTGATGGAAGAGGGAGAGAGAAAAGAAAAGGTTTTTTTTCTTCTCCCCTGCTGAAGACAGCAGGAACTGGGGAAGGATTGACTTGGCACTATCCATCAGGAAAAGACTTTCCATCAAAAAGTGAGCAAGAAAAATTGAGGCTGGGAAGAAGCAAGAAGATGGCAAGGAGAAAGCAGCTCTGCTTCACACCACAGTGTCTGTCTGCCTGCAAAGGCTCCTGAGAGGTCAGCAGAGCCCAGTATGCAGTGCTGGTGCCAGAGCAAAGCAAGGCTGCAGCAGTGACCCAGCAGGGCAGGGAGAAGGCAGCAGGAAATTCAGTATTGCGCAGAGGAGAAATGGATGAGAAAGGTAGGGGAGAAAAAGAATCCCCAGAATAGGAAAAGAGATGGTTCTCAGGTGGGGATATAGCTGCAGCACCACGCTGTAATGGGAGGATGCGCCTCTTTGAAGATTTTTTTGGTCACTAAAAGCTTTGAAGATGATGCTGTGCTCTGCAGGTTTGCCTTGGGCCTCTGCGATGGAAATATCTCACTGCTAGCTCAAGGCTGGGACCAGCAGCGAGTCCATGCATTAATGCCCTATAAAAGGGACGACCCAGGCCATTCTTTTCTGAAAAATGTCTTTTTTAGGGTGAGGAAAAGCTGTGGCACATCAGGATCCACTGCAAAGCACTGACAGCTCAGCAGGGAAGGCAGATTTACCTCCGGGTGCCAGGGCAGACCATACAGGATTTGTTGCAAGTCAGGAAACCATACAAATGTGGATGGAGTGAAGCTGAATTTGAAGGGAAGGATCTGCCCTGCAAGATCCATGAGATTTGTTACCAACTTTTCACTGCTGTCCTATTTTACTGTGGGCCTCCTCTGCTTCCATCACTTCCAGGTGCAGCACCTCGCCCATCCCAGGTCCCATCACAGCCCTCATATAAACACCGCCAACATTAGCATTATGCAAATATGGCATATGCAGATCAGCACCTCCGAAAATGATGCGTAATCACACAATTAGCGACAGCCTTGGATTGAACTCACAAGAAGCGCGAACTCCTGCAGCCCTTAATTTTGCCTTGCATGTTCCATAGCGTCACTGTGCTGCCGTGGAGCTGTTTGAAGATGGATGTCCCCGACAGGCTCTGCCCCATGCTTTATTTTGCCTCTCCCCCCTCCTCCAGGAGGGAAGGATGACACAGGGCTGCTTCTCACACCGCAGGTAGCACAGCCATAAATTTCACTTATATCCAGTAAAACACAGGCATCCAATTAAAGCCATAATCCTATAAAGCTGCCAGCAATCAAACACACTTTCAAAAATCAAAAGCGACAGGTACTTTAAATCAATACATCCAGGTAACAACTTGCAGCTTGTAGGATCTTCTGACAGCACATCTTTTGCTGTGGTGGCTGCTTTGTACCGAAGTGCAAACGACAAATATTCGTGGCTTTTGGGTTTATGGCTTTTTCTTCTATCTGAACCGGAGCAGATTCCTGAGTAGCAGGTAATGGTGGGGGCTTGGGGTGGTAGGAAATCAGGAGGAGTTTGGTCCTGCTGTAGATATTCACTGCCAAAGCACAGCATTCAGTTATCAGACATCGCTGCTCCCTGGATGCTCTCCTGAGCAATGCCACAGGGAGCGATGGTTTGGGGCAGATCGCTGCTATTGCTGGAATTTTTAATTCTGGAGTAAAAAAAAAAGATGAAATAGATGTGTAAGAGAGCCTTTAATTTATGACCTGCCTTCTGATAACAGCTACAGGCTCTGCCAAATTCGGAAACCTGTTCTATTGGTGCGGTACAAAGCGGTTGGCAGCGCGTGGGGACGGGGCGAGTGATGGATGCTAAGGAGCATCACTGCCACTCATTGTCACCTGGCAGGGAGGGGGAGAGCTGCTGCTTTGTGGCCATGGGTCACAGTGCTGCAGAAGAATTGCTGCTTTTATTCATTCTGTTGGGGGAAATTTCACCCCAAACACCCAACTTGCTGCCCCCCATGCCAGTGCCTCCTGGGGCTCTGCAGACCCACAGCTGCTGGTGAGGGCATGGGAAAGGGAAGAGGAAAAGGACTGAGTGCATTATCCAGGCATTATAGGGCTGGCACTGCCAAATTCCTGCAGTTCAGTAAGCCTAAAGGATTGAATAGTGCAGAGCTGTTATTCATCACCCACCCCATCCACAGATACCAGCTTCTGGGGGAAAAACGTGCATACGGTTGTGGGTGAGGGCCTCTTTGGCTGCATGTTTCTCTTGTGCACCTTGCACATGCCCAAAATATCTCCCAAACAATGTCCTAATTTCTAAGCCTGGCTTGCCAAGGCTGGCAGGAGCACAATTCCCACACTCTGCCTGCTCCGCCTGTTTTATATTACACGTTGCTCACTGCTAAAACTTGTTTTTGCCAGATCAGAACCGTGTGTGTTAGGAGAAGCGGTGCCCAAGGCGGCTTGCAGCCCTGTTGAACCCAAAGCTTTCCAGCAGCACCGGCTGCTTGGCCACCACTGCAACAGCCACACGTGCCGTGGCAGGGAAGTATTTTAAGCATATTTAAAAGCACTTTAAACGATTTTATTGGGGCTGTTTCTTTTTTTTGTATCCCACCACTTGTAAAACCAGGCACTTCCATCATCAGAGCCCATACGCAATAAACTTGGAGGCAGTCATAAAGAGGACGTGTTTTCTGCTGACCTGGAGTAGCTCTGCCAGCACTCAGCAACTCCCGTTGCTATAAAGTGGTGCTCAGGATCTCTCAGGGCAAGGAACAAGGAGCTTTACCATACAGGAACCAACACGTATCCCCAGCCCCACGGATGGCACATTTCCTTCTTTAGTCCTCTACAGCAATAAGCTGTATGCTTGAAATTAATGACCACTTGGCAGAGAGAAAATGTACCCATTGACCCAGGGCTGAGCTTCAGACATTTGAAGCGCAGCATTTGATGCTGTTCAAATGTTCATTTTCAGGATTCGAGGGACAAAGCGTTGATCTTCTGAATGCAAAATGTTTTTAATGCCTTCAAAGCATTTGGTCTCTCATCTTCAAAGTTCATTTAGTGGGAAATGTCCAGCAGGTTTCCATTGATATAATTCCAAAAGGAAGATGAAGAAATCTCTGGGTACGTGTTTCCCATGTGCCTACATCTCCAAAATATCACTAAGTTAATGAAATATGATCCAAGCAAAATTCGAGTCATGGAACTGAGGATCTGCATCCCAAAACCTCTGGTCTCAGCATCTCTCCTCTTATAGGAAAAGTCATTTTCTCTTTTCATAGGCTTTTGGCATTGGGTCAAAGCATCATCGCGGCACATGGCGCATGGAAGTGGCTGTCATATTCATCCCATATCCAGCTGGGTGACTGGCAAGATCCCACCTCCCAGACACACTTCTAGAGTACTGCATTCACAACAGGCACCCTGAAGTGGATCTGCTTCATCTGGTGTGTTTAATCTTCTGCAGACCTGGAGTTAAGGGGGAAAAAAAAATAAATCTGTCATTTGAGGAGCCCTGTTTCCTCTCTCTGCTAATAGGATTATTCAGAAATGTTTTAAATCAAAATCCCACAGCCTGTTGTTGGTTTTCAAATGAGGCTGAGCCTTTTTGGTGTGCCATTTTTCCCTCTTTCCGCTGGCAGTGGACACTGCAGCAGAACCCCAAAGCTCCATGGGGCCACAGGCAGCTCTGAGCCACATGTCTTGGGAAAAGTGAGGATTGGGGGTTAGAAAAGCACTGATTTTCAAGCAGAGCTGCAGGAAAAGCATCCCAGGGGCTGGAGAGGTAGATTCAGCGCAGGCTGCAGTGACAGCACCAAGCTGCTCCCATCAGTCCTGGGAGATGCACCTGGGGACAAGAAAGGATGCTGAAAAATTGGCAAGAGTGAAAAGAAAGGCCCAGAAATGACACAAGGGCCGGGGAAAATGCTTTATAGTGGATGACTTAAAGAGCTTTGCCTCTTTATCTTATCAACAAGAAAAATGAAAGTGACTTGATTACAGCACACAGGCACCTTCTCTGGGAGAAAACGTTGGGCATGACAAAAGCTCCTTAATCCGTCAGGAAAGGGCAGGACGAGAAGCAAAAGCTGGAAGCAGAAGCCAGACCAGCTGAAATCAGAAAGCGGGCACAATTTCTCCCTGTTTTGATCCCATGCATGATCGATTCACCATTACAACAAACCTCAGCATAGGGGCACAGATCCAGGCTCAGTGGGACCAGCAAAGATGGGACACTGCAGGTTATTGCTCCAGGTCTGGGGATGCCTTGTGCCACTGCCAGGGCCTTGCGTGGATTTGCAAAGCTGCAGGTGTTCCCAGCTTCTGCCCCACTCCACCACTCTGGGAGCCCTTTGCTCGATGGTGAAGTTTGCCACTTCCCAGCCCCTCACTCACATCACAGCCGGCAGATGCATCTGATCCACACTGGGGATAATGATAGAAAATTACAGTGTAATAGGATAATGGGATTTATTTATAGAATTTGCTTTCCAATCACGCCCACACGATATATGTATCTACACACACACACACACACATGGCACTTTCTATGTATGCATATTAGCATAAGTGGATGGCTTTGTGGAAGGGAAATGCCACCTGGGGGATGTCGAGATGTTCCCAAGTGGTTCAACACAGGCGAGAAGGGTGCTGGCACATCACAAATAGTCCCCTCATCATCATAACAATGACACCGTATTGCTGTGATGCTTTTATCTCAAAGCACTTGGAAAAAAAAAAAAAAAGAAAAAGAAAAAAGAAAGAAAAAATAAATGTAAACTGCTGCACAAACCCCAGCGTATGCTGAGATGAGAATTGAAATGCAATTACAGACTTAACCGGAGACACGTCCTGTATCCAATAGAAACAAGCAAAGGGAAATTTAAGGAGGCAGCTTGTAATTAGCTGGGGATGGTCAGCACAGCAGGACTCCTAACGAACTTTCTCCCCACAGCACTGTGTTAGGTTTAATAGCGAGGTGCTGCAGGTTGGTGTGCCTCTAAAACCCGAAGCAGCGTGAACAAGCTAAGCAGATGAAGCAGCAGGAGCAAAGCCTAGGTGATGAAGCACAGCAATAACCGAATGGAGGCTGCAGTGCATTTTCCACCTCTTGTTGTTCCATCCCAGCCCACGGAAATGCTGGGGTTTTACCACCCGGCCCTTCTGTATGTGGCAACAGAAAGATACAAGGGAGGATGGGATTAGAAGTGCCTTTCTACGGGACGGGACTGGTGCTGGTGGGTGAGCAGCCTGGTTCAGCATCCTCTCCCATGCATTAAGCACAGCTCCATCGTTGCAGGAGTGGATGGGGCAGCTCTGACCTCACTGAGGTTCAAATATTTGGTGAGGGCTGCTGTGAGTTTCCACAGAATCAGCTTCTCTGGGGAAGATCAAAGTGGCCGAGGCCAAGCTCTGATCATCAGAGGTGAGCGTGGATGTAGGAGAATAGAGAGGAGAGGAAAAATTATGAAGAGAAAAGGGGGGTGGCTCAGAGAAAAGGGAAGTTTTCCATTATGGGAGATGGAGATGGATAAGCCCTAAATAAAGCCCTGTGTGGTTGGTGTTTCACCTCTATTAACTCCTTTGTCACAGCGCAGACAGTCCTTGGCTTCTCAGATTGTGTGTGCTGGTGGCTTTGGGTGGAAGCTGGCCATATCCCACCCCTGCATCCTCAGCACATCTCTGCTCAGCTTTGCTGGTGGCAGAGCAGTGCTCTGGGGCCTTTTGTTGGAAATGCAAAGGGCAGGGAGGGCTCAGATCAACTCTTACTCTGTTGCCTCTGGTGGAAAAGCCAAAGTGAACTCCAGCTTCTTCCTGTTGCTATGATTTCAGTGTTTTCACAAGGACTTTTTGGGATGCTGGGGCACTGACTGAAGATCCATAGGGTCCTGGTGCTGGAGCCAATGCTGGACCCACCACCACACTCCCTCTGCTCACCACAGCCCACCTGGCAGTGATAAATGCAGCAACAGTGATCTGGGGGCTCTTCCCCTGTGGCGGGGAAAGGAGAGGAAAAAGCATGGGGGTGCTTCCCTCTCCCTTAAAATTTAGTTGTGATCTATATTCAAATAGAAGTTTAATGAGCCTTTCCCAGTTTCCAGCAACTTTATCACATCATTAAGGCATAAAAATGAATAATACATCTAGCGGCTGGTTTAAGCTGAGCTCCAGACCTGATGCAGCTTCAAACGGACTTGGGAGGTGAAGCAAGAGGCCAGGGCTGGGTGAGGGCAGCAGCCATGCAGGGAGAGGATGGGGTAATTCGGGCTCCTGGCTGCTTCCAGCAAGCCAAACCCCTTCCATTTTAATACTGTGGTGAGCAGGAGCTGCTCTCATCCACAGCATCCCGTCTTCTCCCCAATCTTGCCTGCAGAAATAAATAAACATATTTTAGTATTATTTTGAATTGCTTCTTCCAGAAAATTTGTCCTCAGACATGCAAGGCTGTGCGGTAAGGGGAAGAGCCACCGCTGAGCTCAGGCTCCACATGAGCCTCTGCCTTCAGCCCACCTCCACCTCCCATCATAAAAATTAGGTGAATTGGGAAAAACAGCCTGATTATGTTCCATCCCACCTGACTGAGTGCTGGGTCATGTCCTGGCCAAACTATTTGCCAAAGGGGAATGTTCTGCCCAGATGGATGGGCACACAGATGCTCTCAGAGATGGGGTGCAGCACCCCAAGTAAGAAAACAACTTTGCTGATTAGAATGGAAGCTTATTTAAAGCAGGAGAGGAAGGCTGAAGAGAAAGCAAGATGCCGAAATATCCATGTCCTGTTCAGGATGGGAAGTGTATTCTCCCCAAGGGGAAAATAAGCAATTAATGCCAGCAAGACTCACAGTGGCACTGACGAGTTCCTTGGCTTACTCTTTGGTGTGGCTCTGACCTCAATGGTGCTGTGATGAAGGAAAGTGTTGGGGGACGCGTGAAAACTTGAGAAGCCCTCCTTCTCTGTATTGATGAGCTCCATTTTAATTGCTATCTGAAATTAATTAGGGTAGCGTTAGCTTGGAAGTCATCACTTGCAATTAAAAAGCTTAAGATTAGAGGGGAAGAGAAGCAGGAGAGCAGAAAGGCAGCACGGCAGCGGGCACCCCATGCTCAAACCACAGGCATTTAGGATGGGGCAGTGGTGATGTTGGAGGGGTTTTGTTGGAGGTTTTATTTATGAATGAATTGAACCCACCTAGACCAGCTTCTTTCTCTCTGTGAACACTGATTGGATTTTCTCAAATTCTTTCTGATTGTTGTATGTGGGATGGTGCTTACCAGTGTGAAAAAAAAAGCCACTGATAAATCCAGAGATAAATGCAGAGGTGGAGGAATGCAGAGAGGAGAGACAAGAGAGCAGAGGACGGAGTTCCAGCCAGCTCCAGCTCCAACCTCAACCCCCCTGGCTCTGCAGGAGAGCTGCACTGCATGGCCCAGAATGGTTAATTGGGTGGATTTCCCCCCGGGCTCTGGCTGGGGGGAGGAAGGAAGGAAACAATTTAGCTGCATTTCCTCGTTATCTGATCTCAGTCATTTTAATTTGTGCTCTCTTTGAGGCTTCTCCTATTTATATATTTTTTGTTGTTGTTCATCTTCTGCTGTCGGCTGTGTGTTCAGCTGAGTAATGGATGACATTGCAAGAAAATGGGAGATTTTTCTTGTCCGACCCAATAAGCACTTCCAAGGTCATACGTGATGGAGGAAGACAGTGAATTCAAGGTGAGGTAGAAAGGGGGATAAAAACACTTCTTTTATCAGATCTTCTTCATTTTTAATAAATTTGCCACTGCATTCCCATCAGAAACCAAGAACAGCCTCATTCTTTCCCATTTTTTCCCCTTTTTGGTGACTGATCCTAGGCAACCACCTACAGGAACCAAAAAAAGCTCATTCAGAGAGAGCTGTCCTTAAGGAAAGATGGAAAGGAGCTGCGTGGGAGACCAACAGCTTTCCATGGGGCTCTCCAGGAGGGATGCAGGGGAGTCATGGAGGTGTCCCCCCACCCAACCCATCCATCTCTGGTGCCTGCAAGAGCAAGCACTGTGGGATGGAAAGTTCAGATACATGGGACAGGGTTTGGTCTGGTCAGGGTCAAAATTTCACACCCAACACCTTCTTTACTCTGAGCTCCAAACTGCAGGTTTTGGGGTTTTGGGATGCTGAGAAATAGCTGAACCCAGAAGTAGCAACTCCCTGGGGTTGGAAGAAGGTAGGATCTCTTGCACACTGTGTGTTTTTTGTAGCATTACAAAGAGGCAATATGGTAAAACAGCTATTAATTACACGTGGCTTTGCTTGAGCAATGAAGGAGTGGGCATTCCAGTTACAAGAGAGCCCAGGCAGAGCTTCAGCGAGGTCAAAGCAAAGCAAAGAAGAGCACAACAACATTAAGTTTGATTAACTGCAAAAGCAGTTCCATGCTCTGATTTTGGCATCTGGAGCTCCCAAGGCCAAGGGAGAGATCTCTGCATCCATTTTGAAATAGGAATAAGGGTGTAAGGCCCTTTCAGCTTGCAGATGGAGCAGTGCAACACCCAGAAGGATCCATATAAGCCTCGTTTATAAGGATCCATATAAACCACCCAGTAGGATCCATATAAACCTCATTGGCACAAGAGACCATTGATGCCAACACAGTGAAACAGAGCCCTGCAGCCCTAATTAAAAGGGCCACTGCTAATTAACTTCAAAACACAGCAACTCGATACACTTTCCACTCTGCTGCAGGGTTTGCTGTCACTGCTGGGTGCAAATGCTCCTCAATGGGTCGGCGCTCGTCCCAGGATGATCTCCAGGGCAGGGCTAACCAAATCTTTGCAGCCCCCTCCCTCTGAGATCTCTCCCTGCCGCTCCTCTCTCCTTTTATTATCTTTTCCTTTTTTTTAATTTGACCGATCCTGGTTCCAAGCCTCAGAAATCAGCGAGTTATAATAGAAATGTCTTCTCAGCCGTATTTATAGCATTGCACCAGCGTGAACCTTGCATGAAGTTCAGGTAGCATGGTAATTTAAATTTAGTTCACAGAGGCAGCAAGGATGCTGCTGTGCCCTTCAGGAGCAGATTTTCCCGCTTCTCCCCAGGCTGGTGATGGAGCTGTGCACTGAGCCTCCCACACTCTGCTTCAATGGGGAGAATTTCAGATGCAGGAGGGCAAGGATGGGTTGTGGAGTTTGTGTCTTGAGCTGACAGTGCAGCATCAAATTGGTGTTTGGTAGAGAAACCATCAGCTTTAAGATTCAGGTTTGGGTCTTATGTTAATTTGGATCCCTACAGCTGGTGAGGGGTTATTGCATGAGGAAGAAGGATTCCTGTAGCAAAATGCTGACCCTTGGGCTCAACACCCTTGGTTACAGTGGTCCAAATCCATCACCTCCACTTCAGAGAAATTCACCGTTCCCAACGTATGACTGGCAGCCAGCCTTTGCCATCTGCTCTGGCCTCTTATTACAGATTCATAACAAACATATGCGACAATTAGATCCATAAAACATCTCGTGGATCATATGTGATTGAAATGTAGGCATATGCTCTCTGCCCAGTTGTAGTGGAAATGCTAAGGACCTGAAACAGTGATGGAGCACCTGGTGGGAAGGCATCATGAGAGCATCACTGGGCATTGTGACAGGTGCAGGAGTGTGCAGGGACTTGTGGTTATAGCTTTGCCACTAATGCTGGACGGCAATTCTGAGGAGCTCTGCAGAGAAAACAAGTGGTGCTGATGGCAAATGAGACAGAAAGAAAACAGGACACACAAGACTTCTGGCAGTGCAGACCTCTGAGTATTAAGCACTGAGATGATTTCATTTGCTCCTTGTCCCACTTTCCCTTCCCTTCTTGCTTACTTGCCAGGGGGAGGAAAAAAGCACCTTTTTGGAAATTGCATCATCAGTCACATTGCAGCAGGCAGGGCTGAGAGCACAGCAATGGCAGCAGCCAGGCTCTCCTGGTCAATACAAAAGCCCAATTTGCAGGAAGAGTTATCCCTGGACAGACCTCCTCTGCTCACGCTCCATCCCTCCAAGCTTCATTCTCCTTCATTGCTGCTTGGTGGCACTTTTGATCACAACCCAAAGGCTTCTGTTGAGACACCCTGCTGTACAGAGCACATCAGCTACAAGCAGCTACATTAGCTCAAGAGCTCATAGCTTCCTATGTTGGACTGCGAGGGAGAGAACTGGAATCACAGAACCATAGCATGGCTTTGGTTGGAAAGGACCTTGAAGACCAACGAGTTCCAATCCCTTTGCCATGAGCAGGGTTGCCAGCCACCAGATAACCACTAGATCTCCCCTTCCAGCCACTCCTTCCCTCCCCACTTCCCCATCCCTCAGCAGATGCCACATCCCCTGGTGCTGCTCAATATTATACAAAGCAAAGGCTGACGAAGGCAAAGCAAAGTCGCTGGACTTGGAGACAGATTGTGGGAATGGAGGAGATAAATCCTGAGCACACAGCCTGCATGGGGAGAGGAAGACAAATACTGAAATAAATATGAGAAGAAGACAAATTTGGGCTACGGGGAGCGGGTGAGCCAGAGAGAGAGGAAATTGCACTAAAATAGACGAGGTTTCCTGGAGACAAAGGTAAAATTGGGAAAAATGAGATCTAAACTGAAGGGGGATAAATCACTAGGGCAGCAATGTCTGAAAATTATTGGGAATGAAGCCTTCCTGGTAAGTGAGACATCCCAGCAAGACAGATCTGCTACAAGCAACAAATACAGCTGTGGTGACAAGGACAGAGGCAAGCAGGGAACGGCATGGTGAGCTCTGCCTCCTCCCAGAGGGCTTTCTGTGGCCACATCCACTGTGCTTTGGGCTGCAGTTATCTCCCCAGAATATAAACTGAGGAATAAAATCATCTATGGTGAGGAGTGGGCATTTTCACGTCCAAATTCTTCATTCCTGTGGAGAAATGCCTTGTCTGGAGTGCTGGGGCAGCATTCAACAGGGAAACATGCACGCTTATGAACTCAGAGCTGTTGCAGCCTTGCAAATGGAGCCAATCCATTTTTGCAGCTGGTTTTTAGCCAAAATATTGCCTTTTGCAGCCTCTTCCCAAGCGAAAATTCTATTGCTGAATGACGGCTCCCAAAGCCATCAAACCGTCCGTGGAGGGAGCAATGCACACCAGGGGCGAGTGCTGCTGGGGGGCATCTTTTCTGCCCTGTGCCTCCTGAAGTTGGGCAGCATTTCTGCCCTTTCATTTGGGTTCCTCTCTTGCTCCTTATCTCAGTGACACTGCACAGATAAATAGCAGCACTAATCCTATATTGAGATCACAACACGCTTTACACTTCTGTGCTGCATCGCAAGCAAGGAAAGCTCTCCCCAGGCTGTAAGGAAGCAGCATGGGATTTTTTTTTTAATTTTTTTTTTGTGCCAGGCAAAGCTGTGACATAAAGCTTATGGCTCGTTGCAGGCTTTTTCCACATCTCCCCCTCTTTGCTTTGGCAAGGAATTGAGTTTTCAGCTGGGAAGAGAGTGCTCTGTGCCAAACACTCCCCCACTTTTCCAGTGGAAAAGCAGAAATACACACACTGGCACACTACAAATGGGTAGCACCGTTCTGAAGGGGGGATGTATTAAAAAGCCAATGGTTTCCATAGAGAAAATACTCAGATTTCACACCAAAACTTATTTCTTTCTCTTAAGCCTAAGGCAACACCTCTGCTCATTTGCAGCAGTTTCTGGCTGGCGTGGGGCTCTTGGGGCAGTTATTGGAGGAAATGTAGAAATTGAAGGGATTTGAAGTGGGATTTGAAACTGGATTCGGAGCTGACCTTGCTGATGCCAGCAGCTTCCTGGGGTGCTTGGGGACCAACTTGCAGTCTCTGCATCCCACAGCCATCACCAAAGGCTCCCAATGCTGCAATTTCCCATTCTGTGAGATGAGAAGGGGAATTTGCTCTGGAGCTGAGCACAGAGGGGAAAATACATTAAAAAGAAAAGAACAAGGAGATAGAAAAGCTGGTGTCAAAGCCCGTCTCATATCCTGCATCCATCTGGCAGGCCACTCTGATGTGCCCTCATGTTTGTACACCCCATGCCTGGAGTTTTATATATGCCTGTATTCACCCTGTTCTTGCTGCTTTCCTGGCCTTTCCCCTCTCTTCCACTCTCTGATTTATGTAATTTGAAGTCCTGGTTGGGAGCTGATATTATGACACGTCCAGACTTCAAAATAAACCTCCCTCTTGATACTGGGTTATTTTATTGGGTGCATCAAGGCTGAAAACAACCTCATTCATCTTAAGAAATGTATTTTCCCATTTGCTGTATAAATACATACATGTTTCCTTGCATTATTCACCTAGGCACAGCAGATAGATGAGCAGTAACAACGGTGCCACATTTTTATTTCTCATTCTGTAACAGAAAAGGCACCAGGGAGGTTTGTGGCAGGAGCTCAGCGATGCAGAAAAATGGGTTGGGGCAAAGGTGGGGAGAAAATTGAACAGAGGAGATATCCCACTGCCAAGTAAATTCGTCCGGGAATGGGGACAAGGGGGCTTCAGCCCATCTGGGGCCATTGCCCTGGTCGGAGACATGGAGGAGCACAGCTGGAGGAAAAGCCAGAGGACAGGTGAAAAATAAGACCAGGAGGGAAATATAAATAGGCAGAGAAGAGGGAGGGATGACAAGAGAGGGGAAAAAATGAATAATTGAGAGTTTGTAATAAACACAGTGTAGACACATAGAAAAAATGCCTATGTGAAAATGTAATTACTGGCTGTATCAATAACATCAGTGCACAAGACCGGCTGCAGTGGGGTTATGACCAAAACAAGCTATAAGTCTTCTGGAAGCTCCATTCAGATGCACCTTAGAAATGATCTGTGTTAAAGTCTAGGCATCTTAATTCCCCTGCATCTCCATGGTGCTTTTGTGAAATAATAAAGGGGAAAGTCAGCCTCTGCTTACATCAGCTTTGAGGTCCATACCAGACTCTGAGCCCTGATAGGTGGCAAAGTCCTGGTTTGGGGATGCTGCAGATGGCTCACAGCCTACATCTACCACCCCAAGGGTCAACTGTCCTGATGGCCAACTGCCCTGACAGCCAACAAGCCATCACTGGCCATCGTTGCCCAGGCATGCTCTTTCTCAGTATTCAAGGAGACAGATTTCAAGTCATGCCTTGCCTTCAGGAAGCAGAAAATACAAAGAAAGTGTTAAAACTCCCCTTCCTTTCGATCCCAAGACGACCTGAAGCACTTATCTGCTGTTTTTAAACCTCTGCTGTGGTTATGCAGTGGATGTTTCTTAATTGGACGCTGTTACTGATTCTAATGAATCCAAAACAAGACTTTCTTTCTCTTCATTAACTTCACACATGTATTTTGAGTTTCACTTCATTGCACCAACAATCCTCGTTTACCAGCGGCTGCAGCGCTGCAATGGGATACAGGTTTGTTAATCATATCCTGAGCACTGGGATAGGAAAATCAAATTATTTGTCCCTAGGAACTCAGACCAGTGCTGCTTCAGCACTGCACAGCCTGAACGGCCTTGTTGGCTCTGCAAATTCATCACCTTCAGGATAACTCAGCCTGGCATGTGGGTGTCCTGCAGCGGTTCCCAGCTGTACTGGGTCTGGCTGGGAGCAGATCAGACCAGTGCTGCTCCATCCCATCTCTTTGCATGCCATAACCTGTTGCAGTGCTGCGCCTTCCTCACGCGCCAGCCCTGCTTGTCCCCAGAAGTACTGATAAACCAACCAAGATGCAGATTTAATGTTATCAGGAGATGCAGGGCATGTTTAGTAGGAACTTGAAGGATCATAGCAAGAGGCCTGGATGTAATCCAGGCTGCGGCGGATAAGGAACTGAAAAGCTGCCGCTGCTTCTTCTTTTCCTTTTTCTTCTTTTTACTTTTTTTTATTGGTTCAAGATTGCAAAGCGGCTGAGAGAGAAGAAAAGGAAACACGGGGACCTAGTGATAACGGGTGATGGACGTGATGCCGTATCCTCACCGAGAATACCAGAGATTGTAAAGCATTGAGAAATCAAACTGACAAGTGGGAACACAGGCTCAGCATAAGAAACGGCGGCTTGCTCAGAGCTCCTGCAGGCCTGGAGAGCTTTTCGGTCCTCCTCACGATGGATTAAGTGGATGTTGGAGATAGATAATTTTGAACTCCCTCTGCAATGTGTTCTGGTTTGTCATATCCTCGGGGAGGCCTGGAGCTGGAGAGACAAGCACCCAGCGTGATGCTCACACACATGAAGCTCCTTGAAAAACAAGAGAGGAAAAAGTGGTGTCCAGCAAGGCTGGTGACACCACAGAGCCTTTGGATACCTGGGCAGCGTGAGGAATGAGTGGGAGCAGGGCATGATACCGGCTGGTTTTGCTGCAGGGGAGAACATTGGCCTTGGTCAGTGAGTAGATCCAAATTCCAAGCATTGCCCAAAGAGCCAAGGAGGATGTATAGGAACTGCTGAGTCACTGCCTGAACCTCTGATTGATCACCTGAGGTGAGCCATGAGTCAGCCAGAGGAGCACAGGTGAAAGCAACTGAGCTGTGCTGCCGGAAGGGATGGAGCCTGGCTGCACCCCTCCTAAACCTATTTAAGAGCTGGCTACCAGTGGGGAAGGATCTTGTCTGGAGATCCTTTCTTCTGGTGTTTTTTGTAGGTGAGCCTAGTACATGGGTAAGCCTTCCATTTATTCTTTCCTATTATCTTAGTTCTCTCCTATTATCTTAGTCTACTTTGCCTAACTCTCTTGTTCTTTTGTGATTTTAACATCTTAATATCTATTGATTATACAGAGGGTTAACTGCTGCCAGTGAGTGCTGGTTAGAGAGTAGGATTCCTTGCAGGTGAGGGAAGGGGTGATGCAGCAGGAAAGTGTGCAGCCACCGCACTCAAAAGAGAACAGTAAACCCCTCAACATTGGGCAGGTGAGATTTTGCATGTGGGAAAAGCATCCCAATAACAAAAATATAGGAGTTCAGTCTTCCTTCTTAATTATTTTGCAGTTCAGTCTGCAAGAATTGTTTTTAGCCTTTCAAACTCCCCCTCTCCCTGTAGCGCTCTCCTCTGCACAGACTGAGCTGCTTTCTGCTGCCGATTGCTGCTGCAGGAGCAGCTCAGAAAGGGCAGGGATGCTCTGCACGGAGATCAGAGCTGGAGACTGCTTTGAAAATCCCCAGGGCAAAGGAGAGGGGCAGGAACGTGGTGCCCTGGCTGAGCAGCCATAAAATTGGCCAAGAAATCTTAACGGCTTTGATGAAAAATGCCTTCCTTTGCTTTTGACACTCCTGTCTAAACAGTGTTAGGTGTTGGACTGATATCACAGCTTCCACCTGTGGCAGCAGCAGGAATAAACATGCCTGGATAGATATTGTGTCCTCACCGAGCTGGGAGCAATGATATGGTATATGGAAGTTTTAATTTATAGGTTCAAAGACTGTGGATGCTGGAAAATGTCTATAACCCAAATGAGAAATAAAGATTACGATGTGAAAGCCCCATCAGCGTAAGTGGCGAGAGCTCATGCAGGCACACTTGTGTGCTCCAAGTGCTCGGCACAGGGACTAAATATTCCTGTGCCAGGAAGCCAGGTTTACAGTAAAAGCAAACACATTTACAGAAAGCCATGTACATGCACATCCACACACATATGCACGACTTCTCATCAAAACCCTCAGGATTTCAAAGCAATAACAGCACTTATTTTTGGCTGTTTGTACATGTGTGAGGAGAGCGCTTCTGGTTTTAGCTGTTTTCTGCCAATTTTCTCCAATATTTGTAAGACATTGGTTCAATCCCC
Organism: Lagopus muta; assembly: GCF_023343835.1. Classification (NCBI taxonomy): domain Eukaryota; kingdom Metazoa; phylum Chordata; class Aves; order Galliformes; family Phasianidae; genus Lagopus; species Lagopus muta. The sequence continues at coordinate 721,979 of NC_064454.1, read as the reverse complement.
GTAAGAGCTGGGGGGAAGTGGTGAAGTACCTTCAAATTTTGATGAATGTGATTTTTTTTGCATGGGATGCATCCCATCCACAGCGGCGTCATCCAGTCAGGTCAGCCTGAGATGCTGATCTTCAATGACCCCCTTGAGGACTAACGGGATCCAGAAAGCTGGATGGAAATGAACATTGCACCAATGAACAGGAAGGATAAATGAGATGACCTGTGTAATTACAGCCCTGTTGGCCCAACTTTGACTCCAGGCACAATAACGGGAAATCTGCTACAGGACTTGTTTAGTAAGGAATTAATGGGAATAACGCAAAGGATGCCAATCAAGGGGGACATGTGGAAGATAAATCTTGTTGAAATATATTGATATCTTTTTTTGATGAAGTTAGAAATTTGGCTGATACAGGTGATGCTTTCATTGTGATACATTCAGGCTGGGTCCTGTGTGATATCTTGACTAAGAGACTGGGATGGAAGGAGGTCAGCAGGGCACACAAGGCAATGCACAGCTGGCAAGGTGGCTCATCCCAAAGGGCACTTCTGGGGGTGGGAGTCCTCGCAGTGTGTGCTGCATTGCTGCTGTTTGGCATTTTTATCCATGACCTGCAAGAAAGCATCACATTGGCCCTGATCAAGTTTGCAGCTGGCACAAAGACTGGGGGAATGGCACAGAGGGAAAAGGAAAGGGCATCAGTATGGAGTGCACCTTACTAAAGGCATTTGGCTGGCATTGGAGAGGGAGGGCAGCAGGGATGGGAGATGGGGCTGATAGGCTGACAGACGAGATGTGGAGGAGAGAATGAAGTGTTTTTCAAGCTGAAAAGCTCCTTTTCAGCCTTCTTTTTTTTTTTTTTTTTTTTTTAAATGAAAAGACAAAAACTCCAAGGAACTGCGGGGCCAATCCTTTTGCTTTTCAGTTCCTGTGTAAGCCATGCAACACCTGTGCTCCGCTCACAGGGTCTGTGCTGCTCTGCTCCCTTGCCTTCAGCTCATTTCTCACCCACTTTACAGGATTTCAAAGATTTCCAGCACTTAGATGTTATTGCAAATCCCACAAGGCACCTGGCTGAGTCTTCAGGCTTCAAATGATATTAAAAACGTGGCCTGAAGTAACTCACCTGGGGCTGGGCACTGTGGGTTTGGTGCTTCTCAGCAAACCTGGGTGCGGGGAGCTGCAGCCACAGTGCAGCACATCCTCTCTGCTCCACATCCCTCAGCCCTTTTTGCTGGAGCAGCTTTGTCCGCTCCTTTCCCCTCCAAACCCCTCCCCTCCTGCAGCTGGGTGAGGTTTTGCAGCTGCTTTCTGCCATCCCTCCCCTGCCAAGAGCACACAGCACTCCGGGCTCTCTGTAGTGAGCACTTATTGCTTCCAGAGCAGCTTTCTCAGCTCCTGCAATCCAATGCCCAAGAATAATGGACAGGCTTCAGCAGAGGGAATTTAATTCTGCTCCCACTCCTTTCAGATCAGAGCCTGTGTCAGCGGGGTGCTCTTACAACAAGGGACTTTATTACAGCTTATCCAACTCTTGGCAAGTTCTCAATCTGGAGAACTGGTTTGTACTACAGAGATTGCTGCTCTGCGTTGCATGCTAATGGAGATGTATAGCTGCACCTGGTATGTATGGGGAACCAGAAAGGAAGGGTTTAAACCAACTGGTGGTGGAAAAGTGGATCGCAAAGCTTTGTGCTGGTTTTCAGTCCTTTGAATTGGAAGAGCAGCATCAGAGATGTTGCTCTAGCTGTGGTTATCGAGCTGAATAATTCTTCCTCTTAGTGTTGCTTCCACCCAGAAGGAAAAAGAGGAGACAAATTGCACCAGAGATGTGTGAAATTCCTCAGGGTCCTCTGGCTCTGGATCCCACTAGCAAAAATGCACCATGAGGCTGGTCCTTTGCTGGGCCCACACCAGGGGACAAACGTCCTCCTCCTTTTTTTTTTCCTCTTTTTTCCTGTATTTTCTCTTTTTTTTTAATCTTCTCTTTTTTGGTCTTTTCTCTCTCTTTTTTTAATTCATTTTTCTTTTCATTCACCTGCGGAAAAGCCCTGGGAGCAAACTGACCTGCAGGAGAGCAACCCACCTAAGCAGTGAGCTTCTGGCAGACCTCACATTCAGCCCCTCACGCTTATTCCTCTCATCTATAGTTACAGTTTCCCTGCTTGCCATGGAATAAAACTCAGGAATGCAGTTTCCAGGCCCCTGCCTTGCCAAAATTGAGTGCGTTTGCCTCTTCTGTCCTGAGCGAGCATTAAACCCCCTTTAAGTTCAATAAATACTCCCCAGGCCTGGCCAGCAAGGTAACTGGAGGCTGCATCGCTTGTCACTGCAGATGACACATGCCTCTCTCTCAGGATGTGGTTTAATGAGCTTCTTCATGGTCTCCCAAGGCAGAAGTGTATTTATGGCACAAGAGGAGATTTATATAGTTTTTCTTTAAAATCTGTCAGCTAATAATAGCTGTGGCTGGGGCTGGGTTGTGCCGGTCTCACACACAGGTATAAATCAAGGCTGTGTGCTCAAGCCCTACCATCATTTTCTCCCATTTGGAGACCGAGTAGATAACATTGTGTGCAAAACGTTTGCACCCAAGAGAGAAGGATAGAAAGACATTCCAGCTGAATTAGAAAGGCCCAAAACCTTACCTACATCCTCGCCTTTCCCTGCTGCCCCAAACCACCTGGACCACCACACTGCACCCCCATCCCCTGGACCAGCTTGCAGGCCAGCTCTCCAAGCCAGCACCAAGGCAAGTTACCAGCAGAAAGAGGCTATCCAGGACTCATCTTCACCCTGCCAAGCGACCTATATCTCTCCAGCCTCAACCAGCCAGCCAAGCCAATGAAATGCTGCTCGCTGTCCCCTGGCACTGCACAGCCCTGAATAGCACAAATGCCCACAGGACAGTTTTTTCAAACAAAACAGATGCACATTATTTTTTATCCAGGAGGTGAAGGGGGCTGAATAAAATAGCTAACAGGTACCAGAGGGACGAGTTCTGCTAATTCTGCTCATGATAAAGGTCTTTTAAAATGCCTCTGGTGCCTGAAGCGCTGATGAGACTCCAGGTTTGCTGATTCGTGGGCCGCGGGCCAGGCTCCCTCTGGAGCCCATTAGATGTCCTATAGATAGGCAGCTGGATGCATGGCACACGGTGCAGCCACGCCAGCCACAAGCTGAAAAGCATTACTAAGCAAGAGAGATTTCCCATTTCTGACAACAGGGCCAGGGAGGGGGTACAGCTTCTGGAAACCACAGCAGATTAGCTCGTGGGGTTTTTTGTTGCTCTTCGTACCACGTTAAATATTTTAGCATGGAGCTAAACAACCTGAGGAGGAAGAATCATAGAGCCACACAATCACACAACAGCCCCAGCTGGATGGGACCGTGAGGATCACCGAGTCCAACACCTGGCTGCACGCAGGACTTCCAAACTCACATCCTCTGTCTGTGAACAGTGCCCATGCAGTGCTCAGGGTGAGAATGATGGGGACAGCTGGGCTGTGTGTGCTCCTCCCCATCAGTACTCTGCCCCACTGCCACCTACGCCCATTCTCAACTTTCTTGCTTACACCCAAAACCTCAAGCATGCATCTGCAGCACAGGATGACATTTTTATGGCACAGATTTGTGCAAAGCCACGGTGAGAAGCTGCTGCCCTTGTGCCAGCAGGGCTCCTCATCCTGCCCCAGGCTGCGCTGTTCCTTCCCTGAGAGACCAACCCAAGCTCGGTGCTGGACTGAGTAATTCAATAGGTTTGCAGATCTGCCTCGGGTCAATTTTAATTCTATTTAAAGGACAGTCGATCGAGCCATCTCTGGGGTTTTCTGAGATGGAATTTCATATTGTGTTTAATATGCGCTGAATGCACCGGCCAGGGGAGAGAGCACTTCAGCGTCGATGAGACATAAAGGATGGGATGGGAAGCGCTCTGCAGCCTTCCTCCTTTTCTATTTTCAGCTCTGAGGCCCTCACGAGCTGCACTAAGGAAAGCTGGCTCCACTGGGATTTATTGGAAGGCCCCCAAGGCACAGAGCAACCCCTGCCTGAGCCCTCCTAGCTAAAAGCACGCAGTGAGGCCACGTCACACCGCTGTGCACAGCCTTTGGAGCCAGGGGAGAAAGCCTGCAGTGAGATGGGGGTAACCCAAAGAGCACAAGTACTGCTGCATGGCCATCAGCCTCCGCTCCACCCCCACAACTGCCATAAAGCAGGGGGTAATGTCACTGAGGAAGGGATGAAGGAGATGGATATTAATAAAGAAAGAGGGCTTTCAATGCTGCTGCTCATCTAAAACGTTCCCTTAAGTGCAGAACAAGACATTAAAGTACTAAGACACAATTTCCATGCAACTTAATAAAGGGGAAATGATATCACCGCTGGAAAAAAAATAACACAAAATACATACAGGGGAATTTGATTGTGTTGCTTTATGCTCAGATCAATCCTGAGACTGCACTGCACAAGCAAAGAGGTTATCAGCACTGCCTCCCACCGCTTGTGCCAGCATGCAACAGGAGCTCAGCCACAGTACTGGGAACAAACCCTTCACCCCATATGGAAATATTTTCCCTACACACAACGTGGGAAAGCAGTAAAAGGGGCAGATCTGAAAAGTAAACCTGTAAGAAAATCATCAGTGACGCAGCTGTAAGATAACAAATGTGCACCAACAGCGAGGAACGAGCCTTCCTGCATCCCATCAAGGCGACGGCGCACCAGGAGTTAAAATATCCCATGGGTTTGGCATCATTTCAACCCACAGAGGAGCTGGGGCTGCTCTCAGAGCTTCATCTGCACAGAGCACAGCTCTGAGTGAAGCTGTCCCTCCCCTGCTGGAGGTAATTAACGTATATCAAAGAGGAATTCAGCTGGAGTGGCTATTTCAGCAGCACGCAGCATTCTCCCCCAGTTTGGGTTTGTTTTCGAAATTGCACATAAAGTGCAACTGCGGCACATTTACTTTTCTATTATGCCTTCGAAATTAAGTTAGATGGCCCTAATAATAGCATTGCCTTTAAAATAACGCCGTGTTTAAAGAACAAACTCTCCAATGTCGCCGGCACAGCATATTTGTCTTGTGCTTAATTTCCACTTGCTGTTGTATTATTAGACATTAACATGATAGTTTTGTTTAATCTCTGGCTCCGTCGCCCATGGCTGACTCCAAACTGATCACTCGCCCCCGTTGATGAAAGTCCTAATTCATCCTTGTTAGTGCAATTAGGAGGAAATTGGATAACGGTGTCACTTGGCACTAAAGGTCTTGGAGAGGGTGAGTCTGTCCCCCGAGAGGTGACACGCTCAGCTGGATTACACAGCTCCCAGGGAGGCAGTGGGGATGAAGGAATTGAGGCTTCAGGATGTTCACAGGTGGAGTTTGGTGGGTTTTGTTGCTCTTTTCCCCAAGGCAGTGCGTGGAGGGGCCCGTCCCTGAGTCCCAGCATCCATGCCCTGTGTGTATGGCCAAGCTGGTGGAGCTGAGGAGGCACAAGGGCAAAACCAGCCCTGTTTTGAGCCTATAGAATGAAAGGGTAAGTGACATGTGGAAAGAGCAGGGTTGTTTTTTTCCCAAAGAAACAAATCCTCCACAACTTTCAGGCAAGGTTCTGCAGTTTGTGTGGGGTTTGCTCTCTGTGGACAGCTCTCACTCAGCCACGAACTTGAGCGCAGAAACAGGATGAATGCTCTTCATTATGGACCTGAAATTAACATACGTGTTCGTAAAGAGGTTCCTTCAGCCTCTGCACTTCCCAGCACAGTTTCTTGAAGGCTTATCTCCCTTCATGCAGGCTTTTATGCATTCAGCTTGCAGGGAGCAGCTCCTCATCCAGGACCTAGGCTCTCTTTGGGTGTCCATGCAAAAAGCAAAAGTGATCATCAAAACTTAGCAATGTGTGTGTGTGTGTGTGTATACATGTTTACTTATTATTCGTTAAACACAGAGTGAGATTATTTCCAACTTTTCTGGACCATTAAGAGTGTTGCGGTCCTGATGCCACCTTCCCCCACAACAGGCACAGGTATTTCATGGCTGGGGAGTGACATCCCTCAGGCACAGCAAGGCTTGTGCTTCTTGTTTGAGGTCCTTGGCATTTTGGCACTGTCCTTCTGCTTCTATGGTCTGTATAGTGTCCATTGTGATGAGTCTCAGTGCTGTGATGCCCACCTCAGCAGCTGCAGGAAGCAGTCGGTGCGCAGTGGGATTTCCAGATGTGCAAAGCTGGAGGAAGCAGCCAGTGCCCTTGGCTCATGGTGCAGATCTCACCACAGCAAGCTCAGAAAATCACAGTGGAAACAATAAAAACAGACTGAAATTTACATGCACACCCCTCCACTCCACTTCTAGCTGTTCTTGAGCTTTTATATAAATCAGAGTTTATTCATACTTTCAGGTGGGCTCATTATCCATGCAATAACTTCAGCAATGATCCTCTAAACACTGAGTTGCTCTCGACCTCCAAACACTCCCTGTTTTTCACTGGTGTTTCAGCCATCCTCTTGCAGGAAGAGGAAACAAGAAGTGCTGTCAGCAGTCACGAATACGCTCTGCTCAACCACCCCAAAGTGCTTTTGGCCACACAGAAGTGCTGAGCAGAGACAGAGACGCTCACAGCGCAATCAACGCCTGCACAACACTGAGGGCTGTAGGGACACAAACACAAACCTGAAGGAGCACTCCTGGCCACCAATTCCCTGTCTCCAGGCAACCATGGGGCAAAGTCGCTCAAATAGTTAAAGCTAACGCTCTGTTTTTGGCAAGGGGTTGAGATTTCCAGCCCTGCTCACTCGAAGCACAGCTCCACGAGTGCCACCCAAATCCATAGCTCCACTTCTGCCCAACCTCAAAATGATGGGTTGGGGCTCCTTTTGAAACTCTGGTAGAGAGGAAAGGCAGGGAGTAATACAGATTAAGAGCAAAGAGGTGAAACTTCTGTTTGCACAGAGCAGAAAGACCTGATTTCCCAGGCAGTTATCAACCAGCAGGTAGCAGGGATGGGGCAGTTTTGGCACAAGGGCAGCTGGGTGAAGAAACAACTTTTCTGGGGTGTTTTTCTTCCTTTTTTTTTTTTTTTTTTTTTTTTGCATTGGGCCCACAGATGCATTAACAAACAGCTTGTTTCCGATGGACCTTGGGAGAATCAGCTCAGACTGTGAAGGGTGGAAGGGAAAGACTTGTGTATGAATGTCTCATTGTCACAGCCCTCTTAACCTCCTCTCAGTCTAATCCTGTCCTTAATTGACTGTATTCTGATTATATTCTAGATAGTCTGCATCAGCCTGGGAGGATGCAGTGGGCAATGAGTGCTGTCGCTGTTTTGGAGGAGAGTAAAACACAGCAGAACAGCCAAAAAAGGGTATCTGCATCTGCTTGCACAGGAGCCTGCTTTTCCTAACCAAAAGGAGAAAAAAAAGTTGAAACTTCACAGAAGAGTTAAAGAAATCTTCATGAAAACAACTCACAGGCTACTGCTCCAGGATTTGAGCTGCCCATTTAATACAGAGGAAGATGCCACTGTTGGGGATGGTGGGGATGGAGCTCAGTGCCTCTCCATCCATCCTCACCTCACCTGTCTGTCTGCAATCAGTGGCAGAGTGGAGGCTGTGGCTCTGTGAAGTGGCTCTCCAAGAGGCCTCACTAATTGTCTTGGCAGAAGGGAAGAGTTCCCCCCAGTGCAGAGCAATAAATCAGAGGCGATAATAACTCTTTCCTAAATAATCCTCAGGCAGAAACAAAATCCAGCACTGAGAGCGGTACGGAGTCAAAAAGTGCCACCTGTGTCTGAGGGTTACTTAGGTCTATAAATACTGCACTCCTCTCCCGTGCCTCTGTAATATATTGCTGTCAATAACACGTTGGTGTCTGGATTTTTTAATGTTCAGGCTTTGTCTTCACGAGGTGTGATGCCATCCCCGGGGTTATGGGCTGAGCTGAGAGATGCTGTGAGATTCAGCCTTTGCAAATGGGTTTTTGCAAAGTTGACAAAAATGCCAACTTGCAAATGTCAATTTTACACTCATCTCCCGGGGAGCAAAACTCCCTGGTGGCACTGTGCAGATGCAATGGGTTTCCCATCCCATGCTACACCACGTGGTACTGTAGTAGAGAAACTAAGTCACAGCCTGAAGCATTGATGGAGCACCTGGTGAGAAGGCAGGGCCAGCCCAGAGCAGCTCAGGTGAATGCAATGCACTGAGTGATGGAAGGGCTGCAGCCAGGATCCACCCCTTCCCAGCCCTCATTTAAGGCTTGGCAAGGGAAGCAAGGGGATCTTGCTGGAGATTCCTTTGTGGTTGAGGTCTTCTGCTAGTAAGTACATTTTTTCCTTCATTCTTTCCAAAAAAGAAGGGAAAGGTGTGAGCAGGACTATTTGAATGCTTTGAATCAATTCTACTTACTTAGGAGCCGATAAGATTGATTTGCAAGGAAGGTAAAAAAGATACCAGAGCAGCTGTGTTTGATTTTTAGGGCTGTCCTTGTAGAGAATGCCAATGTCCAGAGCAACCTCAAGTTGTGGTCATCTGAAACTGAAGTATAGTAAGAGTAGCTAGGTTTGGGATTCTGGATCTTAAACATCCCATCCTGAGCTTTCAGGTCAAACCTCCAGATATGGAAACCAAAATTCCAAGCTTACACATCTTTGCAATAGCAAAGTCTGCCCCAGTCCTGCGCAGTGTCCTCAGATCACTCCCTTGTGGAACCTTCCCTGCAGCCCTAAATTTGGTCCTTGTGGAAATGTACGATGACTTGCAGCAGATTAGAAGGACTCTGGTGGGTACATGGCTCATGCCATCATGTTCCTTCATTAGAGCATCATCAGTGCATGAGCTGCTGTTCTCCATGCCCAGAGTTCTGGGAGGCCACACAGCAAATTGGGCACACTTCTGAGAATGAGTGACTTGCAGCAGGCAGGGAATAAACATGTGAGCACTACAATGTGAGTAGGGCTGTTATCAGCCTCAGCGTGGGACCCAGGACACTTGAGAATGCAAGGAAAAGGTGTCCAGCATAGGAAGGTGATGCATTTTAGCCCCTTATGGCAGAGCAATTTCCTGCACAAAAGCAGGAGGGATTTACAAGACATGTATGCTCTATTTTTGAGGTCTCTGTCATTAGGACAAGCCATTGGGGGTAATAAACTCACAGGGTGAAGGAGCTGTTCCTACCAAGGAGATGAATTCTCCCCAGCACTTTTGCCTGTGAGAGCATCAGTGTGTGAAATGGTGGGCGCATGTGCCCATGGCAGCCACATCCCCTGCTTCACTGCTTTGTGAAGAGCACTGGATTTTTAAAGAGGTTCCTCTTGGCAAGGGGCTCTGCTGGTAGAGATGAAGGAAGAAATGATCAAACCCAGAGGCTCGTACTTCTTGTCTCTTCCATTCGGCCCCTTTTGCAATGCGGTGGAGGAGCTCTGCTTTTAAACAAAAGCTAAACACTGTCAGTGGGAGAGCAAAGCAGGATCTCTCTGAAATGCAAATGCCTCTTTCAGAGCAGCCAGCTTTGAAAACAGGGATCCTGCTGACTCATGTTTAGAAACTGGGGAGAGAGCTGCTTCGGTGCTCTGTCTGCCCTGCTCTCATCTTCAGCCCCATCTCATCCTGGGGATGCTTACGTAAACCCCGGGGTAAAGCAGCCTGCAAGGATGAAATGGTGTCAGTGAGGATGGACCTGCAGCCCAGCCAGCATTCACTTTAGGAAGCCACGGGCTGCCCTTCCAACAAAGCAACAGCAGCACAGTGTCGGCACGGGTGAGGATTTACCAACGGGGCAGTGCAGACTTAAGCCTCCCACAGTTTGATGCATCAAGAGGATTTGGGGCCAGCTCTTTAAATCCTTTTATCATCTGCAGTGTCTTGTGTGTTTGTTTTTTTTCCTCCCACCATCCTCTTTTCTCCTCCTGTTCTTTCTGCGCCCTTTCAGTCCACTTCCAGCCTATGAGTGCTGGGATCCAAGCAGGCAGATCCTCGTGCCTGCAGGTCTCATGCTATTTCCATTTAACAGCTGCTCCTGGCCTTTGCTTTTTCACGATGGAAGGAGTGGGACCCTGACCTGTGTGCTTACAGAAAGGTGAAGGAAAAGAAAGAGGGAGAAACCAAAGGAGGAGGTACAGCTCTAAGGCAGTATGTTTCTCCATCCCAAAGCTATGTGCAGTGCTGACACCACTGTGCCACGAATGCTCTGAGCTCCCAAAAGCATGAGCAGAACCACAGGGGGGTATTCCTGCACTTCCTTTCCTTATGGAGTGTGAACAGAAAAACACCTGCAGGTGTCTCCTGTCCCACTCTTTTTCCATCAGTGATGGGCAGCTGCTGGTAGTATTACACAAAGCCATTTCCCAGAGGCACAGGGTGCTGAGATGCCACCAAGACCCAAACCAGCATCACTGGGGAGCGGTCCTTCCTGCCCAGCCCTGGGGCCTAAACGTGTGGGGTGTCTAGAATCCAAATATGTAATAATAAGGGAAGCAATAATGGAAATAGTGCTGCTTGCGGAGATGTCAAGCTCCAGGGGCATAATGGAAATTCAGACTTCTTTTTCTTTCTAATGCGCTTCTGCTCTAATAACTGCTTTTTTCCCTCATCGCTTTTCATCTGAAAACACTGCCATGCTGCACCAGCAGCAGCTGATCAAGACTTCACACGTCCTGCTCATTATCCTCGCTTCACACAAGAGGAAGCGGGAAGGATTGATAGCACCCAATTTTGTACAAGTGTTGCCCGAAGTGAAATACCCGGCCATGTCTGCTCCTGCAACACTGCAGCTGTGCCATGTCTGAGGCTGTGAGAGGAGAGACTTTATAGGGCCTGATAAAACCTTTTATTAGACCCACAGATCCAGCTGGAATAGGCAGACAGGTTTTAGCTGCGTAGACCTGAAGATGTGCCTATGGGCTCTCAGGACCCTGCATGCCTTCCCCATCGCTAGAGCTGCTCCAGGCCAGGTTGGGCAACCTGATGTGGTGATTGGCATCTAGCCCACAGCAGGTCAGTTGGAACTGGATGACCTTTAAGGTCCCTTTCAACCCCACCGTTCTATGGTTCTATGATCCTTTCTCCATCTCCCCAAATCATGGAGATGCAGGAGATGGGCTGATGCCAAAGACATGGCCACCCTAAGGACCAGTGCAATGAGAGCTGCCCGAATCCTCCTCCTGCCTCTCAGGTGCATAAGAATTCTCCATTATAGAGTTTTCCTCTGTACCTGGGCTGCAGGTGGTGAGCAGAAAGTCCAAGGGCTGTGCAGTAGCTGAAACTTCACTCTTGCACCAAACTGTCCCAGCCTGACCCTACAGCCATGCGCACTGCAGAGCTCCCTGTGCAGCCCCTCTCCTGTTCTTCTGCATGAAAAATTCCCCTCAGAATTGTCCCCCAAATTATTTGTAATGTCACAAAGTGTATCAGTAAGATTTCCCCCCCCCCTTTTTTTTTTTTTTTTTTTTTAAGAAATGATTTAAGGGTTCCTCCTGTTAGCAATTTATAGTAATTGCAGTAACCTGATAATAATTCCTAGCAATTAAGCACAGTACTGATTCAGTTGTTTACTGAGTAATGTCTTTTCTGTATTTATGGGGGCTGTGCTGAAGGATAAATATCTTACTTTGTTGGTTAATAAAAATTTACTAAGTAGCATCCTTAAAAAATGCTTTTTCATTGTAAGCTATTCTTAGCAATCACGTGTGAATGAGGAGTAATTGCTTTACTTGGGACAGTAATTAGAAAGTATTAAGTCGTTGTTTTCCCTTCTGGTTTGTTAACCATGCATCTGCTCTCCCAGCGTTAATTCTGCACCCAGCACCACTGGGGGAGATTTTTGGGCCGAGGGCTGCATGGCCATGGTGTGGATCCTTAAAAGCACAGAGTGATTTTTGAATGCTTACCGGGGGTGTTTGCAGGGATGTGATTTGCTGTGTGCTCACAGCAGCCTGTTCTTGCTGGCAAGCAGGGCTCTCTGTGCCGCCAAGCATCTACAAATAGGAACTTCTGACCATCCTGCTCCCCACCTGCAGTTTTCCCATTGGTAAAATGAGAATAACGGGGCTCCACAGGGATGTGCTCCCAAAATCAAGAGGGCTGCAAAAATGGCCAAAGGGACTCAAACAGGACCGGTTTTCCCCAGTTCATCCAGATGAAATAGCAGAGATGGGGGAGAGCTGCAGTGCCTGCAGGTGGCAGGAATGCCACAAACCAGGAGAAAGCTGGGGTTTGGTTGTCATCAGAAGAGGATCTCGTGCACAGTGTAAGACATCGGACAGTACAGGTGATGCATGGCGCAGGTAGGATATGGGGGTGGGATCTACATGTCCTGGCTGGCAGCTGGGGGTGGAGAATATTCGGATGAGTATTCAGGGGTCATCTCTGTCCCCACAGTGTGGCAACAAGTCCAAGCAGCCACGTGCACATCTCCAAGCCCGAGCTCTCATAGGAAACTATTTGCATTTTCCCATCCCTTTCTAAGAGGGTGAGGATGAAGGAGCCAGCACGAGAGCAAGAAGCAGCTCCAGGGCACCCCGATAAATCCCTGCAGGGCTGGCGGCCAAGGCGCCTGCTTCCCTGAGATAAAGGGAATGCATGGCGCTGCGAGGCGTGGACAGTGGCTGAACACCCTGCTAATCCCTTCAGCCCTGACACGGCTACTTGAGGAAGGGGCGGCTGCTTTGTGAGTGCCTTGTGCACAGGAAAAGGGAGAGAGGAGGAAAATGGGGTTAAGGATTCGTTCCCCAGGAAGAAGCGGCGCTGCACGAGGGCTCTGGGGTGTGGGCGCATCATTGAGGTGCATCCCAGTGTGGGATGGGGCTCCTGATGGAAACCCGGGGCAGCAAAGAAATGACTTGCAATATTGCAGCTGCTGGAGAAAATCACCTGAGGAATCAGAAGGTTAAAGAGGGGAGAGTGGGAAGGGGGGGGGGACAAAGGAAAAAAATAAAAGAGCTGTGACAGCAGACAGCAGCTTTATAGTCAGGAAACCCAGGGCAGGGGAAGGTAAGCAGGACCTCAGTGCCAGGCAAATTCATGGGGAATGAACCTGTGGTGCCTGTGGGGAGGTCAGGTTTGAAGTGGATGCAAAGTGTTCGGCCCCAAATGCAGCCCCTGTGGTGGTTTCTGACTGAGAAACTGTTGCTTCCATTGGGTGTAAGAGCAGCGGTGATGCAGGTTCCTATAAAATCTGGGAGTCCATATAAAGTTATTGCTCACCTCTGCTCTGGGAAATGAGCAGCCATCCAGCCTGCTGCAGGCACAAAGCAGTCAGTGTGTGCCAGCCAGGACTTTTCCCCCATGGTAAAAGAAGGGCTGCAATGTTCAAGCCGAATTAAAGACTGCCAAGTTTGCTGTGGGTCCGGCAGCACACTGTAATGACAGCTCTTCTTTTAACAACCTTAGAAGATGGTGTCTGCTCGTTTCCTTCTGGCAATGAAATCTGAGTTTTTATGTTTTAATTTTGCTTCTCTTCCAAGCCTGTTGACTTTAATCTTGTCCTCAACTCCTGGGCTCTGTTACAGGAACTCCTCTTTACTTCTGTTGCAGGTTGCCAGCCCAGGCTGCTCAGAGCTCCCATTTAAGGCAGCAGTGCTAGGTTGTATTCTGACCTACACCCTTATGCACCATCCACCAGTGCTGCATCCCACCCACCCTGCTGGCTGATGCTGAAAGGAAGAAGGCATGTTCCCAAGGGCTGGCATCTCTTCAAATCAGGGACTCCAGAAACCATTGCCTCATTGAAGAAATCGCCATCGTTCTTCTAAATGGTTGGGTCAATATGAGGATGTCACTTCTGAAATTTGGGGTTTATTGCTCCCCTTCCCACCTTCAACCCACTGGGAATAAGCGAAGCAGGCAGGTAGATCTTCACTAAGAGAGCTGCTGCAGTGGAGGTCAGGAGTGTGCATGGAAAGGTGAAAAGCCCATCGAGGTGGGGAGTGGAGACATGGGGGGCTGTGCTCCATACACACAGGGCTTCCAGGTCTGAAACACCTTGAGAAGAAAAAGGTGAATGGGGAAAATCAGAGCTGAGGGAAACAGGCATGAAAGCTGAGCCTGAAGATGGAGGAGTTCAACAGGGCTGGTCCCAGTAATGATCCCTGAGGGACACCAGTGCCGTTGATCTCCATCCATTGAGCGCTGCTCTCTGGTGGAATCTCACAACAGTTCCTCATCCATTGAACAGTCTGCCCATCAAAGCTGCACTTTTCCAAGTTAGAGAGAAGGATGTTGTTGGGGCTGTGCCAAATGCCTCACTGGAGCCCAAGCAGATGACATCAGTGGCTCTTCCATTGCCCGTGGACACAGTTATCCCATCTGGTTGGAAATTTTGGTTTCAAATACTTCAAATTGAACATTTGGAGTTTTCATACCAAGATGACAGTTTTGGTCCAAATTGAATCATACTGATTTTATATATATATATATATATATATATATATATATATATATATATATATATATATATATATATTTAATGCTAGTAAGTAAACCCTCAGGGAAATCTCTTCTGCTCCAAATGTGGACTAAAGGAAACTGACAAACTCCAAATGCTTCTCAGGGCTTCGTTTCTTGCTGCTGTTTGATTTGCTATCACCAGTTTTGGATAAACATGGGGTTTTATTGGTTATTTTGGTTAGAAATGCTGGAATGTTTCCTAGAGACAAGCCAGGCTCCAAGAAATTTTCACCTGGGAGATTATTGTAGAGTTTATTTTTAGGTTATTTTCAGAAGAAGATCATTTTTAGAGTTAATTCTGTATTTTTTTTGTTATTACTCCCCCTCTCCCCCTTTACTCAATGAATTGGAAAGATGGAATGAAGCCTCTTTTCTGCTGATCGAAAAGCCTTGCACAGCAAGCACCAAAACCCTGGGCTGGGGTGCAGCAAGGGCAGGTGAGCACTGTGCAATGACCTCCCAGCCCATTTCATGTTCTGGTTGGACACATCTCCATGTAAAAGCTGCATTTGAAATGAAGAGTCCAAGCATTTCATTTGGAGATACACAGAAACGAAGCATTTTGACTCTCTGTTCTTTTCCCTTTTCAACCCAAAACCTGCTCACCTCATTTGCCTCAGCAATGGGTTCAGCTGGTGTTTGCTACAAACTCCTTTCAAAATTCAGTTCCCCTGAGCCCTGGGGATAGCTTTGCTATTTCAAAGCCAACCCACTGAGGACCCCAAGGCAGTGGTTGCAGCAAAGCTCACAGCCTCTCCCCTTGCAAAAGCCTTCCAAGTGCAAGTTTTTGGTCTTCAGCACAGCACAACAAGGGATATTTTGGGAGCCAGCTTGTTCTCCTGGTATCTTTCTTCTCCCTGCCTCCTGCTGCCACTTCGTGGCTTTTATCTCTCTGCTCTCCCTTCTTTCATGTCTCTGCTTTGGAGGTGAGATGTGATTCTCTGCTCCCCTTTCCATGTGCCAAAGCCCAGGAGATGCACAGCAGCTCAGGGTCCTCCCCAGGGCTTTGGAAACTGGGAAACTGTGGGGATGCCTGAAGCAAGAAGGACGAATATTCAGTGCACCCAGCATCCTCTGAATCCACTCATTCAGTCCCACACTCTTTTGGTGGAGTGATTTACGTGCTGCCTCTAGGAAGGCTGCAGAGTAATGGCCAGGACTCGGCCAATCAAGTACAAAGATGTGAATTATTCCAACTTTAGCTTGATTTGCTAGTAGCCAAGCTCATGCAGCCTGCAGGAAGAACTTCAGCATTGCAGTGTATCACCAAGTTGCAATAGTATTTCAATAAAAATATCATATTTGGTTGCAAAAATAATGTGTACTGGGTTGAAAGAGTACTAAAGGGTTGCAATAATTGGGCATCACTGGGTTACAGTGATGTTGGGCTGCAACAATCATAGAATATCTCAAGCTGGAAGGGATCCATAAAGATCTTCAAGTTCATCTCCTGAGTAATGAACCCCAAAGTTCATTATTACCAATAATTACCATTTATTACCAAAAGGCATTCTGTTCCCAATCCTTTTGCTTCCCCATCGCAATTCTGCTCAGAATAGAGGCAGAAGCGTTTCTATGTGGCTGGTTTATTCGGTGAACTCGAGCTCATTTCTTCATTTAAAGGCTCCTGGAAGGTGTTTTTTAGGGCAATAAATGAAAGTAGGAACACAGGGATTTGTTCCTTTGCTCCCCCTTTGCTCACAGCTCCTGCATCTTCCAGGAGCATCACCAACCGGGTTTGCACCAATTCACTGCAATGTATCCTTCCAGCAGCAAAGCTTTAAGGAGAAGGAATGAGATAATCCAGAGTCATGCAGACATTGCAGGAGCCAGGCAGGCCTCTGGCCTCCCCCCAATCCCACTGCCCCCTTCCACGTGGTTTCCCAGTTCTGTGGGCAGCCAACAAGCTCTCAGCACCTCCACGCACATATGGCATCCCGACTCCACTGAGCACATTTTTAGGGCAAACTTCTCATCCCACTGCTTGCTTGATCGAAATAGCAAGCTGAATTTGGGATGAAACGTGTAGTTGTTGGCTGGGGAAGCAGCATGCAATTAAAAAGGAGGGACTGCCAGGAATATTTTATACTGCGCATATGCTGTTTGCGATCCTGTGAGCACACTGAAAAGAAAAGAAAGAGAAAAGGTCTTCTGAGAGAGAGGGGAGAAGAAAAGAGCGATGGTTTGGCTTGCTAGGGCTATTTTGGATAAGGTGAAATGCCAATGAGTGGGAGGTGGCTGCGGTGTACATCTCCATCTGCAGCTCCTCATTGAGATGGGGTGCCTCACAGGCAGAGAGCAAAGGGGGAACTGGGGGTCGCAGCAGGTGACATAAAGAGATACATCACAGAGGGAAATGGACTCTGGTTTTGCCTTTCTCTGTGGCTCGATGTTGAGTCCACCTCTGCTCCCAGCATATTTTCTGCCCTGGCTTCCCACAGCCATGAGGGTTCTGGCAGAAATGAAAATGGGAACCCCCCATTTTGGGATGATTTTGGAGCCAACACGTCAGCTCAGCGTTTGGATGGCGCATTTCACACGAAATATGGAAATTTCCATTCCAGGAGGATTTCATGGTTTTGTCAATGTTGCAGCAGCAGAAGCTGGGAATTTTACAACACTGTGAAAGTAATGTCTGCCCAAAAAAATCTACTCTGAGTTTATGAAAAATGTTGCGTTTCCTCCAAATGTCTCTTTTTTGGAAATGTGGCACAAAGGTCTCTTAAGAATGAAAACAAAGCCAACAGTGAAATAGAAAGGGCAGAAAATCACCTTTGGGGTCTGGGTTGAACCCAGGTTCAAGCAGAGGCGTCGCTGGATGCAAAACCCATCCAGCCTGCAGCTCCATGCACAGTGTGCCCAGCCCCAGCCTCAGGGACACACGCAGTGATGCTCTCAGCTCTCACATCCCAGCCACCCAGGGCTGCTCACGGTGCCCATGCTCCCTCAAGCCAGGGTCGGGTTTTCTTCAGGCTGCAAAGAAAAGAGCTAAGGGAGGGAAAGAAACGCTTTGCAAAAGCTGTTTGTCCCCTCGGCTTTATTCCGGCTGCAAGTCAGAGCAGCTTGTAGCTCCAGAGAACTTTTAATAGAAATCTTTGGGATGAAATGGGCTACGGCTGTTTGCCTTGATAAATATATTTTATGCTACATGCCTCAGCCGCCATCTGTTTGCTGATATGAGCATTTCTCCTCTGCAGCAGCTGAAGAGAAGTCATCAAAGGGAATAGTGGGAGATGGGCTTAGTTGCAGGTACAGAGAGGAGGTGAAGCGGTCCATGCAATGAAGTTATTCCAGCAGCTTAAAGTGGCAGAGCTGGTGCAGGAACAAGGGCTGGGTGGGGTGGTGGGTGGTCCTGGGGGGGCCCGTTTTGATGCTGGTGGGGTCAGACAGGAGATTTTCAGCAGTTCCCCTGTTTGATGGTCATTGAAAACTGCCACACTGTGCTTTGGGGCATTGGAAATGCCACATAGGAGACTTAGGCACCCAAACAAAGGGAAAACCCTGTGTGCAAAACTGCTGCACCACGAGCCATGCCCATAATGTGTGCAGTGGTGCAGAACCCCAAGAGCACTGTGTCCCAGCTGCCTTTCTCCCCCACCCGTAGCATTGTTCCCCAACACCCCGCTATCTCCCTCCCTGTTTCATAGACACAAACACAGACCCTGTGAGCGAATCATCCCCAATAGATTTACAGCCCTGCAGCGAGGCAGAGCCCAAACCGTCCTCGATACATTGGTTTAACAGTGCTTCGTGCTCACAGCCCCAGAGCCCCTGCCATGCTCCTCTCATAAACTTGGCCGGAGTGAATTGCAGCGATGTCCCTCACTGCTGCTGATCCTGCAATAAAACCTCACCCGACCTGCAGGGATGTGGCACAGCATCTTCCTTTCTCTCTGCAGATACCTGAAAACATCTCTCTGTTGTTGCTGATTCATTACCAGCAGGGTCTGGGGGGCCATTCAGTGACCTCCAGACTCCAGCAGTGCTATCAGAGCCTATTTCCTATTCCCTATTCCTGTTCCCTTGCTCTCCTGTTAACACTCAGCCGTGGCACCACTACACTTAGCCTAGGTATGTAATAGCTAGCTGTCATAGGCACTCACATGCCTAGGTGACAGGTGCCCTAGCCATAGCGTGGTTTATTATTATGATTATTGCTATCATTGCTATGATTATCGTATTACTTTATATTGCCTCGGTGGCTCAGACAAGGTCAGAGCTGCAGGAGGGGCTGGAGAAATGATGGAAGAGGGAGGCCCATGCCCAAAGGGGCTTGATATTAGGCAGCAGGGCAGACAGGGGAGCAGAGATCAGCCTGACCTGGGCTGTACCAATCCTGTCCCTCTTTCCTTGCCCCTTCCCCCAGTGCTTGGAGGTGGCCAAAAGGAGCTGCTGGGCCACTGAGTGGCATCACCGCAGGGCAAGCAGGGAGGGACAGTGCTGCCAGCCCAGCAGAAGGATCGCCAGGGGAGACAAGCCCTTTTCCTGATGGGCTCTGGAGTGTGTGATGCTCTCCTTTCTCCCCATGGATTTAGAGCCCAAACCTCCCCAGCTTGCCCATGAATTCCCAGGCTGCTGCCGATGGGTTCTGACAGATTCTTGGAGCTCTGCTGCCGAGAGGTTGTGGGTTTGGGGTGCTTTCATGTCAGTGAACACTCATTCCTGTGAGTGATTCCTTTCAGCAACGCCAGGCACTGAATCACTGGTCTGTGATCCTGTAAAATTAACATTCCCCACTATAAATAACCGCTCTCTAATGGGCTGTCATTTGACAGCTTTTGGAAAGGCTCAGCTCGTGCGAGCAAAAGTTTTAATGACTGTAATTGAAATTAGATGAAACCCATCAATGTTGGGCTTTCCGTGACCCATGCTAGGGCAAAATCTATCATGCACCAGGGAAAAATCACCCCTCTGCCCAACACAACGAAGCCCATGCAGTGCCATCAGCACACACTGCAAATGCAGCCAACCCCCAAAGTCTGACATTTGCAGGGGGTGCTGTCTGGCTGTGCCCACACTGCGCCACCCAAACAGTGCCCGACCACAGCTCAGCTGCCATGCATTTCACACGCAGCTCAGTGTTTTGTTCTCTTGTTTCCAATCCTCCCATGCAGACCCCAAAGGGACCTGAGCTCCTGGGGGCTGAAAACCCCACGTGTGCCCTCACATCCCGTGCTGAGCCCCACAGCTGGAGAGGATGGGATAACAAGTCCCCTGTGCTCCTGCGTGCTGTTTGCACATGGCAAAACATCCTCTCTCCCAGGACAAAGGGTGGCACGGGGCAAATTAGGGGATCCCCAAGGGCCCCAGAAGCACTGGGACAAGAAGTTTTGGGATGCACAACACTGCTTATAATGAGACATGGGGGAAGGAGGGGTTTCTGTGGGCTTTGGCTTTGCTTCTGAGGGCCAAGGAAGAGGAAAATACATGAAAACTGTCTTCATTTTTTTGTTTCCTAATCAGCCCCAGCAATTTGCAAGCATGGAGAGACATACCGAGCCATGCTTCCCTTTCATTACCAGGGGAAGGAGGAGGAAGGAACAGCAGGGATGCAAAGGGAAAACTCCTAGGAGCACAGGAGGAGTGATTGCTGCAGGGTTTTGCAGCAAGAAGACCTGGCAGGCAATGGCTGCATTGCCCACAGAGCTCTCTCAGTGCTGGTGGAGAAACTGAGGGCAGTATGGCAGGGAGTCTTCAGCAGCACAGCAGCTCCAGGGGACCCTTAGGGGAAACACACCTGGGCAGCATGGCCCCAATAGAGAAAACACTGTTCTCTCAATGGTGTCACTTAAAAAAAAAAAGAAAAAAAGAAAGAAAAATGTTGAAGTGAGGGCAAATGTTTTCCAAAGGTCAGAAGAAAACACAGAACCTCAAAATAGGAAAGAAGTGGCTGAGGGCTATCAGAGCAGTCTGCTCAGTTGGCCTCCAACAAAGCACGTTTGAATTTAACAGTTGCAGAGGAGTTTTCAGAAGGCTTGGTTAACATCCCCCAAAGGAGACAATGTTTTTATTTCAAAATTGCCAGCAAACCAAAAAATTTCATTTTCCTCCATCTCTATTTGTAAGTGAATATTCACTGGGATATTTGATAGCTGTAATTTACTCTTTGAGCTGTGTAATTAGCCACCTCAATCAAATGGCATCATTTCTATCTCTGCTCAATGAAGAACTGCTCTGCTGCAAATCAGACCTGAGCACGTCACAGGGCGGGGACCACTGCCCACAGCCAGCACTGCCTTCCTCCCAAAGCTCAGCCTTGATTGGGGATGGAAAGCCTCTGGAATTAAAAGGTGGGGCAGAGCAGTGAGTTGGCTCACGTGGAGGGGTAGAAGGAGGAACTGGGGGGGGATTTTGGTGGATTTTCCCCTACTTGGGGTGCTTTGGGGTATGGGAAAAGGCAGGGAGGGAGGTGCAGGGGTACCAGAGGTTCTCCTTTTTGGACCTGTGAGCATCGCAGAGCCATTGCTGTGCAGTTATTCAGTTTTATGGACCTTCAATCAAACAAAAAGAGAATTTCCCAGGGCAGAGAGGAGCCGGCGCTTCCCGGCGGCCGTTCAGCTTTTGTGCCATTTATTCCTGAGCAAAACCCCTGCACCAGGGCAGGCAAAGCGTATGGCCAAGGCTGCAGGGACCCCGGCTCCCTTCTTTTGCTGGAGTTCTTGCACTCAATGCTGCCTTCAGTGCCCCGGCCCTCATTTCCTTGCTGGCAGACTTGAAAGGGAGAACTTTTCTTTCCCATTCTCCTATAGCAATAACAATCCCTCGTTAACACAATAAAATTAATCCTTGTGCTGCAATCAGGAAGCCATGCTTTCTCTGAGCCCTAAATAACATAATTCCTTTGCCACGTTTATAAGGTGCTGCAGTGGTTGGTTTTTTTTGTGTGTGGTTTTTTTGTTTTGTTTTGTTTCTCTCCTTTGCACTGGAAAAAAAAATGGAAATCTTGTAATCTTGAGATAAATATAACGGTGTGAAGCTTCCCATTCTTCTCCAATCTGATTGCAGTGGCAGGAAAAAGGACACAGGCCTAATTAAGGTGCCAATCAAGCAAAAATGGGATGCATTGTTTTTATAGAAATGCTTCATTTAACCCTTTGTGTGCCATCCATCTTTGGGGATTTTCTGTGCATCCATTGCTTTTCTCCGTTGCCATGAAGTCCAGGCCAGATTTCCGAAAGAGCTTTCAGGGTGACAGCAGCACAAAGGAGCACTAGAAGGCATCGCTGGCAGAGAGAAAGAGTCCCACCAAGCAGTGCCATGGCATCTGATGGCACGCAGCCCATGGGGATGCTGAGAGCTCCATGCTGCCCCCAGAGATGGGAGCCTGCAAAACTCAGAGCTGGATGGGGAACCCCTTATGTTCTTCAGCATCAGAGGTTCAATGGGCCTTACCATGCAGTTACTGCTTGGCCCCAGACGCACATGTAGAGTTTCACCCCAAAGCTTGGCAGTGGTCCCTGCTTATCGACCATGAACTGCTCTGCAGCACTGCACAGCCCTCTGCCTCTTCACATGTCTCCATGGAGCATGAAAGTTATGGGTGTGCTTCAATTTGGGGCAGCGCGGCATTTCACCCCCATGGCCTCAGCGTTTCTCTCCCCATGGCTGCTGCTGCCCATCCCTCCTCACTGTATGAGAGCTTTATCAAGTGCCACAAGCAGAGATTTTTGGCAGCTGTCCACGTGGCAAGGAGAGAAAGAAAGCACAGACAGCCCCATATCTGCATCCCAGGGCTGTGCTGGGTTGTTTGCAAAAAGGGTCAGCAGAGGGACGTGGGAAGGGGCTGGCACTGCATGCTGGTGGCATTGAAAACTGCAGCACTGCAAATGCCCTTCAAACTGTGGGGGGGGGCAGGGGGGCAGCTGCACTCCCTTCACATGGGACACTATGAAATGCAAAGGTCTCCCGGCCTTCCTCAGCATCCTGGCACTGTGATGTTACCTCCTCCCTCCCATTACCCTGCTCATTTGGCTGCCTATCTCCCCACTCAATGTTCACCTTGCAAGCAAGCAGAGGGGGAAACTGAGGCAGCATTGGGTGGCCATGGGGTGAGCCTGCAGCAGAGCAGGCTCCCAATCAGTGTTGTAGCATCACGAGCCTTTACAGCACAGGAAACGTGTGATTATATCCCTGCCTGCCTCTCTTCCAGGTGCTTGCCTTAGCTTTGTAATACCCAAGAAGGAAATCCATCTGAGCTGCTGTTGTCCTGCTGTTTAAAACTCAATTTTCCATCAGTATTGCTTCATTTTTACCAAGTTGCTTACATGCTTTATGTTATTCTCCCCTTTTTTTTTTTTCTTCCATTCTGCTGCAGTATTTCAGAACATTTCGTTTCTTGCGCTTCTTGGTAAATAGCCTGGAAGTAAGAGAGTCAAAGGCATGAGAAAAGGAGTTGTGTTCATTGTTGTGATGTTTCATATCTACTGCACTTGTCAGTGCAGAACACCAGGGGAAAAAACAAAGGGGGGGAAGAGTGGAAATGAAGGAAGATGCTTCGTGCTTCGTCCTCTTTGACTTTCAAAGTTGGAGGACAGAGGGGGCTGCCCGTCTCTCATTCCCAGCATCACGCTTTGACTACATAATCAAAAATAAACCCCATCTGATTCCCTTTGGCAATGCTTTTCCCAGGCCAGGCAATGTTGCAGCACCGTTCAGTGCATGGCTGGAGCACATCAGCTGCAGCAACCCAAAATGATGCCCAGAGCCTGAATTTTCACACCAAATACAAGTACCCCTAAATCAAATTTGATTGCCAAGCCAGTCAGAACCACAGGGATAATCAGTTAATAAAACTTTGCAGTTACATGCTGCTTTCATTGAGGATTTAAAGACCTCCACAAAGGTCAGTGCTACAGCGATGAGAATTTTCCAGCTGAAATGTTTTCACTGGGAAGGAAATGAAGAGAACTGTTCTCTTCTCCTGGAAGTTTGAAATCTGGCTGCTTTTAATGCAGGCAGGAGATCATATTCTTTATGGAAGGGGGAAAAAAAATAATAAAAGAATTGCCATGAAAATGTTAATGGAGTTCTGAAGCTTCACAGAGGAGCCTTACACGTGTAGCAGCCTTAATATGCATTAGTACCCACGGTCTGCAAGCAAACAGCATTTTGCAGATTAAACTAAAACACACCGGGAAAGCCTGAGAGCTGTTTAGGAACGCGATTCCTGCTGAAACGGGGCGGCGTGGATGCTAAGCTGCAGCTCGCTTTGTGCTCCCAGCGCTGGCAGCGCCCCGACCTTTGCAGGCACCTCCGTGCCACGCGCAGCGCTTTGGGGCTGCTGGCGCTGCTGCACGAGGGGCGGGAGGACGGCTGCAAACCCCCCAGTTTTAACGTGCACCCTTCCGTCCCAAAGCTCAGGGGTGGGGAAGCAGCACGCGCGTGCAGAAGTGCTCACGTCGGTTTTATTTTCGGAGCGAGGGAGGACGAGCGTTAAGCGAAGCAGCCGACCCTGAGCTGCCACCTCTTAACCGCCAACGGACCGCCGCCTCGAGAGCGGCACGAGCCCCAATCGATCCAGCTGGGCGGTAACCCGGGCAGCTCATTAGCACGACTAACCAGCTCTACCCCCAGCGCAGGCAGCTCCTCCCAACCCCCCGGGGCTCCCAGGAGCTGCGGCGCAGCGCGGAAAGCCGGGCCGGCCCCGTTTGAAGTTCACCTTACAGCACAGCAGCGAGTAATTAGAGCCTATAGCTTTAATTACTTTCCAACGCTCTTTCTCTAACTGTGCCGAGCGGCCCAGCTGCCCCTCCCGGGGTCGGGATGGGATGGGATGAGGTGCGATGTGCGTTTGTGCTGGCTGAAAAGTTTCGTTTTCCCTCATTATTGATTTGTTATACTGGAAAGGAGCCCTAAAGCTCATCAAGGGTCATTGCAACAAACGGGCAGCCCCACGGCCCCACCTGGGAGCTCCCCCTCCCCGTCCCCCGGCGCGGTCCTTCCACACCTGTGGCTGCACAGATGTAATTTAAATCTGGGTCGGGGCGGTTAGGACTCGTTTTTTTGGCTCCTGACTTCAGGTGTGTGGGCCTGCTTTACTTCCTCCTCTCCTCCAGAAAAGAGGGTGAGGAGGGAAAGATGTTGTCCAACTCCAAAGTGCTTGTAGTGCTGCTTCGTTCTCCTCTGAGGAAATCAGGGTGAGCTGGTGGGGGGGGAGGATTTTCTTTTACTGCAGTCATATTTGTGCCCCTATGTGCATCGCGTGCTGCTTGTGAGTTTGGAGCAGCTGTGCAGTAGCAAATGAGGTGGATTTTTTTTAATATGTACGTCTTGCGGTTATTTTTTAACTTTCATTTTCTTTGTGTTTTTGTATCTTGTAAGGGTTTGGGATTTTTTTGTTTGTTTTATTTATTTATTTGGGGGGAGGGGTGGGGGGGTTAGAATTGCAATTTCCCCCGATTACAAAAATCAGCCGCCAGGCTGCCTCCCCCCTCCCCCCCTTTCGCCTTAGCTCACAAGTAACTCCCCCCACAGCCCGGTTCCCCCCTCCCACAAAAGCCGGGCAGCGCCGCGCCTCACTCCTCGCTCCGCCACTCCCGGCAGCGCTGCCGGGGGAGGAGCTGGGGGGGGCGGCGGCGGCGGCGATGGAGCCGGGGCCGCGTGAGCGAAGCCGGCGGGCGGCGGCCTGAACCCCCCGGCACGGAGCCCCCCACCTCGGCGCAGAGCCCACCCTGAGGAATGAGCGCTTTCCAGGCAGACCTCCTCCTCCTCCTGCTCGCCTGCTTCCTGCTCAGCCACGGTAAGAGCCGGCCCGGCACTGAGTTCCGAGCGGGGCGGGCGCGGGGGGAGCCGGATTTCGGGTTGCGGGGACCCCTTCTGCCCCTCGAAGTGCTTTTTGCCTTTCCCTGGATGAGGGAGGACTGCGGAGTTGTTTTGCATGCATCCCCACTGAGGCGGCTCGCCTTATAAAAAAAAAAAAAAATCTTTAGCATGCAAATGAGTTCTTTCTGCTCCAGCTCCGCTAATTAGACGGTGTTTGTGTGTAAACACGTCTCTGCTCGGCGACCCCGGGGCCGTGGGGCTCGGTTTCGGGCTGCGGGAATGGAGGGCAGCGGGCGATGCGGCTGTGGAGCGCTTCGGGGGGCGGCGGGGGGTGCTGAGCACACGGGAGGCGCTGAGCGTAGAGCGGGGATCCCGAGGGTTTTGGAGGTGGCTGCATCCCTATCGCACCCCCCGACAGCGTGGAGCTCGGCGAGCAGCGGGAATGCGCTCGGTAACTTTGCTGCCGGCGTCCTCGCCCTAAAGAAAAGGATGCGGGGGAATGCGGTGCGGGATGCGGCTCTTGGTGTGCGGTCCCTGGGCTGTGTCACCTGTGGAGGACGCGGGGCTCCGTGCCGCTCGGTGCCGGAGCTCAATGCCGTCTGTTGTGTCGCGCTGCCGCGGTCCCGGGGCCGGCGCTGCTTTGTGTCAGGGTAGGGCTTGGGGCTGCTGGAATAAAGGGAAAAAAGCAAACCCACGCAGCTCCTCCATCTGTTGATTAAATGAAGGAGAAAACTTTTGGAGAGAGTCGAGCTGCTCCACGGGCAGCTGGGTCTGTGCTCGGCCAGACGTGATGCTGAGCATCCCCACCACCCGCTGCCTTCCCCTACGCCCGGTGTTCCGAACAGGCTGAGCTCTGAGCTGTCCCCGGCTTCTTCCCTCCGTTCGGCTGCGATGCTGAGCTGTTGCTCTGCGCTCCTTTTCCCTCTCTCACTCTCTCTGCTAGTACTAATATTCCTTCAGGGGGAAAGCTGTGTTTGCATTCTCCTTTCCTTGTGCACAAAAGAAACCCACTGTGTCTTCCATGTAGATTTCTGGCTGAATAAATCTGAACTCCCCGGTGCAGTGGGGATGGGAGCAATTTAGGATCTCATTCCGGCCTCTCTGCTCCCTCAGCTGTCTCAGCTCTCCATGGGTCAAATGGCAGTTTGCTCATGGAGCCAAAGAACTTTGTCTCAGATCCAGCAGGGATTTGTTTCTTTTTTTTCCTCCCCTTTTTTTCCCTCCTCCATATTTGCAGCCATTATTTTCTATAAGGGCTAATGCACTTTTTAATAGTGGCTTGAATGCCCCTGTGGCTCTTAGCTGTGTCTTTCTGGGCCCTGTGCATCTGCTACCTTGCTTATTCATGGTTGTGAGGCAGAGATAGTGCCATGCAGAGCATTTCAGGCTGCTTCCTCCTATAAGAAGAGCCAAATGCATTTCTCCACTTGCTGTTTATAGTATAGAGAAAAGGGGGCTGTTGGCAGCGTGTGGTTTTCTCCCTTCAGGGTGAAGCCATGCAATGGGATTTCATGCAAAAGACTTCCCCAGCCACAAGGTGCTTTGGGGGAGGAGCGGCCTGGGTGCAGGAGCTGAAGCTTATTTCCTAGTGTCTGTCATGTTTGCCTCCCCCAGAGCAGCTGCTGGGGTGGTTCAGGTGTGTCCAGATGTGTTACAGATGTGGTGTTGCTTTCTGTGGGCAGCAGTGCTCCCAGCAGCTGCTGGGCTGCGGGGTGGGGATGCTCTGTGTTCATCCAGAGGGCACTCATGCCCTGCTCTGCTGGGAGCTGGTGGGCCAAAACTTGCTTGAAGAACTAATTAAAACCCTTTGACCCCTTAAGGAGTTCCCATGGATCCTTTCTGTGTGCAGGGGGCAGACAGAGCTGTGCCTTCTCTGCAACAGCTGAGTGGATTGGAGGGATTTGCCATAGTAAGGCAGGCAGGACTTAAATTCCTCCTAGCCAAGGGCAGCCAGGATGAGCTCTGCAGAAAACCTTGCTATTATACCAGATCCTAGCTATACCTTCCTTTACAGAAGTCCCCCCGTGCCCTCGGTGGCATTTTCCTTCACTGTTTGTGTGTCTGTGCCCTTGGGTTTGTACTTCATGGCCTCTGTGCCTCCTGGTGGCACGCTGGCTGCCTGCTGCTCCTGTGAGCCCTGCAGGCTGAGATGGAGGGGGGGAAAGGTGCTCACTGCTCCCTGCCAGGGGCTGCTGCTGAACACAGGCAATAGCCTGAGAGGAGGAACTCTGGGTTTCTGTGCTTCTCTTGAGGTAATCCAGGAAAAGCTGAGTGCCTTGTCTTGACTTTCTGGTGTCTTTCATCCTTGCAAACAGGCTGAAGCAGACTCATTTTCTGAAAGTTACTCCTCCATAAAGCTGTCTCCCCCTGCCCTCCTCTGCTGCAGTGTCATGCAAAGCGGGTGAGGCTGGAAGCAATGGAGGAAGTGCCCTGGCCCCGGGGGGCTGTGGGAAGGAGTGTCCCTAAATATGCTCTGCATGCAGCACCCCTAAATACTGTGTGCATGCAACCACCGCCTCCTCCTGCTGCTCTGTGCTGCAATAACCTCCATGCAATTGCACAATCAGAAATGTATCTTGGATGGGAAGATTCCTGTCTGCCTAGGAATCTACTTCCAAAGATGTTCCCTTTCCCTCAGCGTGATGAGTTCTGAGTTCTCTGGGTGTCGCAGGGTGGTTTTCTCCTTTTCTCCTTCACAGTTCACTTGGTTCCTCCCTGGAAGTAAATTCTCTTCAATCACATAGGGCCTGATGGGGATTATAGCATTGTGGGGAAGGTGCTGGGAGGAGTTTGCACAAGGACTGATGCATCATGCTGGGTGCAAGGGGTGCTTGGGATTGTGCTGCCTTCAGCAGCCCTGGGCCTGGAAATGAGTAATTAGGGGCAAAGCTGGTTGCTGCATCCCTGCAGAGAAGCATTGCGAGGAAGCATCTCAGCCCCTTTCCTTAAGGCAGCAGGTGAATCCTCTGCTCTCATGTTAGGGAAGTGCACAATGGTCTGAGGGCATTCTCACTGTGTGCTATCCTGCATTGCTTCCCCGGGACTGCTTTTTCCCAACGTCTGTTTAATAGCATTTAGATTTCTGCATGCTTCCTCATTTCCCATCTGTACCTCCTGCAGTGAGATTCGCAGGAGGACCGCAGCCAACTTTGCTCAAGCTGGCTTTTCTTGTGGGGTTTTGGTGATCTGAAAAGACCGAGAGGGAGGAGCTGTGATTTGTTTGGGTGCCCTTTGCCAGAGGAAAGAAAGAGAGGAGAAGCACCTGCCCTGGTGCTAACACTGCAGCCCTGCCCACCTCCAAGGTGCTGGGCACTGAGCATTGCACACACATCTGGAGCAGATGTCAAATGCTTCGATTCACTGTCACCACTTCAGGGCCTCCTGTGGCTGGACTGCTTACGTTAGAATAAAAAAAGCTTAATGCTCTTCATTTGTAGCTGTAAGTAAAGGGGAGAGAGGCTGATGAGCTCCTCAGGTCATGAGCTGGCAGAGGATCAAGATCTTTGAACAAACTGTTTGCTTACACAAAGATGCAAGGGGGGAAGCGTGGCTTGCTTTGAGCCTCGTTCTTTTCAGCCTGATTTCATGATGAGTTCTGCAGGTTTGTGCCATGCTCCCCGGGTGGAACTGCTGCCAGAGAACTGCTGCACATCACTCCCAAGGTCCCTCCTTGGGACCAAGGAGGATTTAACAGCTTCTTTTCTCCTTTATTTTCTACCCATTGGTTGGTCTTAAATAACAAGTGGTGAAGGCCCTAGTTTAGGTTGTTCCATAGCAATGCTGGTCAGTCTTTTGGCTCCACTGGGGGCTGCTTCTGGCTGGAGACAGAAGTGACTGCACAGGCATTATCTTCTAAATCAGGAGGCAGTGAAACAAATAGGTTGTAAATCAGTCTCTTATTTGCTGGGGCTTAGGGCAGTTGAAGCAGTGGTTTTTAAGGTGCTCTGCCCTCCCTTGGGACTGGCAGGAGTCCCAGAGCTCTTACAGGGGGTGTGAAGCCGCTGCCTGCAGGATTAACTTCAACATGCCAAGAAATGCACAGGGCTTCTTTTCTCTTGGCTGGGAAGAAATGAAGCTTAAAACCTGAGCTGCCCTTTCCAGGCAAGGGGTGGGTTGCCCCCCACACTTGTGTGCTCCTCTTTCCCTCTGTGCCAAAATATGGGGGGGGATAGAGCCATTTCTGATCTGTGCGTTGCAGTGGGACAGAACAAATGCTGGGTTCTGATCTTAGAAACTGGCCTAACAGATGTCCTGGCTTGATGTGCCTTCTGAGTATAATAAAGGCTGTTTATTCATCGCCTTGCTGGCAAGCCCCAGCTCGAGCGTTTGCCTTTCCCTGGTGGCAGCCTCCAAAGTGGAGCAGAAGGAGCTGTAGGTCACTTGGCTGTTCCGCAGCTCTTGCTTTTACTGAGCTGTATTAAGAAGCTGAAAAGCAAAATATTCCTTGAGTTATGGCTCCGGGCTCCTGCCTATTTGCTGTCACATGCTATGCAAGTAGGAGGTGGAACGCACGCATTGTTAAAGTCAGATGCTAACTTCAGGATAAGATCTTGTCTTAACGCGTTCCTTCAACGCCTCCTCTTGCAACGGGAGATACTGCAGCATCTCCATCTCGCAGCGGAGCAGGAGGTGATTCTGAGGGCTGTGCACATCAAGTGTGAACCAGGTCAATGGGAACTGCCTTCCATTTCCCAGGACTTTGTGTTTGGTGGAACTGCTGTGCTGGGGTGATGTGTGTGGCTGTGTTGTGTGCTGTCCACCTCGAGCTGCTGCTGATGTTGTGCTGGGAGCTGTTGCTGTCGTTGGGTGGCATGATGGTGATGGACACAGCTTGCTGTGCGTGCTGGGATGCTGAAGGATGAACGTTTGGGGTGTTTTTGGTGTATCCTCTGAATGGACCCCAACTGTGAGCCAGCGGAGCTTTGCTGGTTACAAATTAACTATGCAGTAAAAGCGGAAAGGACGAGCTTTCTCAAACTTGCCCTTGGACGGAAGCCCAAGCTCATGTTGTGCTGTTACTTTGTTTTTCCCCCCCCCAAGGAAGCAGATCCCTCAGGTTAGGCGCCCACCTTGCACTTTCAGCCAGTATTTACCATTCAAATTAATGTTGCCTAACTCATTAAAAGATGAGAAATAAAGGCCTTCATCCTTCCCAGGCCTTACCCTTCCCCCTCCACCAGCACAAATGAGTATTCAAGCTGTATGCTGCCAGTCAGTAAATGTCAATATTGGATAAGTGTTTCCTTTATATCGCTGCAGTTTAGCATAAGCTGCTTGGAAACAAATGTCTTCCATAAGCATGAGGTGTTCGGTAAGTACACAGTCAACATTACTATGAGGATTAAATAAATGTCAGCCCCACTTGTGTGCTCAGCAAAGAGTTCAGCGGGGTGACGGCAGGAGGGGTTCCGTCCCCCCGGCGGGATTTCGCCTGCAGGGCTGGGGCTGCGAGGAGCGGCGTCGTGCCGCGCAGCCCGGAGGAGGGGATGCTGAGGGGCGGCCCCGTTTGGAGCAGCGCTGCTCTCCCCTCGGGCGGCTGCAGCCTCACTGCGTCCCTTCCGCCTGGCGGGGGCAGCAGCAGCGCTCGCACGGAGCCCGCGGTCCGCACCGTGCGGGGCTCAGCGCCTCCTGGGCTGCAGGGGGTGTGGAGGGGGGATTCGGGGTGTCCTGAAGATATACTCGCTGTTACATGGCTGTGCGGTGGATCTGGGGGTCATCCTGGCTGGGAGCACGTGGGGGTGACCCCGCTTTGCTCGGAAGGGGGAGGGGGCTGTGCCAGGCCCATCTGTGACACGTGTGTGTGAATGGTGGTGTGAAGGTGCTTTTTGGGGCTCTGGGGGCACAGGGTGCCTGCAGCAGTGAGTGCTGCTGGTCGGAAGTACTGCCTTATTTGTTGCTCTTCCACCAACGGATCTGAGTGAGACCTGATGCTCCCCCAGCTGTGTCTCTAATAAGCTGGGAGTGACAAGGCTGTCCCCCTGACCCTCCCCAAGTGCTAAAGAAGCAAAGCCAACAGATGCTAAAATTAGGCACAGCTGTTTGCAGTGTTTTGTCCTCCTGATCACAGTCTGACACTGTCTCTGCTCATTCCTCCTCTTGCCCAGGGACTGGAAAGGTTTAAGATAGCAAAGCTTTGAGTGGCTGCAAATTAACTCCTTATGCCTGAACTGCAGCCTGTGTTACTGGTAGGGGGCAAATTGCTTGTGATTTCTTTACCTGTACTTATAATAATGGGAATTGTGTGGTGACCTCAAGGTGTGCTCTGCCAGTACAGGGGAGCTGGAGGGTTCACTGCACTGATGGCACTGGTGCAGTTGGGCTGGTTGTGAGTTGGGGTCTCACCTGGCGTCATACATCTGAGGTTTTGCCTTTTGTGTGAGCATCTGTCTCTCACAGCAGGAATGGTTTCTGTAGATTCCTCTTGCTCTGGTCATGCTTAAAATGATGCTGTTGGTTTAAGATGGATATAACTTGTGATAAGCTGGGAAACACAGCACCCTCTGAAGTCTTCAAAGCCCCCTTGCATCATGCAGGCCAGCAAGGCAGGGCTCTGCTTGCCTTTAAAGAGCTGACACCACTCACCTTCCCTTCTTCTCTGGGAGCTGCTGACTGCATCGAGCTGGGGTCAGCTACACTTGCTCAGCATCTCTGTGCAGCTTCTCATGTAGGATCTGTGATCTCCTAAACATACCTTTTTTTTCCCCTTACTTTCTGTGCTGGAAACAAGCCTAAAGCTGGCTTTTCCTGGGAAGGATGAGAAGGGCAAGAGGACAGGGCAAAGCGCATCCGTTTTCTCAAGGAGGAGAAAAGGACTCCATGCACTTGCCAAACAGCTGGATGTCCCTGATGATGTCTCTACAATGGTTCCTCTAGCAAACTCTTGATCCAGCATGCTGATCCTTCCCAGCAGGCAGGTTTCTCTCTATGGTTTGGCTTTCTCCCAAGCAGAGGCAGAAATCCATGTAGTGCTTGTAACCTGTGTGAGTTGCTGCTGACTCGAGCAGATCGGGGCTGCTGTCCCAGTGGAAGCATCTCATTCAAAATCAAGAAGAGAAAGCTGAAGCTTTGAAACTTGTTGGAGTGCAGGAAACATTCTGGAGCAGCGGAATGGAAGTGGTGAGGTGGGCTGGCCAAAACTGTGTGCTTTGATTTTTATTATTATTATAATTATTATTATTTTGCAATGTTAGTGCTGGACTCAGGAAGGTGGTACTTTGTGCAGGTAGGATTGCAAGTCCTGCTGTTGCAGAAGCTGTCTGACCCAGGATTGCCTCTCGCCTGGTCAGCAAACCCCCCTACCAATGTGCCCATTTGTCACAGTACTCTTAATCCTCAGATGGTGTTAACCTGATGAAACCTGTAAAGCATCTCACATTTCAGTGCAGTGTGGTGTTGTTTGGCACTGCTTTTTTTTTCCCCCTTGGTCTTTGCTTACCCCTTCTCCTTTGTGCCACCAGGACATCGTGTTCCTGTGTGTACTCCATTGCTTTGAAAGCACCCTCAAAATCTGCTTATAATTATTAGAAAATATGGAAAGATTAAAAAAGGTGCTGATGATATTCGCTTGGCCCTGATGCTTTGAGCAGGTAAAGAGAGGACCTCAAGAGGCAATTGAAGAGACTGATGGGCAGTAATGGGTGTAATAGTAATTTTTGTCCTGTGTTTTTAATAGTGATTGACGACAAACGCAGCTGGAGCCCCCGTGCGGAGACCAAGAGATGCAGTTCAATTACAGAGGCTTCTTAACTTAATGAGGCCATGTAATAAAAACGAGGCATAATGAGCAAAGTGTAATAGTACTATTATGCTTATGAGCCCTCTAGCAGAGGGCTGAGCAGGCAGCAGGGATCATCTTGTGCTCTCTCGGGGAGGAAAGGCTTTGGCTAGAATGGAGGTGGGGTTTGGGGTTTGTTTGGGGGGTTGGAAGAGTATTGGATGGCCTGTCACTCATTGAGATGGGGATGCAGGAGCAGACAATATTGCTTTGGGCACTGTGGGGGCTGATCCCTCATGCTTATGGGTTGTTTTGGCATGGCTCTGAGCTGTGGGTTTCAGTCACTTGGTCCTTGCTTGGGGAGCACCATGTGGGCATTGAGGCCATGCAGGAGTTCAGCTTTTGTGGCAGCGGGGTGTGTAAGCAGCTGGGAAGCTGGTGGGCAGATCCCTGGGTTGCAGCCATTGGCTTGGAGGCTGAGTGTGGGGGGTTTGCAGCACCTGGATTGGGGGCGGAGGAGGATTAGTGTCTGCGGAACAGTTCCATCCCCACTGCTGTTAAATGTAGTTAAACTTGAGCGACTTCTAATCTAATAATGAAAGGAAGAGAAATAAGTGTTCTCAGTGATGCATGCCCCTCACAGTAAGTACTAATTGAAAATGTATTTACTTTAAAATGAAAATGTAATACGATAAATGGTGGGTTGAGAATTTGGTGCGCATAGGAGGGAGAAGTGAGCAGACTCCCAGCTGTGGGGCTTGGCTGTGGGGTTGGGCAGGAGTGGGATTTCATGTGCTGTGGGGTCAGGAGGCCCAGAGAAAGGGTCTGAGGTTTGTGTTAGAGCAGAGCTCAGAGCTGTACTCTGCTGAAATTGGGGTGTGTTTGGGTTCTCTCTCTCACTGTGGTCTGCAGAGGAACATCCAAGCTGGGCTGCTGCTCTTCTTGAATGCCTTGCAGATCTTCTCCAGCCAGAGCTCTTGGGGAGGGAGGTGCTGAGCCTTTCAAGACTGGGGAAACATTCCTTGTCACTAGGACAGTGAGGCTGGGCTGTAACCTCTGCCCCTTCCTGTGCTCTCGAGACCCTGGCTTGGTGGATGGGATGGGCAGAGCTGGGGAGGTGCCTGCTGCTGCTGCTTGATGCAGGGCTGGGCATCAATGTAGGTGGCCTCTGAGCCCCCAGCAGACCTTTGGCTGGCAGTGCTGTTGCTAAGAGCATCCCTTGCTTCTTGAATTCAGTTTGCCCACCACCTCCTGTCACAGAATCACAGTATGGTTTGGAAGGGACCTCAAAGGTCATCTAGCTCCAACACCCTGATCCTCTGCAACCTGTCCCTAGCAAGACACAGTTCCCACTGCTGATGTCAGAGGTGCATTTTAAAGCAGTCTGTAGGCAGAGCTCAGTGCTGCACAACCAGTGACCATTAAAGGATGAGCCCTGACAAAAGCCATCCCCAGCACTGTAATCTTTGGAGCGAAGCACTCTGGCCCTAATCCCTTCACGCAGAGTTTCTGCTTGTTTCTTCATATGGGTGCATTTGTATAATTTGCATTTTGCACTCTGATCATATGCATAGAATTCAAATTGAAATGGGGGTTTGAATAGATTTGCATGCTAATGAGGGACTGGCTTTATTTATTTATTTGGAGCCCTCTCGGCGGCATGCAGCTCTGTTGGTGACAGTTCCAGCAGCATGAGGACTTTTGCTTTTCCCCAGATCTATACTCATAGAATTGTGGCTGGTGGTCATTGCTCCAGCTCTTGTCCTCTTGAACTCTGATCCATCAAAATTGAAGAATAATTTCACCTTATTGAAGTAGAGATTCTGTTAAGAGTATACCAGTGCCAGCTGGGACTGGGTGCAGCTGTGCCAGGCAGCAAAGCAGAGCTGTGTTAGAAGTGGTTACAGGAGATGTGAGCCAGTGATGCTGAGTGCAGAGCAACCGGAGCGTGTGCCCCTGTTCCCTCCTTGACCTCACAGCGGTGCTTAGGGGGAGCATGGGGCACCTGCTGGCATTGGTACCTGCTCCTCTCATCAGTGTGTGACCCCCCTCCATCACTGGGCAGTTATTTTGGTTGTGTGCTGGCAGCTGACCTTGGGATGCTGCATCTGGGTTTGGTGATGCACATCAATCCTGCTGCCACAGCATGCGGTGCTGCTGTGCTCCATCCGTGCTGTTCTCCTGTGATGGGAACACTTCAGCCTCTGTGAGTCAGTGCAAGAGGAGGAGGTTTGGAAGTCTTGAACTGCCATCAGGGAGAGAAGGGGAAGCTGAGGACAAGGAGAAGACTGCTTCTCAAACTCCATTCCTGGGGAGAAAAGCACACGGAGGCCCAGGTGCTTTGCTGCACTGCAGCTCTGGGCTCCCTTCCACTCCCCACCTCCCCCCATGCCCACCACAGATGCACCCACTGTGTAATGTGAGGCTGAGGCTTCCCGTGCCAGCTTTCCCTTCCCAGATGCCTTCTGCAGCTGAGGTCGGTGCTGTAAGATGGCCAAGCTGGGCTGCAGGAATGGCAGCAGGAATTGGGTCAATCTGTGCTGCCCTCGGAGAGCTGGTTCCTCACCGAGCAGCCTGGCATCCCATTAGCATTGTGCAGGGGATGTTAGAGGTTGATAAGGGAGCTGTTCTTACTGCCAGTGGGGCTTGTTTGGGGCTTATTGTATGTTCCAGTGTATATTTTAATGTAGTCAAAGGTGACTTACAACTTCAATATTAATTTTAATACTGATTGCTCATGTTTATCTACGTGAAGCCAGATTAATCTCAGCCCTTGCTGATCCTGCTGGTAGCTTTTTTTCCCCTGGCTCGAGACACATGTGGCCACCAACAAAAGGCGAGGAGGAAGATGTTTGCATGGTGATAAATAATCGTCCCAGGGTCTGCTTTTCTTCCAGAGAAATCTCTCTGAGAGCTTAACAAAGGCATCAGTGGGAGCTTCTGCTTTTGTACAAGGTTCTCTCCTTGCCTCATGGAGTGGGGCTTTGCTGAACAATGTCCAGCTTTGTGCTTCCCATGGAAACCTCATTTCTGTCGTTGTTCCTGCCTGGTTTTGCAGGCTCTCTCTAATCCAGCTCCTTCTGTGCCACCTGCATGACAATTTCTCCTATGCTTGCTGGGTGTGTTGCAAAATATTCACTGCTGGAAATGACAGTATTTTGCAGATGGAAGGTGCCACTGGAGCAGAGTGGGTGGGATGGAGGTGGGTCACTGGCCGGGGTGGGGCTGCTCGTGCCTTTGGGCAGCGCCATCAGCTGCAGATCTTGGTGAGGGTTCTGGCTCTGGGTGCTTCACACCACTGCCACTTTGAATGTGATGTGCTTTAAGGTGACCAAAGTTGAGCATCCAGCAGGTTGGTGCTTGTGGCAGAACTCAGTGTTGATTGCAGGCTGCTGGGTCTTCTGTGTAAGCAGAGGCTGGTGCTCTCTCCTTTACTTAATGGGATGAGGAAGAATGACTTTACACTGAAGAGCAGGTGTTTGAGGTTGGTCAAAACCTTTTACTCAGAGGGTGATGAGGTGCTGGCAGTGCTGCCCAGAGCTGTGGGTGCCCATCCCTTGAGGCACTGAATGCCAGGTGGACTGGGCCCTGGGCAGCCTGAGCTGGGGTCACCCAACCCACAGCAGGGATTGGAGCTTTAATGTCCTCTCCAACATGAGCCATTCTGATTTTAATAGATGCAAACCTAAATCTTGTGGTTCACTGAATCCCTTCCACCCAGCCCCAGGACAAGTGGGGGTGGTGTTGCTGTAGATGCTCAGGGTCTCACAGCAAACTTGATGGGTATTTCCACTTTGTAATTGGAAGAAGAGGATCAGAGCTGCATCTCTGGAGTCCTGCAGTCATGAATCTTCATGTCTTAAGCACTGGTCTGCCTGTGTACCAGTGGCACTTGTTAAATTTACCAGAAATAATGAGTTTGCAGTGGGCTGTACTGAGTATATTCTCCATCCCCAAATGAATGACTGCTGGCGTTGAAGCCTTGTAACCAACCCTGAGCTTTCTTTTCATTTTGTGTGTGGGATAACGTTTTGCACTTACAGTCCCTATTCTTCAGAGCAATGGACAGCACTTGAAAGATGCTTTTCCTATCCCAGTCTTACAAGGAAATGCTTTTCAGAGCTTATTGTTGATGCAAAATAGAACTTCCTGTACTGAAGTGTGCTAGATTGGTGGGCTGAGTAAACTCAGTGGATGGCAGTGGCAGGTCAGGTAAACTGATGCACAGAAGTCTTCAGCTGGAAGGATGCAAGTTTGTATCGTGGTGTGTGGGTGTCAGGGGGTTTGCTTTCCAGAGCTGCTCCATCTCCTCCAGTGGATGGAATGGGAAACCATCAGTGTTGTGTGTGTTCACAGGGCAAATGGAAGCGATCTCAAGACAAAGATAAGGCTGAAAAGCCATTAAAGGCAAGACTTGTCACTGTGCAAGCTAACACCAAACAGCAGCCACATAAATCCCATTTGTTTTACATTTCAGAGCTTAATGAGACAGAAATCGTATGGCAATTGTCACGCATGAAGGCAGAGATGGCTGCGTTTAGCTGAAACAACTGCTTTATGCAGAATGGGTTCCTGCAGCTCAGCACTGCTACCTGCCTGCTGTGTGCCGGGGCTCCTGTGCAGCTGCTGCTCTGCAGCTCGCTCCTGCTGAGCTCTGCATTGCAGCCTTCTCACACCATGGGTCAGCGTATGCAGCAGTTGAGCCCAGGAGCACAATGTCCATGGATGAGAGGTATTAAAAACTTCAGGGTTGCCCTTCAGTGCAGTATGATGTGCCCAGCACCTGGTTGGAATGGCTTCTGCCTCAGCCAGCTGCTCATGGTAGCCTTGGTTGGGGGTTGCTGTATTGAGTCCCCTGGGCAGTGCCTTCAGCCTGACATCTGCCTTGCCCACCATGGCGTGTGAGCGCTGCTGGGGATCACCTCTAACCTCTCCAAACCCGCCTTCCTTCTCTCTCTTTCCCACTGTAAACCTATATCTATTTAAAATTAGTGGAGCAGTAGCGAGGCATTAATGTCAAAATGCATTATCTTGAGTAACTTGCTTCATTGCTGCTAATTCGTGCCTTAGCTTTGCAGATGATGTTCATAAATTGCTAAAGCAGTATTTTAATATGAATGCCAGCTATAGTCTTTCTGACAACTGCTATGGAATGGGCTGTGCATGGAGCTCCCAAATTGATTTTTTTTCTCAATCTGGGCTGGATAAAAAAAAAAATATGAAGAAATGCTATATTAGATTAACTGAAAACAAGACTGAAAATATTTGTTTCAGGTCAAATAAAACATTTCATCTGATGTGATGTTCTTTGTTCAGGCTCAAGGAAATCCTTTTAGGGTAAATTTACTTCAAAAATGTCCTGGGAGAAGTCCAAAATGCTTCATGTAGAGGGGGAAACGTCCACATAAAATGCTTTCCCCCCTGACATCCCCACCCCAGTGTGCTCTGCAGCTGAAGGGATCTGATGGGGGTTGGTGGGCAGCATCAGTTGACCCACATCTGTGTGACGGCAGTGGTACCCAAAGGATGCAGGGGAAGAGCTAATGAGTCATTCTTCTAATGGGTCTCTTGGTAGGTGAAAGAGGGGCTGAAATTACATGTTTGAAGGAATAATGGGGCCCTAGTTAGATGACTAAATCTTAATCATCCTGGGGGCGAGGAAGAGTGGAAACTGCGAGTTGGATCATCGCGGTTTGTTGAGCTGTGGATGCGTGGTGTTTTGCAGCTAGCCTGGAAGATTTGGGGGGTGGAAAAACACAACCCAAGCCACCAGTCCCTGCTGCATGCATTGCAGCAAACCCAGCTGGGCTTATGGCATTGAACTGGAGCCTGGCACAGTCTCTTCCAACAAGAGAACCTCCTTGATGGTGGAGTCAAGAGGCATGCAAGGTCACCCAACCCATTTCCTGCTGCTGGTCGCGCTTCATCACTGACTCTTTCATCATCTCATTAATTACCTCTTGGTACAAGAGACACTCCAGTTTCCCATAGCATTTGACTTCCTGATGAGAGTTTCTGGTGAATTCTTGCTGGGACATGAGACCTTTTCATTGCTGTGAACTCCCCAGACCCTTTGTTGCTATAAAGCACCTGAAGAAAATCTTCCCATGGTCTGCTCTTAAAGGTGAGGAGCAGCTTGGAAAGTAATTTTGGTGGGATTGCTATGGGGCTTCAATTTGCCTCTTGAGCAGGTGATGTCTCTGGGCACATACATTTGGATACTTCTCTTCCAAGTTTGCATTTGGGGTGCTGAGAAGTGTGCTATCTGTTTTAGTGGAGTAATTGAGCAATCACATTGTCCTGGACATAGCAACTAATGATTTTTTTTTTTCCTGTATGATAATGCATCTTCATTACTCCAGGGAAATCATTTGCTCCTGTGAAGACAGGCCTCTCATTCCTTTCATTGTGTGGGTTAAGGGGAAAGAGACTAATGGCTTAATTAAAAGGTTGGTGAGAAAATCAGTCTTAGCCCCTTTTTTTTTGTTGTTGTATTTAAAGAATAGGAAGATAGCATATAAAGGCACGGTGTATCCAGCCTCGTCTAGTGGAGATTTTTGGTGCTTTCTCATCCAATGAGACACCCATGTCAGGGCTTCCATCCATCACCTGTGTCCCTTGTAAGCCATCTGCCCATTGAAGTGGGCTGGGGCAGACGAGCGCTGTGCTTCTTCATGGAAAATGCTGAGATTTATTCTGTGTGAAAGGGGAATGTTATTTAAATCTGCACATTTTGCAGGATGTGAAAGCAGCTCCGCATAATATACAGCCTTCCTCTCCACTGGGACTGCTCTATTAACATCTTTCATTTGTGTAGTTGGATGCTTTGCAGTTCCTTTTAGCGGTGATAATCCAGCAAAGACCTCTGTGTTGTTCGTACTGTAATATTTATGGAGCCAGCCTTCCTTTTAATTTCCATGCAGGGTTTGACCATATGCAGCGATATAATCCAAACAGAAGCTTTAGTCACACAATAGTTCAGGCTTTTCCCTTGCTGGGATGTAGGGCTGCTCGGGGACTTTTTTGGAGCTGTTTGGGTTCCCTTTTGGAGAAGGAAAAGAAAGGTTCTGATTGTCTGTTGACAGTGATTGTGCTCTTCTGGGCTGTCTCCAGAGGCAGATATTGGTGAAAAGCCCTTTTC
The DNA here is from genome assembly GCF_023343835.1 of Lagopus muta. Lineage (NCBI taxonomy): Eukaryota > Metazoa > Chordata > Aves > Galliformes > Phasianidae > Lagopus > Lagopus muta. The sequence goes on along the minus strand of NC_064454.1, from coordinate 681,933 downwards.
TGGGGGAAAGTGAATGGCTTTAAACAGAGTCAGAAGAACCAGTGGTTTGACTGTTGGGCTTTGTAAGATGGAGGACCTCACTCGTACATAACCCTTAAATCCAGATCTTTTGAAGAAAGAAGTGTTGGTTCAAGGCGTATCTTTGTGTGGGAGAGAAGCCTTCCTGTAGGTGGCACAGACTTTCTGGGGTACCCAGCATTCTCCCAAACCACAGAGGAGAGCAGGGCGCTTCTTCCTCAGCCAAGCCAAGCTCAGGAGGTGAGAGCCTGGTGATGCTCAGTGCTATGAGCACATCAGTGTTGGATGCTCCTGTGGTTGGTGCTTTGGCTCATTTATGTGCCCAGCTTGGCATGGGACACCACAGCACCTGACACACACTTGTGTTTCTATCTGCAGCTCAGATTCCTCAGTTTCTTGCCTTTCATTTTTGCACAATTAAATATTAAAGGCAGCATGCACTTGAGTTTGTCTGGCCAATTACCTTCCTGCAGGGCTGTCATATTGTGCCAGCAGCTTCCCGGGGTGCTGGCAGCATTCAGCCTGTTCACCAGTTGTTAGCTATGAGAAGCTCTGCTCTCCAAAACTCTTCCCACCTCTTTCTGCAGCTCCTTACCTGCAGGTGAGATATCCCAAGGCAGTACTGGGCTGCCTGAGCCTTCTGAAAATGTTGTGGGGCCAGAAAGAGCTGTTTGTTCTTCTACAGCTGTTCCATGGGTATTGACAAGGGAATAAAGGGAGAATTTAGATGATGGCTCCCAGGGAGCCTGCAAACATAGGTCAGACCTGCAGTACTGCTGAGCACAGGAGCTGCTCCTCACCCCCTGAGGCTTTGGGATGGCACTTCTGCAGTTCAGGGGCTTGGATCTGAGAGGCTGTTGACAGAAGCAGTGTAGGCTTTTGCCCTGTCAGAGCAAGTTGTTCACCCCTCACACAATAAATAATAATAAAAAAGCATCTGGGTCAGTCCTAGCAGGCTTTGGTGCTTCTTATGCCTCTGCTGCTCAGAAAGCTCTGCTGACTCCCTGGAGCACTGGAGTGCCTTCAGAGGTGAGCTTTTGCAGCCTCCAAGCTGCTGGATTTCAGGCGTTGGCTTCTCAGCCTTCTAAACATGGTGCTGAGTCTCTTCTTAGTTCCTGTCCCTATGCTGGAGATGCCTTTCTGGTAATTGAACTCCCTTTTGTGTTTTGATACATATGATGAGCTGACAGATGAAGGGAAACTGCTGCACCCAACTCCCTTAGCTTCAGCCAAGCAAAGCTGAGTTGTGTTTTTGCTGCTTTTTTTTTTTTGTCTTGCCTTTCAGGGCCTTGATTTTTCAGTGGAGTCCATTTCCAAGAGGGATGGGACAGCATGATTTTACTGTCTGGTTTGAAAAGACATTTTAAGTACTTGAACTCCTGCCATCACCGAGTTACACGCCTGAATCCGGCCTTGACTGTGCAGGTTAAATTTCTTGCTATGATTTTCAAGGTAGTCTGTATTAGCAGCTTGTCCTCTGCCAGACAGATCAGTGTTAGCAGCTAATAGGGTTTCTCATTTCATTCACTCAGCAGTGATGTGCTGTCCCAGACCTTGGCATCTGAGATGGTCAGTGTGAATTTTGATGTAATTGCCAAGAGTCCCTGGCTTGCTCCTGAGCTGTGATAATCGGCGTGCCCAGACAACTGGGTTTTGCCCCTGGAACAAGACTCGGACTGGAATTTTCTCTGGTTAAAACTGATTACTCACTGGGATTGTTATTGACCAGTCTCCCTCACCAGTCGGTGCTTTCTTCTTGGATCAATAAATCTTGGTATTGATCTCAGGATAAGTCGGAATTGTGGAAGTGCAGTGGTTCTGGCTTGGTTGGGCAGCCCAGGGCCCTGCTGGGGGTACAAACCTCAGCTCCTGCAGGTTGCACTTGTAGCTTCCATAATCCCAGTGCATGCAATGCACAGACACCCACAGCCCCAGCTGCTGCTCAGAGCCCCATCCTGACCCTAGCTGTCCGCAGGGATGGAGAACCTCTGCCTTTTGGGGCAGCCTGTGCAGTGCCTCACTGCCCTTCTTAAGAACTCCTTCCTTATATCCAGTCTAAATCTTCCCTCTTTCAGTTGGAAACCCTTGTCCAGTTACTGCAAACCCTGCCAAAGAATCTGTCCCTTTATTTCAGCCCCCCTCCCCTTAGGTACTCTGCTCCCCAGAGCCCTGCTTTCCATCCCAAGGAGCCCCCTGCAGGACCAGCTAATTACAGATAAAGCTCTCCCATCTCGATGAACTTGCCCCTGTGGTGGCTTTTGTCCTATGTGAGATGCTCCATAAGAAGCTTTACTACTCTATAACGGCGCCAGATCTTCCAAGCTTAGCTGGCTTAGAAGCAGCTGAGGCATCAGGCAGGATCCCTTCTGAAATCTGCTGGGAGTAATGAACCACAGAAGACTGTTCCCTGAGTCGATACCAAGCTGCTGTTCATAGAAAGCTGCCAAGCACACAAATGTGAGGCTAGCAGTGAGGAGCACTTCCATAGGGAGTCAGGAAAGCTGTTGGTGCTATCGTATCTGTTTTCCACCCAAGAGTCTTCTCTATTTCTGTCTCTGGTAAAGTGGCTGTTCCTGGTTTTTCTCCCCTACCTTCCTGATGCAGTGAGGCTCTGTGCGTTTCATGCTTGCAGAGCACTTCTTGGGTAGAGCGTGCTTGAAAAGTGCAAAGTATTTATTATTATTTGCATAGCAGCCTCTGACCTGCTGTGAAGAAGCGGCCCTTCAGCTCTGCTGAGTAAATATACCTTCATTAAAAAGCTCTGCCTGTACTGCACAGAACCACTCTGTCTCACGCTCATCTGCTTTTTCACGTGTAAAAAGTCTTAGGAGTTTGACTCTAATGACCAGGGGGGGATGGGAAGTGCCAGCTCAGAGCAGTGCAGTGCTGCATCTGGATCCCAACTGTGTCAGTGATGGAAGCTGAGGACATCGTCCAGGTAGGGCTGTTGACATCCAGTACTTAAAAGTCGCTTGGTCCTGCAAATGCAAAGCTTGCCAATGGGATTCCGATGTTTTACATGCTCTCGATGGCCCATAAAACCTTCCAGAGCATGAGATGATGCTAAAGCTGGAAGAGCCTCTATTTAAAGCAGTGTTGTCACAAGTGCTAGAGGTTGGCTTAGTGCTGCTCTTGTTGCTGTTGATTTAAGTCTAATTCAAACAAACTTTGTTCTATACTGAGCGCCCTCTGAAAATATCCCCCCTCCGAGGCAGGCAGGCAGATAGCTGTGTCAGAAGAGTATCTGGAAGCTCTGGATCTTGCTTTATATACTGAAGGTTGGAGCAGTTTTTCCTATCGCTGCTGGAGCTATGTAGGACACAAAGCATTGGCCATGATCTCTTGGATCCCTGGCCTTGGTGCAGATGGTAAATCAGGTGCTAAATGCTGGTTGTTATAAGGAGGGGATATTTTTGCTTCACATTTCATTGAGCAGCATACAGGTTCAAGTGGAAAAGCTGCTTTGTCTTCAGCATCTTCCAAAAAGTTGCACAGCTCAACGCATTTCCTTGATAAATTCCTGAAGCATTCCATCACCCTTCCCTCATCATCTGACAAATGAGGGCTTTGTCTACCATTTCTTACTGACTTATTTGCTTTTAATACAGCTGTGTAGCAGAGCAGCAGGAGCACTGTGCTTGTAACTCTGGGGTCTTGGTTTTCATCTAGGACCTGGTGCTTCCTTGTGGCTTTACTGGAAGTTGCAGACTAGGAGTTCAATTTCCTTTTTAGAAACGTACCTGTTTTCTTAGCAGTGCTCTTGGTGCCCCTGACCTCTGTCCCTGCACCCCTTTACTTTTGTTTTGTTATTCATGAGTTGCACAGGTGTGAAAGCAAGAATAGCAACATGAGAGCCTATAGATGGAAACTCATGAAGTTTCTCCAAACCTCAAGAAGAAAATATGCCAGAAATGCAGAATAAACAACAGATGCTGCAGTGCCACTGAATGAAAGTGAGAAGCATCGTCCATGTGGGAGATGCATCTCGTCTGCATCGCGCTTCCACGTGGCGGTGCTGACGGCAGTGCAGCTCTGTCTTCATGTTGTTGGTACTTCTACCCCAAGTGGGATGCTGTGAAGGACTTGTGCTTCTTCTGCCTTTGCTCATTAATCTGCTCTAGATGGGATTTGCCAAAACACTTAAGAGCTGGAGTTCAGCTGGTTTGCAATAGGATTAGAGCTCCTAAAGAGGTGAGGATTTGCAAAAGCTGGTGTTACTGTCACCTCTGTCTTGGAGCATGCTGTCTGGGTGTCAGTTGTAGGAATTTGGCTATTGGTGCATTTTTTTGCTTATTTCTTCTGTTGTCCTGGTGTTTTTCATATCAAACAGCCTTTGCCACAAACGTGCCCTGTGCCGTTATGGAGCACAGAAGCTGGCACCTTAGGGTGCTGCCACATTGCATGGATTTACGACAGGTGGAGGAGAATTAAGAGCCAGGAGGATTATAATAAGGCAGAATGCAATTAGGTAGGGAGAAATCCACAAGGATTGTGCTGAATACTGTGTCTTAAGCAGACTTGTGGGGCTGCTTAGCCATCTGAAAGCTTTGGGATCTGCTAAGATGGTGCTTTGAGAAAAGTCCAGCTCTGGGGAGGAAAAGTGTGTTGGGTTGGAGATGATATTGGGAGTGCAATCGTTAGGCATGAAGATCAGGCCCTGAAATCTGGGGCAGCACCTCTGAAAGGCTGCAGCTTTGGTGGCCCGTGCAGCAGAGAACACAGCACATGAGGGAACCATCCTTCAATGGGTCAATGCCACACACAGGGTTGGGTTGCACACTGGTTCCTAATTTCTGGACTGAGGAAGAGATGAGGTGTGCTGTGTGCTATAGCTCATGAGTTTAGTGTGCTGGCACATCTGCACGTGGCAGCTGTGATCATCAGGATGTGGGTGCTGGAACAGAGCAGCAAAGCGGGGTCAGAACTCCTTGGTGGAGAAGGGATGCAATTTCCTCCAGGCAAGCAATTAGTTGCTGTGGATAAGAGGAACTACTGGACAGTGTGGTGGACCAGCTTTCCTTCTCAAATGCTTCCAATTTTCTCCCGGGTCCCCCCACTTACCCTCAGCGTTTTGCCCAGTTGGTAGCAGCAATTTTCTTCCTCCTGCTTGAGCGCTGCTCCCTCCCTCCCCCAAGTCCCAGCACCATATGTCATTAAAATGCTTAGACATGTGGAAAAGGCCTTGACAGAGATTCAAGGAGACAAGGGAGACGCGGACGAGCAGAGACTTTGTCAGATGGAATGATTCTGACATTAGCGATGCTAAGCTAAAGAGAAAGATATAGCTATAGGAGGGGGCTGGCCAGATCGGGGGATGTGGATTGACAGAGGAGTGGAGACAGCCATCGTGGGTGAGGGAGAATGAGATGGGAAAAGCAGGAGAGATTACCAATAGGAAATGAAGTGAGAATCGGTGGTGAGGATGGAGGACCTGGGCATTATCGCAGGGCAGGCTGTGCTCATGCCTTGCCTCAAGTTTGGGATCATTTAGCTCTGAGACCAGAAAAGCAGTGTTTAATTTTCTTCCTTACCCCTAGGCATCCCAGGAGGGGCTTGGAAACCTTTCCTCCCTGAATCGTAGAATGGCTTGGGTTGGAAAGGGATCTTACAGATCTCCTTGTTCCAACCCCATTAGCTAACTCAAGAGCACAGAAATAACCCTGCATGTTTCCTATGTTTTCTCTCTTCATTTTCTCCTGGATGAGCATCTCCTACCTCAGCCTCTTTGGTGCCTGCTGCTTTTTGCCCACAGCGGTGACAGGGTGGGGGATTCCCCCTGCCATCTGCTGTTTGCATGGACCCTCTGTAAAGAGACAAGACGGCCCCATTTGGCTGGTTGTTATCATGCTTTGAAGGTAGCTCTTGCCTGCAGAGAACACTTCTGAATCGTTTTGTGATTCTGTAAAGAAAATAAATGAAACCAAACCTACTCTGCTCCCGTCAATAGGAGGAATCAGAGCATCCATGTGTGTGGCAAGCGTGAATACTTGGCCCTGTTTGTTTGATGTTCAGGGTGGGAAACCAGTAGGGAAAACTCAGCAAAGAATTCCTTGTATCATTAGTACAAATATGCCTATGGTTCAGAAAACAAACAAACAAATGAAACATTTAGAGCTGTGGGGGGGGGGAAAGCAATTCCCAAACTATGTGCAACCTGTGATGAAATACAGCTTCTGCTGTTGGAGCAGCTCAGCCAGAAAGCGCCGTGAGGAGCAGCGTCTGCAGTGTGGGGGGAGCAAAGGGCCTTCCTATAGGGAGCAGTGGTTGGAAAGGGAAGGCAGCAGTGTTGGAGGGGCTTTTCCTTGTGGGGAGAGGCTGTGTTCATTCATTAGCACTGCATAACTTCCAACCAACGAGAGTTTTCCCTGCTGTCTCTCTATGTTGACTGGGGAAGGGCTAACAGTCTGCTCTCCATCACATCCACTGGAAAATTTCTCATTAAAATCACAGAGTTGGTAAGGTTGGAAAAAAAACCTCTCAGATCCCCTCAGTGTGACATCCTTACAGTTCTGGGACACCCCCAGGAATGGTGATCCTTCCCCCAAGCCCCTGGGCAGCTGTGCACTGCTCTTTGGAGAAGAGATTGTTCCTCATATCCATGAAAATGACCTGCATGGGGGTGTTATCCGTATTCTCAAGTGGCTGAATCAGTGCAGCAGGGGCATTTCCAGTGGTGAATGGTGCAGGAGGCTCCTCTCCTCATTTTCTTGAGGTTTGACTGCATCCCTTGAGGGACAGAGCGATCTGCCTTTGGATATCAGGGCAGATATTTCCCAGAGGGGAGGAGATGTTTGTGTAGAGAAATGATGAGGGCAGCTCGTATGGCTCTCTCTGGTACCTGGCCGTGTGTAAGTCTTCCAGGGCTTCCTAGGGTTTCCCTCATTTCAGGTCTGGCAGTTACAGCCTTGCAACAGACGGCGGTACCGAGGGTGGTTGGTTTTCCCACCTGTTTTCTGCATGTATTTCTCCTTGTTTTCCACATCTCCCTGTTTTTCAGCACACCTCAGTGGTGTTTCCTGAGGAATGAGTCGTTCCCAGACAGCCCATTATTTCCTGCAGGTAGCCGATATGGAGCAAGCTTTGTACTCTTAAGTACGAAGGGAAGCGTTCTAGGGGGAGATGAGCTCAATTTGTTTAACACTGTAATTCACTGTTCGAAATCTCTCTGTTGTCACAGGCAGAGTCACGGGATGCGTCAGCCTTTGATCTCAGCTGCTGATCTTCTGCGTGTGTGGAATTTCAGCAGCATCTTAAATTATGTCTAAGATCCCCATTACCCCCATGTTGTGCTTTGGTTTGGGAAGGCTGTCGAGCAGCAGATAAATAGGAGATGAGGTGTTTTTCGAAACAGCTTGTTTTAATAGACTGCTATTTTGCCTTCTCTGCGAGGTGTTCTTAGGGAGGAGCGTCTGGGGAACTGGCAAACTGTGTTTCCTCTCCAGCCATGTTAAAACATGCTCCACAACTGTGAGTTTATGGTATCCTGATTGCCTAATTTGATAGAGGTTGATAAATGATGTCTTACAGCGCATGGCTTTGGGGGTGAGTATGTTTCATGGCTGGGTTCAGGTTTGCTTCTCACTCTGCAATTAATTCCTTCAGTGACCTTGAGCACTTTGTTTCATATCCGTCTCGTTTTGCTGTATTACACAGAAATGAAGATCCTCCTTCTGGAGAGCAGAAGTCTAAATGATTTCTGCTGGCAGCTGGGAGATGGCCTGGTGTGTGCAACAGGTTGGTAAATGGGGCTGCATTTCACCCTCCAGTAACATGTCGAGCTCTGTTGTTACCTTGGAGTGAAATCCCAGCCTTTTGCACTCGTCTGTCAGGCTGCTGTGCTAAGGAGATTCACCTTGTTGCTTTTATACGGTTTCAGGTCCCCGTGCTTCACTTAAAGGGATTGTCTGTCCAGGAGGCAGCTTGGGGAAGTTTAAAGATGTGCTTTCTGCTTCCCGTGTTCTTGCTGCTGCCTGTCTAGGGGAATCGATGGGAGAAAACCTTCACCACATGCAGCAGGGAGTGCTTAGGTAGTGCGTGGCAACAAGTGTAAATCTCCTCTGGAAGGTGCCAACCATGCTGAGAAATCAAGCTGCAGACCAAGGTGCTCCAAATCTTTTCCTAAAAAAGCTGGAGAATGGAGCTGGAACACTGATATGCTGACATGGGAGGTGATGGGAACAGGTGCTGCTGCTCCTGACCCCCCTGTGCTGCCTGAGCCCATGGAAGCCCACAGCAGCACAAGGGATGCTCCTGGACAAACCCGATGGCGCGCCAAGAAGGCAGCATTTTCCAGGGCTAGCAGCCCATTGCTATTGCTAACAGCAATTTCCAAGCTGCCATTGGCTTTTGAAATCCTGTGAATGGGATGGGAAGGGTGACATTTGGAGCTTTTAGCTCGTTGACCTCCTCCTTTTCTTCCAAGCAAACAATGCCTTCGCATTGTCAGTGGCAGCTGCAAGGGAGAGCTGCTCTGAGGCAGCACGCGGGCGCTGTGCTCTCGCTGCAGGGTCTCAGGTTTACAGGCACAGCAGCTGCTGTCTCACAGGTGACAAAGTCACCTCCAGTTATGTTGAGGCTCCAGCACAATGCAGTGTAGATTAACAAAAGGTGGGCTGTGTTGTTAAGTATGAACTCGTGCTCTCAGCGTATTGTATACCTTATCCGAAGGAGGTTGTAGGCAGGGACATATGTAGAAGGTAAAAAGATTTTTCTGGGTGGGTGTGGGAGTGGAGTGCATCTATTGCTGGCAGCAGCGAGGTCTGGCTGGCCACCTCCCTGCCTGGGCATGGGGTTTTCCACCAGATTTTGCATTCTGCATTCAGCTCTCCCCTTGTGCAGCATGGGCATTGCAAATCTTGCTTCCCTTTGAAGTGCCCGGGGGGGGGGGGGGGGGAAGATGGAGGTGGAAGAATCTTCCTCTGGATCATTACTTGGCCTGTCTGGAAGTGCATCACTGAGGGATGCAAACCGTACCTGAAGAGCAGGAGGTGAGCAGAGCTGACTGTGGGGTGTGATGAGAGCACCTGTGGGAGGGATACCTGCAAACACGGCTGCTCTTTAAAGTTCATTATGGACTTATTGGTATTCCTTGCGGCTAAGGGAGGGAATAGCTGCTGGAACTAGCAGTGTAGCTGAGATGGTGAACTTTTCTTAGTGAGTGCAGCTGCTGTAGTGCGTCGAGACAGTGCTGCGCAGCGCAGGTTAGCAGAGGTCCCGGTGAGCCATCATAATGAAATGTGGAACCTTTTGCCCTCAGCCAAAGCTTCTGTAAATTGCAGGTGGGTTAGAATGGTATGGGAGCACAGAGTCCTGCACCCTGTGGTGCAAAGCATGGTGAGTTGTGCTGGAGTGGAATCGAGGGGGGAAAAATAAATATTGAGAAAGAGTTAGTTGGCAAAGGGGCAAGCTTAATGAAACTGACCGTGACCGTATTCCCACATCATATCCAGAGCAGTCGGTTTGCAGGGAGTTCCCTGGCCTTGGCTACTTTTTTCTTCTTATTTAATAAAGCAGTCATGTATCCGAAAGGCCAGAGAATTGCGGAGATGGAGAAAATCGTTGGCAGGGGGAGTGCGGGAGGAGGAGATCAGAATGGGTTTGTCAGTGCAAAAAATCGCACGGTGCACAACAAAGACAGGGAGAAGCAGATCAGACGGGGGAAAATGAGACTGAGAAACAGCGAAGGTGTCAAAGCAGGTTTGTCGCTCACGGAGCCAACTGGAAGTGAAAGCGTCACGGAGAACTGGAGGCAGATCGAGGCTGTCAGGGAGATTACGTTTGTCTGAGGATGGGAAGCACTCGCAGCTTCGTGGAGTTGGAAGCAGAGAGCAGGAGGTGAGTGCACAGAGGTGATGGGGTACGGCCAAGTGCCCACGTGGGAGCACCCTGCTATGGTGCCCAGGGGACGTGGCTGAGGGCTGTGCCTCTGAGCTGGCTGGTGGCTGGAGCTGGTGTGCAGGAGCAGGTTTGGATCCCTGCAAAATGTCCAGCAGCAGGTGGGGGTTTGCTACGGTTCTGCCCAATAAGAGGTTCCCTGGGACTGCAGGAAGGATGCAGTCTAGGTGGAATGAACACCTGTGTGACTTTGCTATCGTGCTGTGGCGACTTCCCAGAAATGACACAGAAAAAGCATCTAGGGATAACTGTTCTGGCCCTCCAGCCCTGAAGTTATCAGCAAACAGCAGGTGTTGTTCCCATGGTTAGGCTGGATGAATCCTACTCTCTAAACCCACTGTGGAGCTTTCAATTTGAAGGAGTTGCCTTCAAATTCAGCTCAAGCTGTTATGCTTGCAGTCCTTGGATTGTCTTTGGCTCCTAGAGATGCGCCATGACCAAGTGCTTTCCATCCTCATCAGTGCAAGCAAGGGTTGTATTTTTGCAAGTAAAAGGAAGGCAGAGAAATAAGGAGCTGGGTGGGTGTATAAGTCCAACTTATCCGCTTCCCAGTGGACGTTTCATGAAGCTTCCAAAATCCTCCTGTTGAGATGGGTGGGATTGGTAGAAGTGACAGCCGTCCCCCCGTGGGTTTGGAGCAGGCTGTGGAGGGGCAATGTTGTGCCATGGGGCAGCTCTCCTCCTGCCTCTGTTGGCAGCAATTTCCCTTTTAATATTCCTCTCCGATCCCTTTAATATGACAGCCAGGGGATGCCACTGTGCTTTATTGCCACCAAGTTAATGAAAAGGCCGTGGTAACTGAGCCTCTTTTTTGTGACTTGAAGATGGATTTCCTCCTAAGGCGAGTAAAATGAGCCATCTTCATACTGTGCGTAGATAAGAAATGGTGAAATATGGCAAGGGCTGGAGAGTGTTTTGCTGGGTGGCTGCTGTTCCTCTGCCTGGCAGCTTGCTAAGAGTCCTCCAAACAGCCCCTTCTTGTCAAGCAGCAGCATGGATGGTGCAGGGAGGACTTGGGGTGAGCTGGGGACATTGGGGGCCTCATTAGAGAGAGCAGGACGAGACTGTCTCTGTGCTTGGAAGCCAAATGAAGGCTCCCTGAGTACCTAATGCCACTCTGCTGGTACATGTGCTCGTGTATCCTTGTGCTGATCTGGGCGCTCAAACCTTGTGGCCATGCTGCTGGGAGCACTGGGTTGCTGCCATTCCCATCTGCCATAAAACCCCATCTGTGCACACACTGCTAATTGGAGCCTGGTGCCTTTCCTGGTTCTCCCTGACATGAGTTGGTGTCACTCTTTGGCCTTCTCAGGTTTTTGGGTTTTTTTGTGTGTTCCAACTCATCTTCCAGTCCTGACCACCTGACACAAAGTACTTGATTGGGGATTTTGATGATATTTTGTAATGGAAGCAAAAAGATGATAATCAGCGCAGCCAACTGCAGTGTGCAACATTGCACTCCTCTCCTGTAATCCCATGGAGAGGAACTTCACAAAGGTGCAGCGCAGTGGTGCTGAGGCAGCATTTAAGCAAATGAAGGGTCAGCCAAGAAGACTCCAGTTCTTATCACCAGATTTCAGTGCACGCAGGAGTGTTTGGGGTCACAGTGCAACTGAATATGACAGCAATTGTGGAAGTAGTTGAAGCAGTGTTGGGTCCCACAGAGCTGTGGCTGCCAACAGCTTTGGCCTATCACAGATGAATTTGATGCATCTCTTTCATTCTTGTATGCTTCAGAAAAGCTGGGTTAAAAAATAGGGAGGGGAGAGTTTCCTATCTGCTTTAAATTAATATAAATCCAGCGCAGAGAGGGCCTTTTGTAAGGTCTGCTGAGTTAATGGATTCATAATGACTTTTAAAGCTTCACTTGGGTAAGAAATACTGTTCATTTCGTAATTGCATATAAATATACTTTCTCATAATCCAGGACAGCATAGCAAAAGGAAGTCTAGTGGCTTAATTATAAATCTTTTTATTAGCTGGAACCCTGCTGGAATGAAAAAAAAAGTTGGATATTGTTTTTATCTAAGAAGAAAAGGGGCATGGGGGGAGATGTTGGGAGTGAGTTATGGGGAATGAAGTGAGAAAGAAAACAAGTGAGTGCTGAGGGCTGTTGCAGCTGTGCAGGGCTACTTTGAGCACTTCTCTGCACATCAGTGTGAGGGCACACAGCATGCAAACCCCAGGTGTGCAGAGCTAGTGTGGATCCATCCCTTCTCCAGCCAGTGTCTTCTCCACTACTGGTTTTTGATCACTTTTTGCCTAGCATGAAGTAGGGTTGTTCCTAAGCCCACATCCAATGTGCTGGTGCAGATTTCTCTTGCAGATGTGGATCCTACAGGCTGGAGCAGAACCCTGTGCCATGTTTTGGGTAGCTGATGTCAGTGCTTGGGTGCTTTGTCTGAAAGCAGGGTGCTACGTGTGTGCTGTCCAGGGGGCCTCAAGTGAACAGGGAGATGCAGAGCATTGGTGGCTCAGGACTTGGCTCTGTGTGCCTGCAGTGCTGCCTTGAGGCAGCCCATCCATCATGCAGCACCCAAATGTTGCTTTTAGAAGCAAAAAGGAAGCTAATTAAGCACTTAAAGGTTGAGCAGCCCATTTGTGCCTGATGGAGACGGACGAGGCTTCCTGGGAGCTCTGCTGGTGCTCCCAGCTGGCTGCCTGCAATTCCTGCTGCCTCCCCATCCCTTTGCAGGACTGTGCCTGGGTGAGGGAATCTGTGGACCTCAGGACTTAGCAGAGTGGCTGAGCAAGGAATATGCTGTTTGTTCAGCTTTGTACATGGAGGGATCCAATGTTCATTCATTCCTTCTTAAGGGTGCCCAGGGAAGTCTCATCCAGGCTCTACTGTCAACAGTTCTGGCCAGATCTTCCCTGGCTCTGTATGTGTGGAAGGAGGCAGAAGAGAAAGAAAGCTGCAGAAATACCAGTGGAAAAAAAAAAAAAAAAAAGAAAAGCAGGTCAGGATAGTAATTTGCTTTTGGATTTTATTCATATTTTGAAAAGGAAATGGGGGGGAAATAATCGCTTCTCCAACCCTTCCTTCCAGACCATGGAATTAAATCTATAACTATTAGAGAAACATTTGCGACCCAGACATTTTATTTCCCTTCTTTCTCTGTATTCAAAAGCCTCCAAAGTGTCAGCATGTTTCCATGCAGGCGAGATGTGCATAGCATCTAAACAACATAATGTCAGTGTGGGAGAGAAAATTCCCACTGAGGGCCCTGCAGGTCAAAGCAAGCTAATGTATGATGCCCTCCCTTGCACTACTGAGCATGAGTTGTGCTGATAAGACTCCATGCACCCTGTCTATTAAATCTTGTCTAGTGTATAAGCAACACAGGCACGGAGATATTTTCCCTGCTTTCTTCCCCCTTATGTTACCCCCTTCAGTGAGGGGGAGACCTGCTTGGCCATAGGAATGCACGGTAGCCATTGTATTTTTTGTTCTTATTTAATTCCTGTTGTATTTTCTCATTAATTCCACTTGACACGGGTAACTTGTTGGGCTGCTTTCTGTGCCGTGCTGCAGCTCCGGGGCCTCTGTGCTCATCTCCTGCTGTCAGGGTGTGGGCTGAGCGCCGGATCCCCTTTGGCTGCTCTGGAACGTGGCCCCAGCGTGCGGCTGATATCTCACCCCTGTCTGAAGAGCTGTGAGGAGAAGGCTGTCGTTGAAGCTCGTTCTCTTTGCATTTCTCCATCTTGCATGCCCTGTGCTGACTGCAAACCTGCTCGCTGCTTTTCACAGTACTCATAGCAAATGTTTTGCTGTTGTTTCCCCTTATTCTGAGCCTTTTCTTGGTGATGAATGCACCCTGTCCTCTGGACTGAAGCAGAAATGCTTTCAGGGTGCTGCTGCAGAAGACTGCCTCATTAGCAATGTCTGCTGCTGCTCAGCATGGAGGGAAGAGAGGTCAAGCTGCCAGAGCTGCTAACATGGGGTTTTTGTAGGAAACTGTTGGAGCCTCTTGGAAAAAGAGGCCTTGGGGACTCATTATCTGCTGCCAACGTTGCAGGGAGTGAATTGGCTGCAGAGCTGCTTTTAATGGTAAAGAGACACAGGAGTCCGGCATCATGCACCTCAATGGGATGCTCAGGGAGCAGAAGGGTGGGCAGCCCCACGGAGCACGTGGGCTTAAGGTTAAGAGATAGAAGAGAGGGCCCTCCTCTCTGTGTTTCCACTTTAGGAGTAGACAAGATTGTCACCAATACTGCCATAGGCAGTGCTTGCCCTGTGAGGATAAGGACGGGTCTCAGTGGGGTAACAGAAAATGTTACACAGAATCATTGTATAATTAAGGGTGGAAAAGACCTCTAAGATCACCGAGTCCAACCATCAGCACCATACTGCCAAACCTCATCGCCTCCCTGGGCAGCCATACAGTGCAGCACCACTCAAGCAGAGAAGAAATTGTTCCTGATATCCAACCTGAACCTCCCCTGGTGCAACGTAAAGCCGTTACCACTGCTCCTATCAACGAGAAAGGCGAAAGAGCAAAAGAAACAGGGGGAGGCAGCCAGATAGGCAACTTTAATCTTTCATGTGAGCTGTGTCTCTTTGTCAGTGGATTTGGGAGTGCAGCTGGCTTCTAGATGGAAAAAGGACGGCGGGGACGTGCGATGCTGAGAGCGGATAACGCGTGTTGGGATGGGGAAATAGCCAACATCTGCTGTGCACTGAACCTTCGTGCTGATCCCTCCTCACGTCTGACAATCCTCTCCCTCTAATCCCTAAATCCCACCGATCTGCTGCCACCACCCACCCTGAAGCTTCCCCTCCTGGCAGCTGATGGCCGCAGCACAGTGAGGGAGGTGGCTGCTCTGTGTCCTGCAGCCCCATTGAGACCTGGGCCTCGTGGTGATGCTGATGGCTTCCCTTGCCCTTCTAATGAGTGCACAGGTGTGAATTAATTAAATCAGTTGAGGAGAAGGGGAGTTTTCTACTCCTGCTTGGGAGGGGGTTCTGCTGGATGGGGGTGGTGGTGAGCAGTTTGCTGCAGACCCAACCCTCTGACTGCTTCTGTGGTTTACTGTCTGCTAATGGCACAGCTTGTTAGCTGAAGTGAAGGGAAGCCTTTTCCCTGTGGACTGGCTGGCTGGGTGCTCTGCTGGAGTTTGACCTGTGCTCTTTTGTAGCTCTACAGCTGCGGTTCTTGACCTGAGTTTGTGTCTCTTCGTCTTTACATGCTGCATTGTGAGTATTGCTGGCGTGCTGCCTTCAGCAGGAGAGAATGCTCTCTCCTCTGGGAAACGTCAGTCTCCTGAAATCCAAAGTTTGAATGGTGTCTGTGGGCGGCCTTTTTCATCACGTGGGAATGGGAGAGGCTTCATGTCCTGCCTTAGAGCAGGAAAATAGCGCGGTTCCTTGCTTAGTTAGAGTGCTGTTACTTAGAGCACACACAGCTATGTACTTGGAGCATACGCAGCTGTAGCCCAGGGAACACACACACGTGCAACTTACAACAAAGTCAGAAGCATTTTCATTTTCAGATGTACATTTCCACTCTTTGGGACTTGCTGAGGTTCCTGAAGTCAACACTTGGAAGGCACCGAGCAAGTCAGAATGATGTAGCAGTGTTTTAAGATGGACTGGGAAATAGATTATTTATATCTCTTCTTAAGGAAACGAGGTCTGTGAGAAGGAGAAAGAACTCAGTGAAGTCTTTCTGCTGAAACCTGTTGGCATGTGCCAAGTGCTGAGTTGCCACCCATCATCTCTTCAGCACGTTGTCAGTGACTGAGTCTGCACAACCAACCTCACTGCCTATTGCAGAATATCTTACCAGCTTTTTGTTTTAATTAACATAATATCCAGCTTTCTTGGATGTGATTTTTTTTTTTTTTCTAAGATTCTCTCCCTGTCAGTCCTCCCAAAATTAGCTAACTGGCTAATTTTCACAGTGCTGGGTGTTAAAAAGTGGGACTATACTGCATAGAGCAGCCTCTTCTAAACCTCTCCTGATTAAGAGAAACGTGTCACCATGGCCCACGCCGAAAAGATGGCTGTGGTGCCTCTGGGGTTGGAGCTCATGTTTGCTTCCACTGCTTGCAATCACGTTTGTGGCTTTTTAGGCCAGCAGCAATTCTGCTGTTGAGGAAGCAGAGATGAAACCTGTCTCATTCCCTATAAGCTGTGATCTTGCACCAGTGGCAACCTTGTGTGCCCCGTGAATTGTATTGAGCCAGTCTAATGCAACAAGCAGTGGCTTGTCAGGTGGAGCAGTGAAGAGTTTGCTGTTCCTGGGGCCATGCACTTGCTGTTTGCTGGCCTACTCTTGCATGCTCACTATAATTTATAGCAGCAGTAAGAGCCTGGGTAAAAAGGCCCCCCAGAGCTGCTGGTCATTAACTCAGGACATCCTGCACCGCAGGTGTCCTGTAGATACTTGGCTTGCAGGCTGACATCTAGGAACGTGCTGCTAATTACTCTAATTGCTGTTGGCCGGGACTGCCAAGGTTATCTCTCCGCTTTAGTTCCAGGGTTGGCTGCTCAGGCAGCCCTGCCATTTTAACAGGAACAATTTAAGTGACGCTAAGATGGGATGGAGGGGGGGAAATTAAATACAGTCCATGTGTTGCAGAACTGGGCTATAGTTTCTTGTCCACTCAAAAATGGGAAAAGGCAGGAGGTACCTTTTCCTCTTCTTGCCAACAAAAATGATGAGGCTTCTTGCTCTGCCAAAGTCAAATTAGCTTAAGCCTCTCTTTGTTTAGGTAGCCTTCGCTTTCTTTATTGCACACTCAGCAAGCATGATTCGTTACTTATTAATTTACAAAGTGGTAGATTTCAAAGCTGTCATAATGTTCAAGTCATGTTCACTTCAGTTATTCTGCATAATTAATTATAAAATAATAATTTGTACATCATGATATTTTCATTCCAACATGAAAGGGGAAGGCTGCGAGCCGGAGCCGCCTTGGGCGCGGGAGGGAGAAGGCAGCAGGGAGGCTCAGCTCAGTGATGTGAATGGGAGGAGAATGTTTTGGAGAGGCTGGGCTTCCTCCTCAGTGGCAGAGGTTGCATGTGCTATGGCAGGTCTGTCTGCATCCCTCAGCTCTGGTTCTTCTGCCAAACTGAGTTTGTGTGCCGTGGAGGAGAGGCTTGGCTCCTAAAGCGCTGACAGGGGTGGGGAGTGGGAGGGCACCTCTACAGTAATGAAGAGGTAACATCATGCAAATACAACTCTGCATTTGGGGTTTGGAAACCACTAGGTTGTATTTGGGTATAGAAGCAGAACTTCCTATCACACAACTTCTTTTGTCCGTGGCAACTTTGTCCCTGGGCTCAGAGGGCTGATCTCTTCCATCTCTTCTTGTCCGTGGATGGAGGCAGCTCCTGGAAAATGTCAGTACTGTGGACAGAAAGAGCGAAGGTTTGCGTCTGCCAAACCTGGATGCCTTTTCTCTGCTTAACTTGGTGCTGACAATGACTTGCTGTGCTTTGCAAGCCCTCTCTTCAGGGTGATGCTGTACCAAATGGCCAAGAAGCAGCAGCAGGTATCTATAATTACTGTTCATACCTGGGTCTTGATAATGGAGAGCATGGTGTGTATGTTCCTGCTGGGAAGCTGGGAGAGGATCTGCTGAGCTGCTCCAGTGCACATTTAATGCTGCTGTGACCCAGACCTCTGAGCCCCATCATTCCATGGATGTGGAGATGATGTACTATGTTGGGCACGGGAGGTGGAGGATGGAGTCAGAGGAACATATTGCAGTGCACCGTTGTTTTATAGATGTTGATTTGGGTGGGAAGAAATGCAGGTCAGAGGAGCTCTGCAGGGACTGAAACCCGGGCTTTTATTGATTTGGTTTGTTCTTTTGATGGTCTTTTTGTTTCTATAAACAAAAGGAGAAATGGATTGTGTGAAACTGCCAAAGACCTGAGCACTAAAACAATGAATGCATGTATATAAACACATCTCCAGGGAGGAAGCAAGAGCCGATTCCTCTTTGTATAGAGTATAAAATGACACTGAATCTGAGGTTTATCTGCAGCACTTCTGTTTGCCCACAGTGAGGGTGAGCTCAGCCTTTTGTTCTCCTGGTGCTGCTCGGGGGCATTGATCATATTTCCAGACTTCTCAGTCATGAGGATAAAAACTTTTAAATGACAGCTGGGAGGACTGGACTCATCTGACCTGCAGAGTTGGAGCTTTGGGTAAAACTTGGAGACTGTGGCAAAACTGGCAGTAAGTTCAGTGGCATTGATTTCACTCGGACGTAATGAGCCTCGGCAGTGCTCTCAGCTGCATATCTTTGATCTCCACTTTACAAGGAGCTTCACTCTCTCTCCAGAAAGCTCTGATTTTGGTTCTCTGACAGCCGATTCCTCTGGTTTTTAGGTAACCCTGAGATAAATGCCTTATTCCTGGTGCTGTTATTGCATCTCTCCCTCCCTTCTCAGAGGCTTTTGCTCTGAGTCCTGTCCAGCTCCCCCTTTGCATAGCTGAGTGCTTTGACCCCCTCAATGATGATGCTGATGAGGGAAGTCCAAGAGATGGAGCCACCTCACAGTTTGGCCTTCTGAGAGCCCTTCAGAAGGGACAGAATGCAAGATAGGGATCCCTTAACCTGGGCAGCACAACTGGCAGAAGTCAAATGTGCAATTTTAGGGAGTCCATGTGCACTCGATGGTGGCATGTGCTTGCATTGGCTTGCCTGGCAAGCACTGATAAATAGATCCTTTTGTCATTGAACCTTCATGTGGGAAGTAATCCAATGCCACTGCCCCACCAGGGAGACCTCCAGTGAATGGAAGGATGCACCTCATGCCCTATGGGAGAGAGGAGGCCACACGGGAGAGCCTCATAGGGAACGGCAGCACCACAAGTGTCCCACAGCTGAATCAATCCTTCATTGGGATTGGCTCTGTTGGGAGCACTGCTTGCCAATCCCATTGCTGAAAAATACTCCTGCCAAGTCAAATTCATTAATTGTGGTTGACAACGTCACGTGCGATTGCAACAGCAAGTGGTGAAGGGATGTTAACAGCAAACGTTGCGAGGATTTCTCAGCTGCCATGCACGTCATGTCCCTCACCATAGCCAGTTTTGACATCCCATTAGCAGCGAATTGCATTCCTACTGGTACAGGAGGGGCTTTGCAACCCTCTGGAAACAGGGTTGCAATTTTTATGAAGTCTGCCTGTATTTATTTCTTGAGGAAACAAAAGCAAGATATTGAAAGCAAACAGCTCTCAGAGATGAGGGGTGTAACATTAAACTTGTAATTTGGGAATGCTTGTTGTATTTACCCTTGCAAAGATCAATGTATAGCTTTTGTGAACGGGTTATTTTGCCTGCTTTGGGGAACTTATTTTAATCACTGGAAGCTAATCTCATTTCCCAGCCTGAGAACGGTCCCAAACATTGAAATTATATGTTAATATACAGAGATTGACAAAAAGAAGCTGGTTGTATCGACTTGGAATTAATGAAGCAATTCAGCGTTGAACAATAATGCTGGCAGGAGGTGTTAAGGAGAATTGCTGCAGTTGTTAAATTTTGGCACTGAGAGGTCTCAGTGCTCTGAGGAGACGGTCAGAGCACAGTAAAATGAACATTACCTTGGAACTTCGGAACTATTTAGCCAGCCTATGTCACGTCACGGAGATTATAGGAGGAAACAGAAAAACGCTGCAAAGGGACTTCTGTTTATCCACAGTGCTTTGTTGTATTGAGGAGAGAAGGGCCCTGTCTGTGTTCATTTCAGGCAGTGGAAGAACCACGTTTCTAAGCAAGGCTGGGCTTTGCCTGCAGTGCTGCTGAGCATCTTCTCCAGAGCTACAGGGGGCTGCAGGCAGAGCAGTGCTGGCAGCTGCTTGCAGTTTGCACCATGGGTTGCACATCCCAAGAGAAGGCTCTCATAAAGCAAAGGTGTTTGCTTATCAGCTGGCAGGCTTGTGGCCATGTGCAGACAGCAGCAGGTTTGCAGCATGGCAGATATATATATACACATTTTTTTGTGAGACTCTCATTAGCCCAAGTTGGACACAGTGTGCAAATTGTTTTTTCCTTGCTGCAAGTGTGCATGGGTTTGTTTTGCTGCTGACAGCTGGAAAGATTCTCCTTCCTTTGAATGGAATTTGTCCAGGGCTCTGTGGTCAGCAGTGTGAGGGCACACCGTGCCTGACCCACACTTTGCTGCTTTGAGCAGCGATCGAAGCCAGCGAAGAGACACAAAGCATGAAGCTCCATGTCATTAGGAAATAAAGACTTGTTAAGAAATACTTTCTGTTCTTTGGGAGGAAAAACAAAATCTTAAGTAAGGCTGTACAGAAGGGTGCCAAGATGTGTTGCTGCTGTTAACATCTCCAGCCTTTGAACTCAGACATGCAATACTTGAGAGACCAATTTGAAGGAACTGAATTCAAGGCACAGCAAAAATGCTTTAGAAGCTGCTCACTGACAGTGATAAACATGTGAAACAGCCAAGGAGCTGCCCCACAGATTTAGAAGGAGCTGCGAGTGATTCCTTCAAGGAAGCCAAAGTTGAAAGTTGAAGCATGTTTACCAATTATTGACTCGCTGATTGATGGCTTAGTGAGATGAGAAGTGAAAGCATTGCCCTGCTTTCCACACAGGGGAGGGGAAGTTCTGCACGGCACCACAGAAGCAGAGTAGGACAATCAATGGGAACCTCTTTTTCTCAGTGTTGTGACTGGAAAGTGCATCTTGTTTATGAATGTGCATCTTCCTGAGCCGCTCGAGCAGGGGATCAATGCCTGTGACCAAGCACTGCTCATCAGTCTTCAGCTTCGGGGCTTTCCCTGTCTGGTAGCCATTGGAATTTGCTGCTGCGCAGCGCAGTTCTGGATATGTAGAATGACATCAGAAGCTCTCATTTTTTTTTATGTGACAGGAAGGCCAAAGCTGTCTCTGGATCCACTTCTGCGGCCGTTCTTTTCCTGGAGCAGTAGATGTTAGCAGCAGACCTTCCCTGCTCCCATTGCTGGCTGAGGGCCCTGGAGGGCTGACATCTGTTATGGATGGGTATTAAATATAGGGGGCTCAGTTTCATTGTAGCAAAGTGAAGTTTCACGTGGATCTCTTCAGTGTACTACGAGAAAATATTTATTTCTCTGAGTAACAAAGAAGCACAAAAGCACCAACCCTTCTCTTGCAATGAAATGGAAAGCTGTAACAGTTGCTGTTTCATGGGCTGTTCTCCAAAGGTAGCTCAGATTTGCAAAATTACTTCCAGCCTCCTCTCCGCCTCTTTTTATTTGCAAAACCCCTTCAAAAACCTGAACTCTATGAAAATGCCAGTGTGGGGCAGCGAGGCTTTGTGTTTCAGGCTGGAATGAATTTGGAATCTCCACGTGAATGTCTCTGTGAAGGTCCTGATATCCTCCTTTATCACTGCTGTGCATGTGGATCTGGCAAATATCTCTTGATACGAGGTAGCGTTATCTTGTTTTTGTAATGGTGGAAAGTGGAAAACAGTTTATCTGGGGTCAGAGAGTGGCTCAGGTGGGGCTCTGCTTCACAGTAGCTGCGTTCAAGCCCTGAGCTTTAACTACAAACCCATCATTCTGCCCTGAAAGGTAAGGAAATTTGGGATTAGATACATAGTGTGGGTTCAAGTTCTAATGAAAGGTGTGATTTTGGTTGCAATGACACTGAAACCTCTGAGCAGGTCCTGTTCCCCAGTGCTGGCTGTGTTGATGGTGGGGAAGCATCTCTGCTTTTGGATCCAAGTGAGGAACATCCACTGTTAGCTTTCTTCTCTGCAGCAATCTGTGTGCTTAATGCCAGTGGGGCATTGAGATACTTCAGCCAAAACCCCCAGATGTTTGTGTGTTGTGTGCTTTTGGAGCTGCACGATTTCTGTACCCGTGTGTGAAGGGCTGTGACGTGGTTTTGGAGTGCCGACCAACTGCACGGTCTATTTTGGGATCAGATGATGCGACAATCTCCCAAATCTCCTTTGCTGTCCAAAGTACTTCATCATAAATCAATCCTGGGCGATGCTTCTGTTCCCCCCAGGCAAGCCCAGCACTGGCAGTCTGACTCATTGCAGTGGTTTCTTTCAATGTTTTACTGTGTGATTCGGTTCCCCTTTCTCAGAGCCTCCTGCCTTTCTTTCCAAGCACACGAGCACAGTGCTGGGCATGAGTCTGAGCTGGCCTGAAGGGCAGAGCTGGGGGTGGTGGGTGAACTTTCCAGGAGTCATGAGAATAAAGCATATCAGCATGGCAGAATTTCTCTTCTTGGCGAAATACTGGGATTTTACTGCCTTTTTTTGTTTCCCTCACACCCCCCAAAAAAAGAAGTCTAACTTATTCTTGTCTGCATTCTGATGATTCTGGTTTGAAGTGAGATGGGGGTTAAGATACAGGCTGAGCGGGTGAGAAGTTCTGCTTATCTGTCTGATGAGAATCCAGCTCTCTGCTCGTTGCTTAATTAGGCTGTCCAGAACCCGGGATTAAAGACTTTGCATTATTGGCTGAAGAAAAATACAGTTTAACATGACTTCATCATGCAGCCTTCAGCAGCATCTGTTAAACTGCCCCAAATCCCTTTGCATGCTGAACCTCTGGCCCCAAAGCGTGGCAGGGAGTTGGTGCTTGGGGCTTTGTCCTGGATGTCTATTCTGAGCACCCCTGCTGATGGCCTTCAACCTGGCTGCCGGGGCTGCTTTATCTGTGGCTGGCTAATCAGTGTGATGGACTGTCCATCATTTGTTTGTGGTTAGGAGATGGAAGATGAATTGCATGGATGCTGCAGACAGCTGTGGGCAGTGGCAGACAGCAGCATCTGCCTCGGACAGAGGGCATTTCGTGTGCACGGTTGGCATGAACCAAAGCAAAAAGAATGGAGCATTTTTCCGTTCCATTCAGAAACTGCAGTATGTTGAACAAAAGTCATGCTGAGCTAGAAACTTCTATTGTATTTAGAGGGATTTCTGGTAAAGCCAAATGCAGAGCCCTAACAACTCATCCCCCAGGAGTGGAGGTTGGAAAGCACTCTTCTCCTGCTTTGAGATTTAGGTGAGGTTTCACCTCCCCGTGTGAACCTGAGCTTTCTGCAGCAAGAAAGCAATCTCCATCTGCACAGATCCCTGTTGGTGCTGAGGAGGGCTGGCATCCTGGGATGGCCGTGTGCTGGACTGGTTCTGCTGGTGTTCCAAATAGCTGTCCTTCATGGGAAGGCTTTTGGAGAGAATGCTGTGGGGTTGGATTTAGAGCAGGGTATTTATAAATGGTTAAGTTAGAGTGGGGTGAACTGGTGGCTTTTTGTCAGCCATCTGCAGACTGCAGTCAGGGCAAGAGGACAAAAGCTTCTTCTGTAGCATAGTAATGACAAATAGGAAGCAAGTGTGAGGAGATGTTCAGCATGTTACTGTGCTCCTTAAAATACATATGCCTTGAAGTCTGCCAGGCGTTTTGTTCTACAAAGCATATGGTTTAACAGATAAAATGATTCCTGACCTGGAGACCTGAACTGACAACTCTGGAGACAAACAAAAACCAGGATGGCTCCATCTGTCAGGCCTGTTTCATCTCCATGCTGCTTACTGACATTTACGTGTTTGCATCAGGGAGCTCTGCTTCAGTGCCCCTTTCCCTCCCTTTCCCCAGTCGTCAGCATCCATCCTTGTGTGTCATGGCTTGGGTGCATGCATTCAACCCCAGGCTCCTGGCCACGACCTCTTCTTCAAAGGGCTTTGCCATCTCTGTGGCTTGCTGCTCTAGCAGTTGCTGGGTGAATGGCTTGGTTGTTGAATGCAGTCTGAAGCTCTGAGCAGTAAATACCTTGTCCTGCCCTTTTTAGGGGCAGGAGCATGCCACAAGTCTTTGTGCATCAAGTTAGCTCCATCTTGGAGCCAAAGAGTAATTCACAGCCGTCATTCTAGCAATATGTTATTCTGGATGATGAAACCTTTAGGTGTTGGCCTTTGCCTTCTGCTTCCATTTTGCTTGGTTGTGCATATTTCTCTAAATCCAAAATTCCTCCCAGTTTTCTGCCAATATTTTGCTGGATGGGTCCATCTGACCGTGGATCCAAGCAATATCCTGCAATATCTCCAGGCTCGTGCAGAAGCCAGGTACCCTTTTTGCTTGCTGGGCTGATCATTCGTATCACTGTTGAATATAGAGGCCGCACGATGGTCTAGAAGAACCTCTCAGAAATGTGGTTTGAATTTTGGGTGCTGCTGTGTGTGGCCAGGATTTGAATTTAATCCTTGTGGGTCCCTCTCAGCCCTTCAAGGCTCTGTGGAATGATGCTTCCATGCGTCCACAGTGGCTTGGATAGTTTTATCTCTGCAGGAGGAGGATGAAAGATGGGCTGTGGGATCAGGTGTCCTATATTCACATGCGTGCACTTAGGTGGGGATGGGCAGTGAGGGGCGGCTGCTGCCACCTCTGAGACAAGTGGTGAACTTTTTCCACATTACCTCCTCAAGTAAACATTGACTTCTTGTATCAGTATTGGTTCAATGCCCCCAATCTCCCTGCGTGTGCGGAGTGTTAGAACAGATGATGGCTTAGGAGAGGGGGATTATTTCTGTTCTTCCCAGCAAATATATACCACGTAGTTATTTAAAGCTGCAGCTAAAAAGCCAGTAGCATCTGAGAACAGAAGCTCTGCTAAGAAGTTTTAAGCAAACGTTATTAGATATGACCTCTTATTTATGAAAGACTTTGCAAGTGAAAGTCTGTTACCCTGTTATTGCCTCAGCAAAAGGTCTATTTTCCCAGCCATAACTTCCCCACCAGCAATCAGTCTGATTAGAGTTTAGGATGATGCAGTAAATATACGAAAGCTCAATTTAACCAACAGCACAGAAGCAAATAATAATAATAAGTTGGGGCCTTTGGCCATAAAAATGCGGACGTTTACCTTGAATGTTGACTTAAACCATTTCAATTTTGTGCCAAATGAGGCTTGAAATGCATCATCCAACGTATGGTGTCCAGCCAATAAAAGCTGTGTTAAATATTGTACCTCCCTGCATGGCAGTGCTCTGTAAGATGAGCCTCTCCCCCTTTGCTGGGGCTCCTTGGGGTGGTGGGATTTGGGGTAGTTGTGGTTGTTCTGATGTCAGAGGGGGCTGTGGGTGCTCCCAGGTGTTGTGCAGCTCTGTGCCCTCACCTGGCTGTGTGGCAGAGTAAATACAGCTTTGGCGTCCTTGCTCCCCATCCACACGTCCATGCTGCAGAGGTGGAGATGGATAATGCAGAGCCATAGAATCTTCATCTCTCTGCCTTCCTGAGCTTCCTGATTCATTAGCAGACCTGATTATCCAGCTTCTTGGCTTTAATCTCTAATTAAACACCAGCACAGACAGCGTGTTTGTACCAAGCTGAACATAAGTGGCCTCTTCTTAAGAAATGCATAGCTCTGATGTCTGCACTGTTAACCAGAAAAATGCAGGAGCCCAAAGTTCTCAGGGATGCTAATTGCCAGAGTTGTGTTTTTTCCCCATCAGAATGGTGTTTCCTGATAGTGGGTTAATGATGCTCAGCAGTGTTTGGGTTCCTGGTCCGTTTCTGAGCCAGGTCTGTGCTCGGGGTGGAGCAGTGATTACACCCCACTTTGTTGTTTCTCTTTAGCAGAGGACTGCTGGATCCAGGACTGCACTGTGGCAGGAAGGGCAGCGACTTCTGCATTGCTCAAACTAGGCTGCAAATCACGGCTGATCACGCTGCACCCCCGTGGGTCTATGGGTTTTTCCTTTCCCCTTTTCTCCTGTACAGCCTGAAGTAAGAGCAACTGCTTTACAGAAGGCCAAAAGCATTAAGAAAGCAGAGGTTTATGTCTCATGTGTTGATGCCTGTGCACAACACTGGCTGAATGGGTGCTACGTTTTAGTGTGCAACATCTGGGATAGGTTAGAAGGCTTTTGGTTGCTTATGTCTGACAATGCATGTGTAGATAAGGATTGCATCCACACAGAATAGTGGCAATAGAGCCAAAAAGCTCTGCAGTGTGCACAGCTCTGCTGGTCTGTTCGGGTTGCTGGGCCTGTGCTTCTTAGTTCTGGGTCTGCTCCCTTTGCCTCTGGTAACCCACAGGGCTGTGTCTGTGCAGGGACAGATGCTCTCAGTCTATTGGGACTGAGGTTTGGGTGGAGGAAAGGTGAGTTGCAGCCGTAGATCGAATGCTGGAGCTCTCTGCATCCAGCAGGGCACAGGGGTACGTTGCAATGCAGCCCGGGCACTCGGGCAGGGCAGGGGACACTTTGATTTTGCAGAGCTTTATTCTTATAGTTCTACTTTTGAAACTAAGCTGGTACATGAGGAGCAGCAGGCCTCCCCCCAGCACCTCTTTTTTTTTCTTTCCTTCTTTTCTTTTTTTTACTTCTCCAAGCAGACGTGAAGATTGTGCTTCTGTCAGCTTTCCTCCACCTCCAAAGAGGGAAGCATTTGAAAGGAATATTAAATCACATTCAGGAAGGGTGCACTGAGGGATGGGGCAAGTTTTCCTATCACACATCAGAGCCGCGTGTCCCACATTCCCCTCCTCGAGGCGGATCCTTTTGCCTTGATTTCTCTGCTTTAACTTTTTTCTTTTCTTCTGTCATGACTCCTGGAATAATTAGTTACCAGCAACTCTGCGTGTGTGGCTTTAAAGGCCTCTCTTGAATCATCAGCACGCGTTTCCTTTGCCACAGCTCTCTGCAGTTGTTCATCCCCTTGAAGATATGCGATCAATACTTCTCCTGAACCCACTGATAGACTTGGCCATCACTTAAATATCATTACAGGAAAGATTTCAACGAGATCACTGTACATTATACTTTAAAGTTTGACTTTAAAAGAATGCTTGGGCTTTGCTAAAAGGCATTAGTAATGGGATTCTCTATCTTTGAGCTTAATTTATTCTGAAGAGAAAAAGGCCATTATCTTAAATCTTTTTTTCCCCTTTTCCTCCTTTTACAAAAAGGAAAAAAAGGAAGAAAAGGAGCCTCTGAAGTCCAGTACTTGTGGCAAAATCATTGTTTAATTACTGACTGTTTTAACCCTTTAGTGGGAGGAGAGGTTTGGGGAGGTGAAGTGTCATGCATTGCTCTGCAGATAACACTGTGCTTGGAGTTCATTCCAGCTCCTCATCTTGACCCGCTTTGCTCCAGTGTCAGCAAGCCGTGGGCTCATGTTCTCTGAGGAAGATCTAAAGCTGTGTGTGTTTGTTGCTTTGCTGCAGGTGTGCCCTGGCTGAGCCTGAAGGTTGGGTTTTCCTGGATTTGCCCAGTGTTAGCCAACAACTGCAGGATGGGAGCTTCCATCTGAAAGGCGTCCTTGTGACAGATGGATTCAGCTTTGCAGAGTTCTCATTAGCTATGCAGGAGATCAGATCAGAGGTGAATACTTGTCCATGGATGTATTTTACATGCAGAGCTCTCGAGAACTGGATTTCCATCAGAGAGCCTCTGAACCTCCCATTAGTGCTCAGCCAACCTTGAATTTTTTCTGAAGCCTCCATTGTGTTCTTTCCTCTGCTTCAAAATCAAGCAAAAAGCCTTAGCTTGTGTTTAATTTCACCAGGGATGGGTCTTGCCTTGGATTCAAGCATGCAGAGCTCCTTGGTTCAGGCCAGAAACTTAACCCAAGCTCTGCTTTCAGTATATGCTTTTTCTTTTCTGTTGCAAGGCTGAGAAACGAAATGGGGGGAAAGCTTTTCAATTCTGAGCGACGTGTGGTTCCCAGAGCAATGGGGGATGCAAGTCTTTGTTTGGGTTCGTGTGCTTAACTGCGAAATCCATGGGGACTGAGCAGAGATGAGCAGAGGTCTTGCACCAGGGGGGAGGAGGGAACAGTTGCAGATGTCCTGCATCTTGGGCTGTTGTTTTCTCTGGGGTGGAGGAAGGACTCTGTCCCTTAGAGCTGTACCTGCTGCTGCCTGAGTTACTGGATGAGCTAAGGATCACAGAATCACAGAATAGCCAGGTTTGGAAGGGACCTCAAGGATCATGAATCTCCAGCCCCCCTGCCACATGCAGGGCCACCAACCTCCACATTTAATCAGGATTGGTTATACATTAGGGACCTGGCAATGATGAGAGTTGAATGAGCTTTTGCTGAAGTGCTCTGCGCTTCACCTTCAAGCAGCAACTGCTCCAAAAAGCAGCAACATCTGCACAGATAATCCATCTTCTGGTGAGCGCAGTGATCCTCCTGTTTACAAATGGGAGTGCCCTTCTGTGGGCTCTCCTGGGGCAATGAGCTCTGCATGCAGGAGCACAGAATGCTGCAGGACCTGCCTGGTGCCCACACTGTGCCTCTACATCTGCCTCAAGGTGAGTGTGGGCCACAGGGCTCTGCTCTGAGCTGCCTCGCTGGAGTGATGCTTTGAGAACCTTCATTCTCCAGGACTTGGGTGGAATTTGTCATCTCTGCTGTGCTGTGCTGTGCTGTGCTGGGATGCACGTAAGCAGGGCCTCAACCCAAGGCAGGTGCCGCATCATTCAGATTTTCTAGTTTTTACCCATGGTTTTAGTCCTCAGCACGTCTTCAGCCTGGGTCTCCCCATCCTACAGCAGCACCTCTGTGTGTCTGTAGAACAACCTGCAGCCTGTGCAGCTTGTACAAATTAACACCGAGTGCTCTGACAGTCTGGTGGTTAAAGCAGCATTGGGCATTTCTGCTATTCCAATCCCTTCGACTCAGTTTCTCCCTATGATAGGACTGTATTAATGATGCTTACCTATTTCAATGCAGTTCTGATGGTTAATTTATTTTTTTTCCAAAGCACTTAGAGAACATTAAGCATTACATAAATCTTGAGTATTGTTACCCACAAGATGCATTGATTTGCAGTGTGGTCATGTTGTCTGGATTCCTTTATTCCTTTAAAAATATCAATCCATTAGAAGTGGGGGAAAGAAAAAAACAACCCATAGCTCTTATATCAGACCAAAGAGTTGCATAAACAAAGAGCACAAAATGTCTAATCAATGATAAGGCAAATGGGGCCAATTGCATGTCAGTTCCCCTTCCAATTATGGTTCGTTGGGACCACATGGGAGAGCCGTGGAATAAGAGCCAACCTGGGGCACTGCAGTGTGACATCTTTCCCACTTATCCTTATTTTCATGCACTGCACTGCTGTGTGCTGCCTCCAGTTGCCCGGGTTATTAAAGGGAACAGCTCATGCACTGTTGGGAAAGTCAAATTCTTTCCACAGAAAGCAGTGCTATTTACACTTCAGTGCCCCTATTATCTCTCTCAGGGCACAGCAATATAGGCTGGGGTGTTCTGGGGGTGCTGGATGTAACCGCAGGGAATAAATCATTGGGGAGCAGCAAAAAGGAGCAAGGCTGCTTGTACAGCTCAGGGGTGACGCTATAATTTGCCCTATCGGGAACAGCAGGACAGGAGAGATAAATAAATGCTTTCTGCTATGGTGCAGACATCAATGTGTTTCGGCTGCGTGGCGATGTGGTGGCAAGTGGTTTGTTTTTCTCCATTTTTTGCTTGGTAAGCCAAGATGGAATAAGCAGAGACTGAGGTTGTTATCCTGCTCAGAGCTGGAGAAGGTGTCCCCTCCTTCGTTCCAAATCAATCATAACTCTTTTAGATTCATTGATTTGCAGACAGATGAAGCCACCTGCTCCCTCCGTTCCCAGGTTATTTTAGTTTTTGCTAGGAATTCTGCATTGTTGCATTAGTGGCAGGTAGCAGGGGGCAGGACAGCTGCAGTTCCATGGTTTTACCTGCCTTGACCCACTCGTGTCCTGGAGAGTCCAAATCATCACTGCTGATACCTGGGCTGGAGCCAAGCCAACTGGTCTCCTGCAAGCCTGTAAAATCCTGAGTGTTGGGTGAATGAGATGCGGGCTGTTGATGTGGGCAGCCTGCTGGTGGCTCAAGCGTGGCTCTCCCTTGAGGCACTGCTGTGCCTGCTGATGCTCTCGCTGCCAGGTTCAGCTGAGGAAAGGAGAGGTGTAGAGCAGCACCAGGCTCTTGGGCTTCTTTCTTCTATTCTTCTGTGCTTCCTTGTGTGAATGGCAGGGCCTCGAGTTTGGCATGGTGCACGGGTGCACGGTTTTCTGGGATGTGGCAAAGCAATGAAGGTGTTGCTTTCCAGCAAGTCAAAAAGCACGCTTTTGTTGTTTTGTTTGCTGCTGGTTAGGATTGATGCTTGCAGGAGTGCTTGGCATTCCGGGCAGATGGACTCAACAGAAGTGCAAAGCGCTTTTGTTCTCATCTCTGATGAGATGTGAAGGCTGAAGATGCTCTTGTAACAAACTTTCCCCAAATCTGAAGTGTGCCACGGGCTTCGAAGTGAATCCATTCAGCTCCTCTGTTCTTCGGCAGAGTGGCCCTTTTGAGGCAGTAGATTACAGCAGTAAGTGTGTGCTGCTGAATGGGATATCTCTCCTGCAGTACACGCTTTCATTGTCCCGACCACATTTTGGTATTTGCCATAAGCCACGCGCTCTTATGAAAAACCATTTGCAAGATAAGTAAAGGAAAATGTAATCCCTGAGTGGAATGAAGGGTGCTTTGAAATGAATGGGGGATAATCCTTTTGTTGTCTGTTACAAATGCACTTTATTTCTGCATTATCTGAGCATGAGAATAGACTGTTCGCTCAGCCAACAAATCCACTGCAGCACCCACTCCCCAATGCGTCAAACCCCAGAGTCAGGCGGCAGAGCAGCCTCTGAACTTCCTTAGGTCTGCGGTTTGCAAAAAGGTTCCCTTTGAATTTCAAAATCCTGCTGGCGTGATTATTTTGGTGCTCGCAACGCACGCGGAGCGATGGCTTAAGTCACGCTGAAAGACATGGGTTGGGATTCACAAAGCAGCCCGGAGGATTTAGCTGTCTACCTGCCCTTGATCTCCTATCAAGATGGATAGGGAACTCTGCCTAAATTGCTTCTAAAAGCAGAAAGCCCAATCTCTGCCCCAGGGAGCCTGCAGTCGAGATGGGGAGGCAGGCAATGAATTTCTTCCTTTTTTCTGTGTTTTTTTTTCTTCCTTTTCTCTCATTTGCAAATTTCTCATAGCAAGTTGAAGCTCATTGCCTTAAGCAAGGAGCGTGGGCTCTGTGAGCCGTTGGCTGACACCAGCAGTGAGGGTTTGGCCCTCATGGCAGATATCAGCACTCACAGCTCAGGCAGCAAACACAACATAGTCGTGAACTGCGGCAGCAAACTTTGAAGTCCTTTGGTTACTGCAGACATCGATTCTTAGGGCTTGTAAAATGAGTCACAGCGTGGCTGTTTCTTTCTTCTTTTTGTTTTTTAGCAAGTTCAGTAGATGTGTCATGAGGATATATTTGTGTGCTCTGATTTGAGGGGGATGTTGTGATACCTCCTCCATCAACAGGTCGGGGCCCAGAGCTCCCAGCAGTGCTGCAGCCCTTTGCTATGGATGGGGTCGGCCATGGAATAATTCAGTAGCTTTTAGTTATAGCTGGCAGAATTTCTTTGCTGCATAGTAATTAGGGAAGAAAAGGAAATTCATTAAATAGCTAATTATAAAGCCGATGAACATTGTTTTCAAATCTTTAAATGAGTTTCCTTTTTGTGAATGCCACCTTTTTGATTGATTTGATTGGTGGGTGGGGAAACCGAGGGGAACAAAACGACGGTTCCTGATGCGACGTGATGCTGTGCTGTCCTGTAAGGAGATTATGTCATATATGATGGAAGAGACACAGGAGCAGCACTAAGCTGACTGTAAGCCTGTTGTCTTCCAGCTTTTTCCATTATGGAGCACAAAGCAAATTTAAGTTTCCTGCCTCCTGGAGTCTCATGCCATTCTAATCTACAGCTAATCCTTTCCAACACAGCGCCTGCCCTTGGAGCAGGTTTGTCGTGGGGTCTTGCTTTCTTGGGAGCTCAGCAGCACCGCAATTAATCTCAGTGTTTAGGTGGCTTCTTCCAGCCCACGTTGTGCTCAGCAGCAATTTCAACCAAGTGTCCACTGCTAAATGGTAAAACGTACCTAGGGAAAACGTGATGTTGCCATGCATAGCAAATGCTTTCATTAGCATCAAAGCTATTACACAGAATACAAAAATGACCTTGCAGTCATTAGAAGCGAGGTATGTTACGACTTAAGTTTAGAGGGACTTGCATTACAATGTGTAATCTAATTAGTGTTACCTCTACTAATTGCTGCATATTGCTGAGATATATAAAATAAATGCATAATTGATACCGGGTACCACCAATGCTTACGCTAGTCCCCATTCTTAATCAGGAAGATAAATTTACTGGGATAATGAGTAGCAACAATTTAGTTACCTTTGTTGGCACCTTGTTATGCATCTGTTGTTGCGTGCCTGAATGTAAAGAAGATTTTTGCATGTTGGTTGATTGCAGGCCTCATTTGTGCCCTCAGTGAGGTTGGATCAGACCACTGGATCCATCTGCTGGGCAGAAACAGCAGTGATAGCAGGTGGGGATGTCCATGGGAGCTGATGGGGCTTTTGCCAGGCAGTTGATCCCAGCGCCCTGCATGGTGCTGCAGCTCCGGGTCTGGGATTGAAGTGTTCTCCCATGCTGCCAATAAAGAGGTGGAAGCAAACGCAGAGATTTTTACCCTCAAATCCCTGCGTGTCCTCTGCACAAAGCTAAAGCTTTGTTCTTGGAGGTAGAGTTCTTAGTACAAATTCTCTATAAACAAGGTAAGAAAAAGCCACAGCTTGGCTGAGGAATAATTTCTGTGGGAGGCTGCACTGGATGTAGGGAAGGAGCAGCAATAGATCCGGTGTGACAGGAGAATCTCTGTGCACCAGGAGTTCTCACCATAAATACGTGTGAAGGGGAGGATGGGGGTTAACATCAGGAGAATCAGCCATGAACACATTCAAAACGAAAGAGCGAAGTGAGAACAACTGCAGACAGATTTCTAATTGGAGATGGCAGTGGGTTCCTCAATTGCTGACTTCGGATCACTTTGTTTCTCAGTTTTGTGACGCTTCTGCTTCCCAGCCGTCTTGTTAGGGGGGGTTTGGAGTCGGTTTGTTGTAATTACCAGGTTAGGAGACATCGAATGCAGATAATTAAAATGAAACCTTTGTTCCGTGTGCTCTCTAGTCCTAGGAAGTCATCATCAGAGCCAGAAAGTGATATTTTGATATTTCAGACTATTTTTTTTTTTTTTTTAATATCTGGATTGCAGTTACAAAGCAGGGAAGGACGGCAGGCCTGGCGGTTCTATAATTGCTCTTTCTAATGTTCAGTGCCATGGGACACCTCTTAGATGTCTCCACTGTGGCTTCCGTGTGCCTCCAACACGTGTGCTGCTAAACGAGGCAGCCAGCTCCTGAATTAATGAAAGCGGCTTCAAAGCGCCCTCCCCCCTTCCCTGAGCTGGAGATCTGAGGGCGATCTCAAAGTGGGTGACATGCCTTTGAAAATTATGCAGCGCAAACAATAAACCTCGTTAAATAAAGTCAGCGAAAGCAGCACAGCGATCCGGTGTGGGTAATGGACGCGGTGGGGGACCAGCGTCGGGCTCCTGAGCTGCAAGGCAGGAGGAAGCAGAGGGCTGTGTGTGTGTCCATGGGATGTAAAGCTGTCAGAGGGCCCGGAACACGGGATGGATGCCCAGAGGTTCTGCAGGATGCTCTGACTCCCAAGGATGCTCACACCCCAGCTGCGTGCTGCCCAGCCTGGCCCCGCTGCCTGCCCCTTCTGCAATGAGGATTAATGAGGTCTTCCAGCTGATACTTGTTTGAGATCTGCCATTCGGGTTCATTTTAAACTAATTTTATTCCCCGCGTTGTTGGCAATTTCTGCAGCAAATGCAATTATTGGGGATGAGCGCCTGCTGCAGCTGAGGGCTATGAGTGCTGCTTCCATGGGTGTGTGAGGAGCGGAGAGCTTTGGGGGGGGGGAGATGGGATATTGGAAGAATAATCTTTCCCCACAATACTCTCAGAGCCAATACACACCTTCATAAAAAAGTAATTTAATTTTCCCAGCGCAGCACGGGAAGGAGATCTAATTATCCACTTCTAAATTGCTTTCTTAATTTTTCAAAAGGCGGCTTTTTGTGGGTGCCTCTCCCTCAGCCCTGCTCAGGAGCCCTAAATTTCCACTGGAATGAACTTAAGGAGTTGTGCAGATACCTCCTCTAATATTTAGGGGATAAACACAGTACTTTAGTGATTGTCATGAGTTTCTGAGGAGCAGATTTCGGATGTTGGAGCCAACGTGGCATCTTCAGTAATTTACCAGGAGCTGTTTTCAGCTGGGTACAGTTTGTCAGTATTGAGCTGTTTAGGAGAACATGGAGCAGCTCAAACGCGTTGTCCACGTTCTCAACTTTTCAGTGGCTGCTGAACTCTCCTTCCTCTGCTCTGCAGCACTGTGCTCTTCCCGTGCACAGAATCAAGAACTGATTGCCACCAGAATGGTGTTCATCCCCAATCTGTCTTACTGAAGGGTCCTAATTGTTTATTTAGTTATTTATTCTCCCCGTGTTCCAGATGGAATGGCGGTACCCCCATGGCTGTGGGGTCAGAGCTGATCCCTGCCCATTTTTGCAGGTTGGGGATGATGTGAGGCTGCTGCTGGTGGAGCTCTCCCGCAGAGCATGGCTGTTCATAATGCTCTAATTAACTCCTGCAAACTTCAGAGGACCCGGCTAACTGTAATTGAGAGATCAACAGAGGCTGCAATGAAGTTAGATATGCATACTAATCACTGAATTATCTAACACCTGCTTTTGACAGCAGCGCCAAAATCTAAATACATTTCGCATTATACGGCCCCTGCTATAAGGAATGCAAGATCTTGCACCTTGTCAGGAAGCTCTTAGATCCCTTCCAGAGCCTGCAGCCTCCCAGGAGCAGCTGCAAGGCCTCATTTGACAGATCTCTACCCTTTATTTTCAGTCAGGGTATCGAGGCTGCCAACCTGCAAGGAGGTAATTAAGCAGCATTGCAAACACTGGGTTGGATGCTGCTGAGGTGGTGCTGGTGGCGGTGATGACAATGCTCCGGTGCATCCCTTGGGCTGCAGGTTCTGTGCTGACCTTTGACCATCACATCGTGCATTGCTCGAGCCTCTTGCAGGAAAGCAAATAAACACTTTGGGATTCATTTTTCAGCTGCTGAGGCCATGAAGGTAAAGTTTAACCATCCCAGATATCAGTGTAGTGGTCTCCTGAAGGTCTATTACCAATCATTCATGGCGTAAGGAGGGGAAACAGCAACTTTTTCTCTCTGCTGAGCATTTTTTCCCCCCATATTCCACTCTGCTTTATTTTAATACCAATCTGAGGTGCGATTTCCTCATCATCAGTTCAATCAGCCATCACCATCAGCCCTCTGAAGGCAATAATTTTCTGCCATGTAATTTTGTCACTGTGCTGCAAGAAAAATGAAACCAACATTTCAGTGCTTTTTCCAACCCCAAATCAGCACGTGGCACGGATCGCCATCTCTTCCCCTCAACAAGTGGCTATTCACTTTTTTTTTCCTCTTTTTCCTTTGAGGATTAAGCCACTTACTATGGAAAATACTTGAACTTTGCAATTCCTACTTTTTTTTTCTGAGTATCCTATTTGCTTGAGTGTTCTGGGACTTTGCTGGCTGTTTGGATGGTTTTGAGCAGCTTTGTTTAGGCCAGTTGCAGAGCTGGATGTCCTTTGCTGCTGGCAGCTCCCTGTTCCATCCCTCCCGAAAGGCAGCAGCTCTTCAAACAGCTCTTTCAGTCATCGGTGCTGCGTTGCACAAAGCTTTGAAATCCCAAACTCCTGAAGGCATTGAGCCGAGTGGGTGAGCGGGGTGAAAGCGGTTTTGCAGAGTGGGGCTGCAAATAGCTGCTTTTTTGGAGTCCCATTGACACCTGGCCCTGAGCATGGCGCTGCTGTTGACCCCATGAAGAGTGGCAGTGAGCTGGGCATTGCTGCCTTGTCCCAGCACTGTCTCCAGTTGCTGCTGCCCAAACAGCCTCGTGTGAATCCACGTTAGCTGTTTGTGGTGTTCAGAAACTGAAGTCACTCCCCTGCTCCTCTTACCAAGAGCAAAGCTGGGATCATTGACTGCTTGTGATGCTAAACTTTCCATACGCTGCCCTCAGCCCACTCCTTACTTCGAAAATCTTTCTGTAGCCACTGTTGCCAAGCAACTGGCAGCCTCACGTCTCCGTTGCTCACCGCCTTCGGGATGCTGTGGCCCAGGTGCTCCGTTCTCCAGATCATCACTTCGCAGGGCAATGGGCTCCAAGCAGTCTGGGCACCGTCCTGCCCACATCGTCCCAAGTCAGTGTGAGGGCACCAGGCGTGCTGCCTGAGCTCCCTTAGCTCACAGGTGAGCAGCGAGGGAGCACCCAGCTCTCCCAGTTCACTCTTCCAGCATGGAAGACATCTCTGACATCTCTGGGCGCTGCCCCTCGTAACCACTAAAAGCCTTACAGCTCTAATACCTGGGTCGCTCCCAAAGTAATGCCTCCTGTTAATTTCCATGGCCTCTACAGCAGATACAAGGAGTGCAACAATACTTTGTTAGAGCAAATTCTCAGCTACAAAATGCCACTTTTGCTGCGTAGCCACCACCATTAGTGCTGCATTTTCACTAGGAGCCTACATGGCTGTCACCATAATAACTGCACCAGCAGAGGTGACCCATTGCTTCAGTGTTTCACCACCTAGCCAGCATGCCCTGTTTGGTCTCCATCACCATTCAGCAGCCATCAGTGGATGCCAGTGGGTTCTGCATGGATTGATTCAGCAGCACACGGTCTTTTTGGCAGGAGCTAAAGGCCATGGGCAGGAGCTAGGAAAGAAGGCAGGAGGAAAGAGGAATTTTTCCTATCAGCGAAGCTGTGGGTGTGCTGGGCTCGGGGTCAATGCTGGCATACTGACCAGGGATGCAACCGATGTGCTGCTGCCACTCGGTGTGGTTGTAGGCCTTGTCCCCATGTTCCCAGGTCTGGGTTGCTCCTGCAGCATTGTGACATCTCTCGTGGCCTGAACAGAATGAGAGGGCCAAGGGGAAATTAGAAGCCCATCAAACTTTGCCTACCGAAGTGCTTATTAACAGACTCCCTCTGTACATGGATATGCATGGTTTATTTCATTTTAGTGCCAGCCTATTCCATTTGGGTTAATAAAAGAAATATCCGTTCTATTAGGTGCATTACAGTGACAAAGCACCAGGGGAGAGGGAAGCTGCGTGCTTGTCAGCCGCCTGAGCACTGGGCTGTCAGTTGTGCCATCAAGTCTTCTTGCTTATTTGCAATTTTATTTTCAGATGTGATTGACATCTGGAGGCTCTGACATTCTCGGCACAAACATACAGCCTGTTATTATGCTTGCATTAACATTTTGATAAACACACAGTGCAGCATTGAAAAAGTAATTACATGTCATCACATCTCTGCCTCATCAAAGAAAACTTTGCTGTGTAATTGCTCCAAGATTTACCCAGGTACATTGTGCTCCTTCCAGCAAAGACTGCTTTCTATTGAAGAGTTTACATTTACCTTTTAAGATGCACAATATCCTTTCCCCACGGGGCTTTCTCAGGCTAAAATAAACTCGGTGATATAATTTACGTTCCCGTAAATATTCTTGGATATTGGAGTACCGTACTTCTTTTGCCTAATAGTTATTTTATGCTTGATGTAAATATGTTGTGTATTATAAGGGCTGAGCTATCAAGGTGGGTTTTTGACGACTGGGAGAAATAGCACATTGTTACATCGGCTCCTGCATTAGCAGAAGGGTCCTTTTGCACTTATATTTATATCAGTACTTCTCACAATGACATCTAATTTTACAATAAAGTGAGCCTGGCTGAAGCGCCTCGCTACAGCTTCTAAAATATTGGCTATTTCTTCACTTGTAAAGGACTTTCCTGATGTGTCTCTGAAAGAGGTATTATATAGAAGAATACAAATAATTCCAAGGGTTTTTTTCCCCCGCTTTCCTTCATAGTAAGGAAGAGAAAATCTCATTGATGTCGAGTCAATAAACTGTGTAAGGTGGAGACTGAGTGAAAGGTAGGAGAGAGCGGTGTGACGGTAGAGCAGGTGAATGTGGTCAATCAGACAATTGCTTGCCATGGTGCACTATCAGGTTATTTAAGATGTGCCAGCCACATCAGCTCTCCTCCTTGCTGGTAATAGATGATGCAAGTGTTCCCACTGCTGATGGATGGGATTTTGCCTTTCTATTCTGGACCCTGGAAGTGCAAGCTTTATGCTGTGTCTCTGGCTGTGTTGGGGTAATGTGCCTAACCCCAATGTCTCCTACAGGCAGTGTGCCCAATGCCTCATCTGGAGAGGAGGGCAAGTCTTCAGGTTGTTCACAAGGGGAGCTTTATGAGCAAAGCCTCCGAGATGCCTGTTCTCTTATTGCAACAGCAGGGAAAATAAATGAGGAGTGACCTTGACACCCATTTCTTCCCATTTCTGACTTCTGCCTTTCATCAGCACAGTTTCCCCTTCCAAAGCACAGCGTCCTGCCCTGGAGCAGCCCATGGCTCTGCTGCCCATCTCCTGCTCAGGACCACAGCTCCAGGCTGCAGCCCGGCTGCTGGCTGCCCTTGGTGGGGGATGACTCCTGTAAGAAGCATTACAGCCGGACAGAATGGTGCATTCCCAAGTGTGTTTAATGGCTCGATAATGCGATGTTAGTGTCTATTAATCCTCTAAGGAGATTGGTATTAGCTCAGCTTTAGCACTGGACTGAATAAATACACTAACAGGATGCACCCCAGCTAGCGCCTGGAACATCTGTATCCAACATCTGTATTATTATGATTATAGGCTTGTGGCCTATATACAGTATCTATGAAATTAGATCTGGTATTATACCTCTGCTGCTGCCTGGGTAGGTTAATTCCACCGGCTGGCTGCCAGTGGTGAGCAGAAGGACTGGAGGAGCGATCCTGCATGATGCTGAAGGACTGTGTTGCTCTGGAGCAGTGTAGGGCAGTGCTGAATGCCGTGAGCTGCACAGGCACAAGGAGCTGAGAAACATGGGCAGCATCAGCCCCAGCTGTGTTGTGCCAAAGGCTTTTGGGCAGAGAGGGATCCCCACAGGTATGTGGGGCAGGGGACTGCACTGTGCTGCACGACCACAGTGTGCTGCATTACTTCCCCCAGGGAGCTGCTACAAGTGGCTCATGATTCCTATTCATCTTCTCAGCCCTCACCTATTTACTTTGAGGACATTTACATTTAAATATGTGTTTCTGCAGAAGCTTTACAGGAAAGCGACATTAGACCAAAAAAAAAAAAAAAAAAGAAGTGGTTTAAAATGCATTTTTCATGCTGTTTCATACTCTATCGATTTTGTTTTCCTCATTTTTTTCCTATAAAGGGAAGGTTCTCTAATACATTTTTCAGAAATAAAGGAGTCAGCAGTTCTGCCCTCCTCACGCAATAGTTATTCACCTCGATTATAAACGGAATTTGTGAGGGATGGATATTTATATCAATTTCCTTTTTCCAATGGAAGGAGCAGCGGTGCAGCACTGTGTGCTGGGTTGTGCTGGGGCTGCACTTTGTCCCTTCCTGGGCTCCCAGGCAGGGGTCAGCTGTGTCCCATCACACACTGAGACTTTTGGGAAGCGCTGCAGTGCTGCGGTGACACATCGCTGATGGCCGGAGTTGTGGGTTGGAAATGGCTGCTTTCAATGCTGGCTGCGTTGGTCTTTTTGAGAGAGGGAGGGAGGGAGAGGGGGAAAGGAAGACAGAAGATGTGCAGAATGTCAGAAGCATTGAGAAGCATTGCTGTCGTCATCTGATCTCCCGGATTGTTTTCCTTCCAGTTGGGTTCTATTTCTGAAATGTTGATAGGAAGAGTTCTTTTGCGTTTGTGTGCATGGGTGTTTTTGATATCCTCAGAAAACTATTACAGAATAGAAAGCATCTCTGCAGCTGTATTTTGATGTTGACAACCATGAATTCTGGTTAAGCTCGTAGAGTTTGCAAAGAGCTGCCAATGATAGTCAATAACATGCCCTTTTATATAAAATCTGCCTGCTTGGTTTGGTAAAAAACAAATGGGACCACGGAGGCTGAATGACAAACGTTGGTGCAGAGGCTTCACTCAATGCTGTGATTTCGACTGTGCAGGATTTGAGCAGAGCCACTCTCAAGTGTTGGTCAGAGGAGTTCCACCTTCTTCCCACTCATCAGGTTTTTTTCTCATTTCTCTGCTATTATTATTACTGTTGTTGTTATTTATTATTCTAGCTTGCTGTGCACCTCTGGAGCATCACTCCCCTTTCCAGCACTCAGTCTCTGCAGATTCTCCCTATTTACTGCAGATGAGCTCTGCTTTCCTGGCTCTTTGCTTAAGGCTGCCTCCTCCTCCCCTACTTTTGTACACCAAAACATCCTTGTTGGCTGGGGAAACCTCCCCTTCTGTTTATCCTTGTTCCCTGTAATCTCATACAAATATAGCCTAACCAACCCGTTGCTGAATCCTGCCTGGAAGAGACAGAGGAGTGAAGGCAGTTGGGTGCTGAGGAGCCTGGTGGCTGGGATGGTGCTGGCTCCCTAGGGTGCACGGCAGCATCTCTGCCCGTGCTTGGTGCAAAGGACTTGCAGGGAAGGTTTGGTGCTGCACCAGTGCACCTCTTGCTGTATCTCAGGTGCTGTGTGTGTAGCATTGCTTCAGCCAACCCTTTGGAGAGGGACTGCTCCTGCGTGTGCAGCTTTCCATCTGTCACTGGAGGAACTGTTGATTTAATTTCTTTCCCATCTCCTGTTCCCTACCCCTCAGTGCTGATCTCGAGGCCCATCACAATTTATTACAGCGGAGGGTATGGAGCTGCCCCATGGGAATATCACTTTCCTACGTCCCATTGGATTCATTAATAACAACATTATGTTATGATGTTTTCCCCTTGTATTATTCTATAGATCATTTTTATTATGTAGATACGAACCCTTTGATATTGTAATTGTAAAGTACACGTTATGAAGACAAATGTGTTTGGCTTAATGAGAATGGATTGCCAATAAAAGCTGCAAGAGAGGGAAGCTTTATATTTTTCCTTAGCATTAACCCTCACAGAAAGTGATGTCAACAGAAAAGATCCTCACGTGCTCAGGGCATTTTTAGTCTGTTGGTGAAGCGTTGATTTCTGGAGTGTCATAATTATAGGATAAAAGCAATAAAACAGAAAAGCCACCTTGACGAGTTCTGAGGGTGAGACAGAGGTGGATGGGGGAGCAGAGCGTGGTCTGCATGGAGTGGAGCATCAGTGCAATGGAGGGAAGTGTGGTGCTCTGCTCCTGCAATGCCTTGTGAGGATGTCAGTGGCACTCAGCCCTGTGTTGAGCTGTGGGGTGGGGAGCATCCATGCCTCCTGCTCTGTGGATGGGAATGGAAAATCTCACTGTATTAGAGGAAGGACTCGAAGATTTCCCAATGTGCCTATAGGTGCAGCAGGTGGGAAGCATCCCGTGGTCCGCTGGAGGAGAGGGGTCAGACCCAGGGCTGGGGTCATTATGTGCTCCTCCCCTCCAGTGCTGACATTCCCAGGTAAGAGCTGTTGGGGTGGGGGAGGAAGGGATGCACCAACCTGCACCTCCCCAGGCACGGCCTCTGCAAACCCACGGCTGCCAAAGCGAGAGAGCACAGTGGTAGCAGCCGAGGGATTCGCTGGTGAGCTAACAGATGGAAGGAGTCCTCTCCCCATCTGACGCGAGCACAGATTTAATCAGCTCACACTTCCCCTTCCCACCTGGCATAGACTCTGGGAAATGTATCTTGATTTGCGTCCTCCCAGCTCTCCCCACAGATTCTTGACATCTTTGTTTTTTTTGCGACTTAACAGCAGCAATTGCAGCGAAGCACTGCACCACCTGCTGCAGGGCCGGGCCGTCCCCGCTGGCTGCTGCTCAGTAGCTGGGGCTGTGCTGGGAACAAAGCACAGTGCTGGAGGTGCTGCTGCTGTGTGCACTTTTCTTCATGTCTCGTGCCTTGAGGCTCTTGAAACCCACCTCCTGGAGCCGGCTACTGTGTTGGAATCTGTTTTGGAAGCCAAAAAATCACCTTAAAGTGCTGTATTAAAACTTAAAAGGTGTTTCTTTTCTTTGAGATGGGAGGAAGAATGAATGCAGCAGCAAAGAGTTCTGTTGCATGGAAGAGAGATTCCTGCAAAGTTGTTGAGTGGATCTCATTGAGGTATGGGAGAAGGGGTGGACATCTCTGTTGTGTGGATGGGAAAACTGAGGCAGCAAAGCATTTTGAGGATAAGAGATGCCAAGTCCCGTGTGCTGTGATGGGTCTTTGCACGTTATCTTCCTGCTAGAACGTGGATTGCATTGGTTCATGTTGTCCATGCTGAATAAAATGCTAAAAAGTCACTCTGATGCAAAGTGAGGGAGGGAAAAAGTCGTTCCCAGCCCATGATATCTGAGGTATTTGTGCATCACAGCAGAGCTGTCAGTTAAATCCCAAACCCAACCATTGGGGGCAAGTAAATTGAGAAGCACAAAGTTTTTTATTAGTATGCTGGTATTGATTTCTTAATGGCTTTTCTTCCTGGAAATCAGGAAAATATTTACTCTGCTTGAAGTCGTTGGGCGGTGGGGCTCTGTGGGAAGGAGGGGTTGGGTGTGCATCTGATCCTGAGCTCACTGCTGGGAAGGAGATGCCCAGAGAAGGTATCCAAACTCTTCCCAGGTTGGGTTCCATTTCCATCCTCTGAACTTGCTCCTTCTCACTTGCACTTTCTCTATTACTTGAAGCTTTCAGTACAATAAGGGAAAAAAATACGAGAAGAACATCACTTTCCACCTGCAAATGATAATATAAAACACATCCATGCTGTAGTGCTGGGATGATAAGAAAAACCTGCGAGGAGGATCGTGCTTCTGCTTTGCCTGCCTGCAGTCAGTGGGAAAGTGATGCTGTAGGTATTGTAGGATGCTGTAGGTGTTGTAGATTTTGTAGGGTGCTGTAGGTGCTGTAGGTATTGCAGGATGCTGTAGATGCTGTAGGTTCTGGCCTGTTTGGGCTCAGCTGACAAACTGAGCAGCCGCACTGCTTAGAGAGCCCAGCCCCTTGTTTGGTCTGCTCTTGCCTTCTGGTTCTTTTCTCTCTTCACCTTATTTCTTTTTTTTTTAAAGACCATGCTATATGAATATCCTTGACTTAATTTGCATTGCATTAGAGTAAAACATTTTAAATTTCTTCACAGCAGAAGTAAATCTGACAGACTTTATGAAGCCATTATACCTGCAGGTATTTTATACTTTTAAAATACATTCTTGTCAAGCTATCTTAATTATATTATTATATGTACTTTTGAACTCGGATCCACTCTTGGGTGATACATTACGCTTCTGACAGTGCAGTCCTAAAAAGCTACAATTTATATCAAAGCTCTCTGGCTGAACAAAGATGTATCTATTATGGATTCAGGGGATTTATTAATTTTCTGTTTTGGAACACTTACTCATTGACAAAGCTTGCTGGCTTTAAATTTCTATGGTGATTATTATGTGCAGCGTTTACTTGGCTCTGGGGGCTGCCGGGAGTAGGAGGAAGCAGTGGGAGGATGGAGGCAGTGAGCTCTGTGCATTTTGCTTGCCTTTAAGGGTCAGAGCTGATGGTGTCTTTCCATTCCAACACATGTCCACCTTGCAATCCTTTTAGGGTCAATGGCAGTGCTTTGAAAGGACCCCTTCCGGCCAAACATCTTCAGAAAGTACTTAAGCAAAGCCATCCAGTGCTTGAAATCAATGGGAGTTAAGAACATGCAAGTTAAGAGCTTTGCTGAATCACAGATCTTGCTTGCAAGAGGGATTTCACTCACAAAAGTGAGTCCCATTGGCTGGAGTTGGAAGTGGGGGTATTTGGCTGGGAGTCCCAAGGGTTGGGTGTCAGGAGGGAGGGCATGGAGAAGGGGTTGCGTGTTGCTTCCGATTTTGCACAAACACTGTGCAAAGCACAGGCTTAGCCTAGGCAAACTGGCTCTATAGAGCTGCTACATGTCCTTCCTCTTCAGTTCCTTTGAGGAGGCTCAGGGGACACCCCACTCTCCATCAGGTTGGCTCCAATAGCAGCGGCCCCATGGTGGGGGGGTGTGGGGTGCATCTCCCTGCGCTCTGTCCCCTCACCAGCAGCTCCACAATGAGCTCACAGTGCTTCTCCATGAGCTCCCACCTCTCCTCGGATTAAGAAAGCACCAAGAAGCACAGAAGCAGCAGTAGGCTTTCTATTCTCAGCTAGCAATCACCCAAATCCATTCAGAAAGTTTAATTGCTGCAAGTAAAACTTGTAAATACCGATGTGGCTTAAAGCACAGCCAAGCAGGCAATTTTCTTCTCTGCCTTCTGAGAATCCAAATGATTATTATTTTTTTTTTTCTCCTCTATTGTTATTTTAAAGGCTAGGAATAGCAGTGGGTTTTTTGTTTCCCTTCCAACCCTGCACTTCCCTCCGTGCTCCAGCCGGGCTCATTGAGAACGTCTCGATACTGTCAGGAAATCAGTTCGACTGCTGCATCTTGTAAAAACTTTCAAAGCTGGAAATTAACTGACATTTCAAAGTGAAATGTCATTTTGCTCCAAATAAATAAATAAATCAGTGTTTTGACATTTTAAAGCACTTTTCCCTCACAAAAAGGAAAGAGGTTCTCTAAATGAAAACCATGTCAAAACTGACTGCTTTCTCAGAGAGGTTTTGACTTCCGCAGATTTCTCCTCATGGGAAGGAGCTCTGTGGGCTCCACGTTGGGTCTCATTGGCTTCAAGAGTGGTGGAGTGCATCCTGTGGGGCTCATGCCACGTTTTCTCTTTCTCAGTGGCAATTAAAATGAGGATAACAAGCAGTGTCTGGGCAAACAGCAAGCCTCAAGCCTGACTTGCTTCAATTAACCCCCAGGAGCAGAGCTGGGACATAGGTGTGGGTTTAGCTTGCATTCCTGCTGCATGTCCCAAGGGCACGAGGAGGCACTGCATGCAGGGTGGGCAGAGGTGGGAC
The DNA here is from genome assembly GCF_023343835.1 of Lagopus muta. Classification (NCBI taxonomy): domain Eukaryota; kingdom Metazoa; phylum Chordata; class Aves; order Galliformes; family Phasianidae; genus Lagopus; species Lagopus muta. The sequence goes on along the minus strand of NC_064454.1, from coordinate 637,154 downwards.
TCTGTGCTGTGCCCTTCTCCTGCATCTCATGCTCAGAGACACCCGCTAGCCTCCTGCAGAAATGGAGAATCAATGCATCGTGAGCTGTTTCTTTTGCTTCGTGTTACAGAGTTAAACTGACGTTGGCAAATCGCTGCAGTATGTTGTAAATGATGTATGGGAAGGGAAGGGAAAAATCCCTTCTCGATGCAGGGAACAGTTCTGCATTCTAGCAGTGACAGAGCAGGAAAAATCTGCCACCAGAAACCTTTGGCTCCAAAGGGGCAAAGCATTCCCCTCTCCCATGTTTTGGTCCTGTTTTCTCTTTAATATTGTATTCCCTGGGAAGTGCCCACTCTGCTTATTTACGGGTTTTCTACAGCTGCTGTGCACCCAGCGCAGCCTTGCAGACCCAACCTGAGCTCTCACCCCAGCAGACGGCTCCATTTCCCCACTGATGAAACTTCTGTATAGTGGTGAAAAAAGAAGCCCCTTTCTCCTTTTTTCTCCCTTCAGCAGCTTCTCTGCTCCTTTGTGGGGTGCTCTGCATGCAGCCCAGTGCAGAGAGTGGGGGGAGCAGTGGCCAAGCAGGGGGGAATTGTGAGCAATATGGTGGAGAAAAGCAGTAGGCACATATTCAAACTGCAGCTGGGGATATTTAGCTTGAGCATCTGGAAAATCCTTTTCTGAGTGAGGAGAGAGGAGCCCTGGGACAGATTATGTGGGGAGGATGTGAGCCCTCCATCCCTGGAGGGCTTTAGTGAAGCTTAGACACACATCAGCTGTTTTTAGTGGAGGCAGAGTTCCTCCAGGACCTGGAGAAACGCAGAATAAGAAATCTGGCTCAAGGGGACCCGGAGGCATCATGTCACCCATCTGTCTTGCTTGAAGTCTTGAGCGAAGCAGCAGCAGGCTGGTTCCGGGGATCAGAGCAGGAGGTGTGGATGGTGAAGGAGGTTTCAGGATAGGGCAATGTCCGTTTGGGATGCTGGTCCTTGCCAGCTTACAAAGCAGGAGCTGCTATTTCTCACCCAGTTCTTAGCAGTTGAGTTCAGCTTAGGAAGACACAGTGAATTGCAACCCAAAATCTAGACAGGCCATGATGCAAAGTGCTCTTTCTAGATGCTGGCATCCTTGGTTTGCAAGCGTACAACTGCTTTCTGCATCTGGCCTTGGTCTCCCGCCCTGCTGTTTTTGTCTTTCCAGCAGGGAACTGCAGCCTGTAGCTGCTGCCTTAGAAAAACAATGTGCTTGAGTATTCCTTGGCAAGAATTCAGCTCATCTGAGATTGGCCCAAGGGTGAGCTGAAGCCCAGACACGGCTTAAGGCCCATGGTGAAAACCTGCTATTTTGGGAGGCGAATGAACGCAGGAGGCATTGGTTATCTGTCAGCGCAGGCGAGCCGGTAAATGAGAGGTAGTCAATGACATAAGGGATGTCAGGTTTTATTTCCAGTAAGAGCCGATGAAGCTGGGAAAATTGCTCATTAATGCTTTATTGATATTCATGTTACTATTGAAGAAGTGTGGGGTGGGGGTGAAGGGGGGTTGTGCCCGTGTTAATGGGGCCAGAAGGAAAGTAGACTCTTCTGTGCCTGGGCAAAGCACGCCGTGCTGCAGGGGTTGTGCTGTGCTGGTGCCTCAAAGTAGAGTGGATGGGTTCCATGGCTGAGCCAAAAACCATGCAGGAGAGAGCTCTGAACACAGGCCAGGTCACACTGTGGCAGTGGTGGTCGAGTGCTCTTTTCTCACAGAACAGATTTAAAAGCAGATCGTTGTAAGGCCGTGCAAAACACTCAGCTTTGGGTTTGGGGACTTTTTAACCCTCGTGTTTGTGTTAGCGTTCTGCTTTCAGAATGATTTGAATTTAAAATGTTCTTTCAAAAGAAATTTATTTCTAAAGCATCAAATTGCTTTATTTCAGAAGTGCTGACGCTGAAATGTTCGGATTTAAGAAACAAAGCGACCTCCATTAGCTGTTTGGCATTGTTTACATCCACAAATATTTTTCACATCTCCAGCTCCTCAGCTCCTGTGTTTGCCTTCCCGGTGCTGTGCTGCAGAGCTGGGCTGTGTTGTGGCTCTCAGGGGCAGCCAAGTTCCTGGCTTTGCTTGGTACTCACTCCACAGCTCTCAGGCACCATTGGGTTTGGGGCCTTTCCTTTACAGTTGCACAGCTCCTCCTGCCTCAGCTGATCGGAGCACTGAAGCAGACCCACGGCGATGCCACTCCCAGCTATTGATGCTTGTTGTCTCAGCTGCAGCCAGGCTGCTGGGAGGGCTCCCCATGTCCCTTCCTTGCAGAGCTGCTCCATGCAGGAGCCCCATAGAGGGAAAGCCAGCACCTCTCTGCCTCTGTGCCGTGCTCAGCCAGAGCAAACCTAGAATAGCTGAGTAACTGATAGTTTAGAAGAGAAAATAGCTCCTGGTCTCGTGTTTAATACAGCTCTGGCTCTCAGCTGTCATCACACCACCAAATTTCTTGGGCTGCAGATCAGCAGGGAGGCGGCTGAGTGCCGAAATGCTGTTGGCACTGAGCATAATTCCCAGCTTTCAGGGCATGCTGTTGTTTTCATTGCTGCTCCCACCTGCATTCACTGCACGGGGGGTGTTTTCATCATAAGAAGGGTGTAGCAATATCCCAAAGTGCTGAGCTCGGCCTGGCGCTCCTCCCTGGGCTGTGCATCGCTCCTTCTGCATCGTGCTTTAAGCACAATGCATTCCCTGGTCTCCTGCATTCAGTCTGATCCTTCTGTCTGCTGGGACATTGTCTTAATGCAGCATTGGGCATCCCGCCGTTGTTAAGAAGCTTATCCTTGTTGTTCCTGGGATGTAAGAGCAAAATCGCTCTTTGCGCTTCATAGGTAGAGGAAATGGTCCCTGGTGACATGTCCTGTCAGTCAACCCTGCATGGCAGGAAGGTTCCCATTGCAACTGTGCAGCAGTTGCTGGCAAAAGGATCAGTCTCCCTTGGAAGGAGAAGCGTGGGGATAAGGGCTGTTTCCCGGTGCAATGGAAGCTGCTGGCAGAAATGTTGAAAAATGCCCATTTTGTGTGTTTGGAATGGAGGTTCCTGGTTTTATCTTGTGCTGCCATGCGTGGCTTTGCTGTGCTGGGCATTTCCCTGGTTCGGGAGCATAGGGTCAGAGAAATTGATCCTACGAGATCTGGAGGAGAGAAATAGGTCTGAAGGAGAATATGGGGCACATTGCACAGCCCTTGTGCCACCCACTGCTCTCCCCATCGCCATGCAGAGAGAGGGCACTAATTAGAGCTTATAGGTGCAGAGCTGCCAAAGGATGTAGCAGTCAGTGGTACAGTACTGCTGCTCCCACAGCAAGGCAGAGCATGGAAATAATAACATGCAGAGCAGAGCTCGCTGCTGTTTTATGGTCCCTTTCATCACCAGCAAGCTGGTTGGGCTGGAAGTTGATCAAACTTGCAGGATGGGTGGTGATTTATTCCAGCCGATCCTCCTGAGTGCTCTGTAGCCACAATGCGAATGAAGGACCAGGCAAACAGGGAGGGCACCCTCTGCGCCCAGCCCTGCTCTGTGCTGAGCTGAGTGTGAGGAGGGCAGGGGCCCGAACATGGGAGCACAGCAGTTATTACTCTAAATGAAAAGCATCTCTTCTCATTAAAGCTGAAAATTATGGTCCGCAGATAACGCGGGCGGTGGTTCACAGAATCAATAAAACCCCGGTTTGTTTTGAAAGCCAAGTTGCCGATATGCCAAAATACATATTTTGCAAATTGCTTAATTTGCATTTGAAAAGATCAAACCTTATTTCTTCTGAAAGCTGCGAGGCGGGGTGAGGGAAGAGGCAAGAACGCAGCAATTCAAATCTCCTCTTTGCCATCCTGCAATGTAGACGTAATTTGATCGAAATTGGTAGCAGTTGAGAAATTATTTTCTGTTTTCTGTTTTTAAACAATAACAGTGCAGGGAAGCTGGCGGTGTGAGTTGTCAGGGAGTTTCTACCAACAGTGGAAAAGTAGTAGCTGATTCCTTGAAGCAACGTTTCTAGCTAAGCAGAGTGTCTTTCTCTGCAGCACCTGTCTGTTGGAAGCTTGGTGGTCATCTGCATGCCTGAATTACTTGGGTTAGTTGTTTCTGCTGTTAGCTGCTAACTTGCAGGTGGGTGGAGGTGATCCTGCCCGTCTGCTCTCTGCTTCTGAGGCCTCACCTGGAGCACTGCATCCAGATGTGGATTCCTCAGCACAGGAGAGACTTGGAGCTGTTGGAGCACATCCAGAGGAGGGCTACAGAATGGTGCCAGGGATGGAAGGCCTTCTTATGAGGACAAGCTGAGAGCTGGGGCTGTGCAGCTGGGACAAGGGAGGGCTCCAGGGAGAGGGGCTGTGAGAAGGAAGGGGGATCTGTTGAGGTAGGACAAGTGTTTCAAACTAAAAGAGGGGAGATTTAGCACCAATCCAATTCAGTGCTCAAGCTTTTCACATTAAGGGCAGTAAGGCTCTGGCATGATAGCACAGCTCCTGGCTGCAGCTCCGTGCCCTCTCCCAGCACTGTAACCCTCAACTTCATGACTTGCATAACCCCTCCCAGGGGCTTTTCTTTGCTCCCAGCATCCTCCTCCCTGCCCACAGTGAAAATAAAGATGTATGACTCCCAGTTGAGGGGAATAGATTGTTTTCGATTGCTATTCATCTATTATTTTAGAAAGTAAAATGAATAAAACTTATGCAGGTCACAGACATTAAAGAGCCTTTTTATATCAGTTTGGGAGCACTTGTCAGCTTTGATTTATTAAGTAAAGTTCCCCGACTGGCTACTGGTACGTGTTGTCAGTCTCTTGGTAATGGATAGACCTCACAGCTGAGTGCTCTGTGATTAGACTTCTCGAGTATGTATTTTTAAATAAAGGCATTGCTTTTTGGGGTTTGCTCATTTCCCTTTCTTAGGTGATTTCATTCATCTTCCCTCGCCCTCCCTTCTGCTGCTGTAAATATGTTTTTGTTGGAAGCCACGAGGAAGGCAAATGGGACACATCTTTAAGATTTCCCCCAAAGCCTGCTCCTAACTTAGTCTGATTGATTAAATGTCACGGGGAACAAAACTGGATAAGCAGGAGCTATCTAAACAGCTTTCCAGGGAGACCCGTCCCACGTGCTGCTCCAGCTGCATCAGCATTTCTGCATCAAACTTCTCATCCTTGGGTCTCAGAGATGGAAATGGCCACAGCAGCATGGGGAGGTGACTGGTGGAATCCTGTCCTCACCAAGACAGCAAGGGACCAGCAGGCTGCTACCTCCTGCATGAGGATGCTGAGAGCTAATGGGCTGCATTGCGTGCATGTGAGCATGCTTTCAGAACTGGCTGTGTATCTGCTCACCACACCAACTTGCTTCCCTTTGGAGGATGGATCTGAGCGGTCAGGCTGAGCTCAGATCTTTCTGCTTGAAGGGCAGGGATTTGCAGGGCTCGCTGTTGCTGGGCAAGTGCCGTTGTCTCCTCGCAGGGGTGGCAGCAAATGGGTGTTGCAGGGCAGTATTCCAGACTAAAATCCCCAGCTCAATCTGTAATTAAGCCTTTCATAAAGAAGTGAGCTGGAACAAGGATGAAATTGTTTCCCCAGGGGCTGAATGAGGACTGGGACTAATTCATTAGCATGGAATTGAAATAGTGCAGGTGGGAGGGCAGCGAGTGCCTCCTGTAAATGAGTGTTGCAGATCCTTCAGGAAGGACGAAACTCCGATGACTTCCCCGGGAGGCTGAGCTGGGTTGTGTCAGAAGAGCCTTGAAACAGAACTGGTCTGTGTAACTTGTGAAAATGCAGAGTGCATTGCAAGGGACAACAATGATCCAACTGCACCGATTTTGTAACCCTTTTTGCTTTTGTATGACTCCAAAAATGGCTTTGATTTAAAGATCTGACAAACCAATGCACCAGAATTTTCCTCCTCTTTTCCTCCTGGTGTTGTGGCATTGCTGAATCACAGCCTGAAGCAGCAATGGTGACCTGGTGGGAAGGCAGGGCCAGCACAGGGCAGCTCAGGTGCATGCAATGCACTGAGTGATGGAAGGGCTGCAGCCAGGATCCACCCCTTCCCAGCCCTCATTTAAGGGCTGGCAGTGGAGGTGTGTGGGGTTTGTTGGTGATCCCTGTCTGCCTGAGGCCTTCCAAAGGTAAGCAGACTTTTTCCATTGTTTTTGTGCTTAGGGCTGTTGTACTTGAGCAGGTCCTTCCTTATTGCAGCCTGGGAGTTCGCTACTCTGTTGTCATTGCTGTGCTTTCCATCATGTTACAGTGTTACACATAGTTTCCTCGAAATTTCAAAGCTGAAAACAACTCTATGGGCAGAGAGGGAAGCAGTTCATCCAGGATTGTGCTTTTTGCTGCCCCTTCAGAACGTAGTGCTTGGATGAGGGCTTCCTAACCTGCTTGTGTCAGCCACAACTTCACCCACGGAGTGGTGGGATCCCCATCCCTGGGGGTGCTCTGTGGGGCTGTGCATGGAGGGATGCAGTCTGCGGGTATGGTGGGGTGGGTTGGGAATCTCAGAGGTCTTTTCCAACCTCAGTGTTTTGATGGATGTCTGCTTTGTCCCACAACAAATCCCTGCCTGCAGCTATGAGGGGAATGAGTGACCCCAGGGTTGACCATGGGTGGTGTGAGGAAGCAGAGTGAGATAAAACGATGGTGCAGGGTTTGATGGCTTTGTGGCTGTGGCCGCTCTGTGATGATTTCCCCCCAGCTGTGGTGCTGGGGTATGCTCAGAGCATCATCTTTTGCAGTTCATTAAGTATCTCTGTTGCTGTTACTCAGCCTGAAATGGCATCAGCTCCTTTGCACGTTTTGGTGCTGCTGCTATTATCTCTTAATAACACACACATTAATTATTAAGCCAGCTTGCTTATTCTACACTTTTAAATGATAACCCTGCCACACGTGTTTGCTTAATAAATGCAACCCCTGTGTGCTTTGAAATGGCTCATTAGGGGTGGTTTTAGCTCTTCTCCATTGATGGTTGTTTCTTAAACTGCCACAGTGATGGGCAGGAATATCCCAGGCTGGTAAGTGCTGGAGGCTTGTGCTTGCAGGTCTGCTACTGGAAAGGTGGTATTTGCTGCTAGGGAGAGGGATGGGTACCCTTCAACCCTTCGTGCTTTAAAGCCAACATGAATACACTTAAAACTCCGTTTCCCAACACAGAATCCACTACCTGCATCCCTTATTTCTTTTTTCAACTCTCTGAGTAAAACTGGCTGCATTTTTCCAAAGCAGCAACTGAAAACCTCGAGCAGTTTTCCCTTTGTCACCTCTGGAGAAGGAATGTCCCCTTGTAGCAGGGATGGGTATCATTACCTCCATCTCAGTGCTGCAATGGTAGTTCTCTCATGCGTGCTGCAAGTTGGTTTTTGTCCTTGGTGCGTCCATGTCCATCTTTTGAACCTGAGTAGTGAATGGTGAGCTCTGGTAAAGAGGTCAAAGGCAGCAAGGGAATGTGGATCCAGCATGTGTTGCTGGAGGAAAGCTGCCCGCTGGACCCGCAGCTCCCACACAGCTCCTGGTGCAGCACCAGATGGGGTTTAATCAGCACCACCGCGCCGAAAGGATTTGACTGCAAGACATCTAGTGCTGGATGAAAGGATTATCCAGGGTTTATTTCCAGCTGATAACACTCTGCCCTTCTGTAACACCTTTTGTCGGAGGATCTCGAGCTCTTTGCAGACTGTGGTTAATTAAGCCTCACATTGCCCCCTGGTGTCGTGGGTGAGGCTGGGGCTAAGTGCTGGCAACCGAGCAATTAGGAGGGATGGGCAGAGGTGCGGGCTGATCTCCCGGCTCTTCCTTGCTGCCTTGGTTCCACATCGGTCTCTTTGTGCCATGGGGAGGAGCACACGCAGGGTCGCATGGTTGCTCAGAGCTGCTGGTCCCCATCTGGCCTACAGCTGGGTGCAGGTGTGCATCCCCAAACCGTGCAGCTTCTGCCCTCAGTTTCCCTCTTCTCCTTTTCCCCAGTGCCCGTTTCCCACTGGGCTCGGTGTGACGTTCTGTTCTGCAGACACTTTGACTCTTCCTTTGGTAGGAAATAACACAGACACAAAACAACGGCAGCAAAGCCCTCGCAGCCCTCCAGAAAAAAGCTTTTGCTGCCTGTCTCCACAGGGGCAGATCTCTCAATAGCGGTTTCCCTGGAGAACAGCTGGGCCTGAGGTTCCCTTCCCCTCCTCTTTTCTTTACTTTCCCCTAACTAAAAATCAGGAAGCTTTAAAATCCTCTTTGAAGTAACACTGTATGAAGAGGATTTATCCTTGTCCACTTAAATATTCATGACAGCTTGCATTTCTGTTCAAAAAGACACTTGTTTATTTAGATAAGATTTAATTTATTCATAATTTACCTAAATTTGCAGGAGCGTGCATGTACATTTTAGCTTATAAGCAGCATAATACATAAAACATTATTGAAGCATGCAAATTACACAAATACAGCATTTGAATCTGCCTGCTTGTTTTAGGCAGATAACTAATTTCTTACCCTGAGTAGAGACGCAAACACAATTGCATGGGCTTGCTGCCGGGATTCAGTGGCTCAGAATTACTCTCGCCTCCATGGATGAGGTCTGGATGTTTGGTGGGCTGTGATGGAGCCCAATTCTCTGGGAGCAGTGATGAAGCTCTCGGGTGGGCAGCCTTCTTGCTGTCCTGTGGTTTGCTGAGGGCTCTGGGCAGGCTGCTGCTCACTGCCATGGGGAGAGGGTGGGACTGGGGTCAAAGCATTGGTTTTACAGGGCTCAATGCTCATCCCCCACTCCACACCATCAATACTGTCCTCATCCTCATTAACTCTGCACCTCTAATGGTGATGCAGCCACTCTATGCTCTCCTTAGGATGACCAGATGACCACCCGCTTCCAAATAACAGTTGCACAGATTTATACCTGCAGGGTGGCCTTGATGAACTGGGTTTGTCTTCCTTCTATGTGTCAGACAGCTGTGTGCCATAGGGATGACATGCTGTCATGGAATCACAGAATCATTAAGACTGGAAAAGATGACTGAGATGATTGAGCCCATCCCCAGCACGTCTGACCCTACAGCAGTGTGGATGATGACTTGGGGCTGGAGCCCCGGTGTCATTTTTGGGTTATGTGTTTGGTAGCTGGGCAAGATGCACTGACTTAGCACTGTGAGGATGTGTAGCACCATCAGAAATTGTTTCTAGCAGGTCCTAGTATGGAATTAAATGTTTGCCATTGCGTATATGAAATGTGGGCTATGAAACCTGTAGTAGCAGATATCTCAAGGACTTGCACATTATGCAAATCTCTCTGTGTACGGCTGCGTTCCCACACAACCTGTTATTAAGATTGCCTGCCACTTCACATAAGATTCTGCTTCCCATTGCCTGTAACCGTGCCAAGCAGTAACTGTTGGGGCTGGGATTTCCACGGCCAGCTGTCCTCCTGGGCTGACAGGCGCTCTGTTTGCTCTGCAGGAGGGGTGGGAGGGGATGGTGGGGCTGCCGGCCGGTTGGGCTTTTTCCCTGTTTAAAATCACAGCCAGAATCTTTGCTTGTCTCCAAGACTGAAGCTAATGGGGGGAAATGAATTTCCCCTGGCTTTGTAAAACTGAGCATCTCTCCAAGCCCGAGCGGTTCAGGAGATGCTCTGTTGCTTTTGGTGGGCTCATGGAAATACCTTTTCAGTCCCAGCGATGCTCAAGGAGGAATTTCTTAGAGCAAAAACTTCAGCTTTCCACTTGTTGGACTCAAACAGCTCGTAGCTACGTGTGAATGGCACAGGGGCTGCACAGAGCAGAGCAGGGGAAGTACAGCACCTTGTTATGCATGCACACACAGTGAGAACGTGGAGAACTGAATATTTGGGAAAGAATAAGCTATTGATTGGAGTTGAAAATAAATAAAAAAGTCTCCCATCTCTACCACCTGTGGATGTATTAGGGAGAAAATATTGAACTGGGCTCTCCTGGCTCCCGTGCAATTGATGCAATTTATTTTCAATTTGTCAAACGTGGCATAGGAGCAGCAATTGTTTTTGGTGATTTATTAGGAGTTTTCTAAGCAGGGCACTCTGTCATTGGAGTTACTTCTCTCGTGTCCCCGTAGGTTTTGTCTTTCTCAGGCTCAAGCTGTGAGCCCACAGAGGTGAGGTTTTCTTTTTCTTTTTTTTTAACCAAGAAGGGAAAAAAAAAAAAATAAAATGAAAGAAACTGAACCAAAAGGGAAATGGGGGGAAAAGTAGCAGAATTGACATATTTTAAACACGATGACAGGATCGCCTGTTCAAATTGCCTCTGTGAATTGATTTAAAACATGTTGGTAGGCATCTCTATTTCATTAACTGTCTTCCTCCTTCATTTCAGTCACTGGAGTCATTGCCTCTTATTACCTTCCAGGCTCATGATATCCATCCACATGGTTATTTTAGTTATTACTCTCTGTATACAGAAAATATAAGAGGCAATTTGGGGACAGAAGCAGCTTGGGAGGGATGCGGGTGTAGCAGAATGAATAATTTGGATTCTGCGATGCCCGTGATAGAAAGCAGTCAGGATTAGTGGTGCTCGTTGTGCCCTTCAGCCAGAGCCCGTGGGATGGGTGCAGGGATTTGTGGTATCAAATCTGGACCTGGTAATGAAGCGCGTTCCCATTCCGTGCAGCAGATAATGGCCCCAAACCGAATTCTCTCATGGCTAATAGGCGGTGCAGCGCATGCCTGGTGTTCCTCCATCTGATTACTGCAGCATAAAGTGCCTTTTCAGTTACCTCCCCCTAGAGACAGCGCCTGGGGAGCTGGGGGACCTCATGCGTGTCTGCAGGGAACTCGATCATCTCCTTCCTCCTGTTTATGAGGGATGTTAACGTGTCCCCTAAATCAGGATGGGATGAATTAAGCAGCCTTGTGGATCTCCGCCTTCTAGGACTTGTGGAAAGCTGCCCAAGATGCCATTCCCAAATCTCAGTGGCCTGAAATCCAGAGATTTCTACCACTGCTTTTCAAATGAATTTTTAAAAAAAAGAGCATTCCGGATTATTTTCACAGTTTCAAAAAAGCCAATGGTTTGTGATGTTTTCTTTCCTAGCACTCTGCAGTCATTAGCTTGCTTACAGCACTCAGCGGAAAAATGTGGTGCTTAGGAGACCTTGCTTCTGTTCGCTGTCTTTACCACCAACTAATTGGTTGGAGAACAAGCAAATATTTTTCCTCTGCTCCTCAATTTCCCAGCATTTTGTCTTGCAAGTAAGAACAGAAAACCTGCTGCTGGTTGGCAGAGAGCAAAGGGAAGAGTGTTGTGGTGAGGCAGAGCTCAATATGGGATTCCTGCTCACACTTTCCCTGTCTTGGTGTGTTCTCCTTTGTGCCAGCTGGGCTGTGCTCTGCAGCAGGGCATTCCAGGCAGGTGCCTGCTGGGGAAGGGGAATATTCAGAAGCCAAATGGACACTGTTGGGAAGCAGTCAGAACAAAGCATCCAGGAGCTTGGTGAGAGTACTGGAATGATCCTGTATCAGGGTGACTGCAGTGGGAAGGGGCAGTTCCTGGCTGCGCAAACAGGCACTGCCCTGATTTAAAGGCAGCATTTGTGGCTTGACACTCTAAATTCCTTGGTTTAATTCAGGTCTTACTGTGATGCGTTGCAGGAGGATGCTGCTCCCTTCACATGGGTACAATGAAATAGACCAGCAGTTTTAATACAGCTTACCTGAAAATGTGGGAGAAGGGTGAGCTGACCCAACAGGCATGAGCTGAATTTTGGGGTTGAGATAAGAACAGGGAGACCACTATCAGATGTCATCATGGGCAAAACATTAATCTCCTTATGTGGAATTTATTGCCTATTGCTAACAGATGGGCAGTGAGACCTGAAGGCACAGCAGTGGGATCTGGCTGGGTCTCCTCTCCAACCTGGGCTCTCCTTTGCACCTTCTCACAGATGCTCCCAGCCACCACCCCTTCCACATCAGCCCAGCACATCCCACTCTCTCAGTGCAGTCATGTAAGAGAGATTCAGTTCCCTTTGCTGGGCTCTGTGCAAAGCAAATGCCGGTGTTTTGGTGGGGCTGCAGAGTGGCTGTGCTCGAGGAGGTGCTGTGGTTGCTGTGTGTGTGGCCATCATCCCTCACACCTCGTTACCTCCGCTGCTGATGGCAGCAGGCGTGAACCCATCACCTCGCCACCTGCAGAACTCCCTTCTATTAATTGCAAACGCCTTGCTCGCAACATCCAATTTCCAGGGCCCATCGCTTAGAAATGTTAATGCTATTTACTGTAGCGTGTGCTGGATAATGGCATTTCTCAACATCTGCTTTCATTTAAAATTTCCAAGCCTCTTCTCGCACGCAGCTTTCGGTAACGATGCAGTTCTTATACTTACTGGATGTCAGGATGGGAAGTGGCAGTCTCCAGCCCAAACAAAGCAAACCCCAAAATTTTATTAATGAAGATTTGCAGCTGCTCCTGGGACTTGGCAACTGCCTGGTGACAGGATTCATCTCGTGAAACCTGCCCATGATAAATATCAAGTGGGAGTGATTAGCAAGAGGTGGTTAATTCATGAGCAGGTTTTTCATGTTGGCTGGAGGATAATTTGGTTTCTGGTGACAGTAGAATTTTTTTCCCCTCTCTTCTCCATCCTCCTAAAGGAGCTGTAGGCTTGAGCTCGTAAAGCAGCAACTGTTGCAGCCACTCACCCTATTTACAAGCCAGGGCTGTTCAGCTGGGAAAGGAGACGGGCCTGGTAAAGTGTTGGACAGAGAGTTTCCAAATGATGAAGGGCAAAGTGAGAACTAATGGGTCCCTGCTGGGCTGTTACTGAGCTGATGAGGGGATCTGGGAATTCTGGTGGGGAAATAAAGCAGAGTGCAGAGCAGAGGCGTAACTCCTGCATGGCGCTGGGGGCCTGGTAGTTGAAGCATGGGGGTGAATTTCATTTTGCAGCTGTGCAGCTGCACTCATCCTCCCCAGGTCTCTCATTTTCTATGCCTTCCTGCAGCAAGTGATGAGGTTGCAGACCGAAGTGTTCTCAGAGTGGTCAAGATGGGATTTAACATGAGGGAAAAGGGGTATTTAGCAAGGTTGCCATCGCATCATATCATGATGGATATTTACCAGCATTATGGGTGCTCTTGCAACCAGCATAGTTGTCCTCTGCTGATTTGGGATCCAAAGTGAGGAGCTTGGATGTGATGCTGGAGGAGAGATAAGGGTTAAAGCCAGGCAGGTTTTTGCAGGTGAAGGCAGCATTGATGGTTATGGTACATAATCATCCCATTCCATCTGGGCTGAAAAGTCTACTAATTGAGGCAGGAGTCATTTCCTGTGGGAGAAATAGCTTCCCTGTTTTCAAGGCATTAACAGGCCCTTATTTCTGGGGTCAGACAGGCATCTCATTGGAGAGGCTCCCCACATCATCCCAAGCCTGGTTCAGCTGAAATAGCACCTGCTAGTTTTCTGTTTTCATCCAGCCCTCCCAGTTGCAATCCCCTTGTTAGTGGCTTGGCAGGGAAAAGATGCAGGGAGAATGGGAGGAAGAGGAAAGAAATCTTTCATTTCTATTTCCAAGCTGCATCTCAGTTCCTAAAAAGCACTGATGCTTGCAGAGCTGCCACTGACAGTTCAGTACTGGGGGGAAACCTGTGCTTCCATTTCCAGCCCTGTCCCCATGGGCAGAGCGAGCTGAGCAGGGAGTGAGTGTGTGGGATCAGCAGGGAAAGGGAAAACAATTTGATCAGGGGGCCCTGGAGTCAGGCACATGGAGGATTGGTCTGGTGGGGTTTTTCAGCCTGCATTAGCGTCAAGTTGATTTTATTTTTAGAGAAGTGATGATATTAAAAGGCGAGGAGGTGTGGGGGAGAGGAAAGCACCTACAGGTATATGGTGCAGAGCCCCCACCAGCCTCTCAGCTGCTCCTTCCTCAAAAGCTCAATGCTCTGTAGAGCTAATTGCATGAGAAACATGCAGTATAGAGTTGCAGGTGCAACCTTTTACCCCATGTAGCCATGCATGTCTGATGCATTAGCAGCTTTCTGTCATGTAACACTGGGGGTATTGTTTCCTGCCATGGCCAGTGTGGTTTTGGGGAAAATACCTTCTGGAAGAGCGAGTCCATCACTCTGGGGCCAACTTGGTTGGTGTTGGCTACTTGTAAGAAAGACCTGTGAAAATCCTTCAGCAGGCAGAGATGAAAGTTGTCTACTACCAACTCTGTAATTGTTAGGAATGTCCTGGAGACAACCAAGGTCAGGCTAGATGGGGCCCTGAGCATCCTGATGGAGCTGTAGATGTCCCTGCTCACTGCAGGGCAGTTGAACCAGATGGCCTTTAAAGGTCCCTCTCATCTCAGACAGTTCTGTGATTCTGTGAATTGCCCTGAGACTCAAAGCCCAAAGTTTGTTTTGGCATCCCCAATGATTCCCTTTCAGCACTGATTGTACCCAACCCTCCTTACCCCTGCGAACATTTCAGGTGACTTTCAAAACCACATGTGGTCATGTTCTTGCTGACATATGCTGGTGGTGCTTTGGGGGATGCATCCCCTTTCTATAAGCAGACAATGGAGATTGTCTCCCAACGTGTCCCTTGTGGTTCTGAAATGCTTTTCATCCGTGCAGAGAAGGTAAGGAAAACCTGGGGGTGGCAGACTGCTTCCTGGAGAAATGTGGCTTCCTTTTTCTGCTTTCATTCAGCCCCAACTTCTTGCTTGTTAATTACAGACACACATATATAATGGTTGTATATGTAGTTATCTGTGTGTATATTTTTGGTGATCTCAATTGCCTCAGCAAAGCTAACCTAAAATCAATTCTGAAGGGAGATGAAAGTTCATTTCTGCTTTCCATGCCAGAGAACATAAAAACAAGAGGGTTTTCAAACTTCTCTGATGCTTTCCTTTTCTTCTGAGTGAAAGGTAGTAGGAAAACAATGGAATAAGGCTCCCAGCCTGGACTCCAGCTGCCAGGAGAATTATTAGCCTCTTTTCAGCCTGCTCTCAGCAAGGGTTTTTTTACATCCCAAGCCAGGAGGGTGAGATGAAACGTGGATGTTTGATGGCACATAGGCAGGTCTGTCTTTCACTGTGCAGTCACAGCCAGCAGTGAAGAGGTCAAGTCAGACGGTGTCATCTCCTCTGCCAGCCTTGTGTCAGGCAAAGCCATGAATTTCCATAATTTTACTCCAGGTGTGCCTTTGTTGCAGAGATTGCACTGCTCTCACAAAGACAAGGAGGCTGTGTAGTGAAGTTCTGACCCCATGCTGGCAGAAATGAGGCTGTGGTTTAATGAAGAGCTCTAAACAAGGGGGAAAAAAAAAAGCATTAATGCTTGCTTGCAGGCCTGCAGAGGTGAGCTGTTCCTCTTGATAGAAGTACGGATAAGAATTGCCCCACACAGCTCTTAACTCACCTCAAGTAATCAAGATAATGGTCCTGCACAGTGAGCACTTCTGCTTTGCTGTATCCAGTGACCTCTGAATCTGCTGGCACCGGTGGTCACGCCATTGTGATTCCTGGAGAACCCATCTTTGTGCTGGAGGACGTGAGGCTGTGGCTCTGTGCTCATCCATGCCCAGAGGTGGGGGTGGTGGGCAGGAGATGCTCCTCCCAGAGCCGCAGGTGACTTTTCTGATCTAAGCAATCAACAGCTTATTCACCGTGGCTTTGAGTGTCATGCTCTGGTAACCAGGCAGTTCTTGTTGCTCATCTAGAAATCCCAATCGAATGACTTCATTATCACACAGCGGTGTTTCCTTTGTGGATAACAAGTCATACTGCGAGCATTAATGTAGCCGGCGTTGTATGGATTTGTGTAGTGGGATTGTTGTAAGCACTGATTGAAGCTTTTTTTTTCCCTGTGATTAGGGTATTTATTCAGGTGTGAGAGAGGGAGTCTCAGTTGTCTAGTAAGATGCGAGTTGAGCAGCTCTGTGCCTCTCTGAGGGGTGTTTAGAGGGGCGTACCTCGTGAAGTCAAGTTAATGAGTTGCATGCATGAGGTCTGTTTCATTCTGTCCCATCTCCAACATTTCCATTGTATGACAAGAGTTTGTGTGATCCACTCCAGAAACCACAGATTGGGCATTGCCTGGGGTTTTAGCAGCTATCTAGAGGGGCTTTTGGCTGGAGTCACTCCTTCTGCAGGGTATAAGTGTAGGAATTGAGAAGCAAAGCTCCTCCATTTAAGCTAAAGCCAGTGTTTCTTTTATTTCTTGAGGAGATCAGTTAAAGTTCCTTTAATTGAGGTTAATGTGTAATCGGGGGAGAGGCTGGAGGTACAATCTATCGACTCTACCAATGAAAAATGCTAGGAAATGGTGTCCTCCCACTGTCTGGCAGCTCCTAGCTTCCTCCTCTGCACACCTCATTATCCCTTTTGACTGCTTCATCTGGACAGTGTTCATCCTTAATGATGGCTGAGTGATAGCAAGTTTCTGCAGTTATTTAATTATTATCTACCCACCCCTCATTTTTCTAGAATAGTGACAGAGCACATTTCCAGGATGTCATGAGTTGCTGGACCTGGACTGATGGTTGCGAGACAAAGGAGAGGGATGTCTGCACTTACGGTCCTGTTTAGTATGTCTAATAATTCAAATTCAACCTTTCTGTCAGTGTTTCAGGCCAGACTTATGTTTTCTGGGCTCCAGGAGAACTTCTAGCTTTGACACCAGCAGGAGAAGGCTGCTCAGTCCTGCCAGGGAGTCATTTAGATGAATTGTGGGCTACGTGGAAAGCTGGAAGGTATAATAAAATGGACAAGGCTTGATGTTATACTACAGATTTGTGCCCAGCCCTGATGATAGAGTGCTTAAATTATCCTATAGGTTGTGGGCTGGATGGGCTGTAAAACCTGCTCCTTCTCACCTGCTTCCTGGTGAGCCTCAGGAGCCATCTCAGGGCCATCCCTGGCTCTGTGGGATGTCCTTCTATTCTTTCTAGCACACTGCACCTGACTTTCTCATTTTTTTCCATCATCAGGTGCTTGAGATGCTCACCATTAACATTAGCCTCACGGGCTGGTCTTTATCAGATGCTCCCAGCCCATCTGAGAGACGCATGCCAATTGCAGCTCACTTGTCCACCAAGTCAAGTAATCTCTTCAAAGACTTCTAACAAGTTAATAAGGATTGATCTGCTTTTCATGAGATCACACTGACTGTTCTTAATGAACCCGGCATTTTCAAGCCTTTCCTTCCCCTTAAAAATTAGCTTCCAAATAAATACTCTTCTCCCAGTCAATGCACAGCTGATTCTTTCACTCTGCCTACATATCCCCAATATGCATTAAGATTCTGATGGAAGGAGGCACCTCTCCAGCTTGACTGATGCATTGCTTTGGGGTTTGGGTTCAGTTGTTTGGTTTTTGTTTTGGTTTGGTTTTTTTTTTTTTAGCTAAGCAAAAGCTTAAATTTTGTCCTAAACAAGGAGGGATTTAATGACAACTGTCTCATTAAGTGATGGCTTGGGAAAGCAGGTTCAGATGTGACTTTTCTGGAAGATATGTTACATTTAGTTGCTGCCCATCTGAAGACAAGGATTTTATATATATATATATATATATATATATATATATATATATATATATATATATATATATATATTTTGTCTTCAGAGGATGAGATTTGAATAGTGTAAATAAAGGGAAGAGCATTTCAAGATGAGCGCCTTGAGCAATGAAATTAGAGATTTTTTTTCCTTGCTGTTAGCAATATGGACCATCCATCCTACTGTCTGTAGCAACACCAAGAAAGAGATGTCAGAGTAATGGGGTCTTTGAGAGATCACTGCTTCTGCTATAAACGTCCAAACAGTCGCACTCTGTGTTCCCTGTCTTTCCCATTTAAAGGGAAATCCATAAGAATGAAGTCCTGCTTTGTCATGGCTTCCCCTGTTCGTTAAATCCCACGTGTGTGCATGTTACCATCTGGACCGTAATGCTTCGTGTCAGTTTTAAGTTCCCCTAAGCTTTTATTGACCATTTCTTGTGTTATCTGCACACTCCCTAATTCATCTTCTCCTCTCCCGGGGGATCTGATCCCTGACTTAGGCAAATCCTCATCCTCTTCATTTGCGAACAGCAATGCAAAAGTAAATATTGTCAGTGTCAGCATCAGCTTCTTATCCTCCTCTGCCTCCAATTTCCCTCTGTCACTCTTATCTGCTCCGTATCCACTTATCTCTTGTGTATATATAATGGTCTTTTCCTTCCCTGTTTTTGTAGAAGCCTGGAGATCCTCCATCGTTAGCTGTCTTTGCTCCTTTAATTACATACTTGTGTGTTTACCTCCCTGGACCTCTGCCCCCCACTTCTGGCACATCCCCACTTCTAAGCATGAGCGTTTGCTTTGTGCACCGCTCTGATTAAAGATGCGGCCGCGCCGAAATCCCCCACTTTGCAGACGCAGAGCCGTGGGCTGTTTGAAGCCAAACCTGAATTCTGTGCGGAGCCAACGTTTGTGGCTCTGCTTTGAAATGCTGCTGTGACTCTTCAGGTGGTGCAGATGCAAGATGTAGGATGGAAAGCCATCACAGCCCTCGTAGCGATGCGCTGAATGAAGAAAAGGGCGTTTTGTTACATCTGTATGCCTTGATTTTCCTGTCTGTTAGATGGAGGTAATGTTTCCAGCAAAGGGGAAGGACTTACTCAGGTGAAAGCTGAGCAGAAGAAGGGGCTGAGCAGCATTTTCTGTTGAGATTTTGTACTGTAGGTCTGCAGGAACATCGGGGGGGACAGCAAGTGTAATGTAACCGGGAACACAAGTGGGAAACCCCCACGATGTTCCAGAGATCCTTGCTCTGTGCTGAGCTGCAGCCCTCCTGGCTTTTTCCCTGCAAGCCCATGCTTTGTACGAGCGCCTGATCCATACAGAGCCTTATGATTTGTGGTCTGATCATTGCTGATGTTATAACCTGGTTATGTATTGATTTTCACCAGCAAATGGCACACAATAGTGTTTATTACATAACAATTCCCATCAGGAAAATGTCTTATTGTATGATGTACAGCAGCACTGAATGCTGGCATAGCGTAAGGGCTGTGTTTTTTTGCAGGATGCAGTCACTTGTAATTTCCAGATCAATGTGATTATGTGTTTTTTGAATTTTAATGAATAAACTACATTGGTGTTTGTTATTTACCTGCTTTCTGATTTTTTTAACAAGTTGCTCTAGTGATAATTACCAAAATTCTGTAGTTGCAGAAGGAGGAGGAAGAAAAAAAACCTGGCTCCTTCATAACTATCCAACTGGGCAATTATCTCCATACTGTATGTGCTGCTTTTCTATAAATGTTGAAATTCAGTAATTACCACTAGAGCCAGCCGTGACATTTCGAAAGCAGATACATAACAAATAGGAATGCCATGGAGTCATTAAAATTCAGATATCAAAACAGCTCTCCTTATTCTTTGCATGAATCCATCTCTTTGTTTCATGAGGAATTCAGATGCCAATTAAACACCTTTTCTTTTACTTTTCTTCTTTAATTATTCTTTTCCTTCCTTTCTTTTCCAAATGAATTTTATTCTCCTTGAAAGCGAGCCCAATTGACAGTCATGACAGTTGGTGCATTAGGGAAAAACATGGGCGAATGCGCTCCTTGCTTAGGAACCTGGCCAGCGTGTTCCCAGCTTTGGAAATGGCAAGGCTGCAGCAAAAACGAAGATCTTTCCCCAGTGATCCCTTTCTCTTTCCAGCTCCATTTTTCCATGCTACCCAGTAAGGAAAATCACCCCTTGAGGTTATTAATGGCTTCTGGGAATGTTGTTCTGCCCATCCTGCTCTGTCCCACTCGTGGGTGCGCCACCACCAGGGACAGCTCAATTATTTCCAAGATCTTTATTCACGCTGCAGTCTCGTAGCAGTCGCTGGCATCTGGCAGTTGTTTTTAACGATGTTGTCTTGTTTACGGGTTTGACTCTTGGAAGACAGGATGTGATGCCTACCAATCAGTCGCTAATGAAACGGAGGAATTGACAGCATGGAATTGATCCTTCCTTTGTAATCCTGTAGCAGTGAAACATGTTTGTTTCTGAATCTGTCAGTGGGTTGTATGTAAACCAGGTGTGATAAGGAACCTGAGCGCTGAAAACAAGGAGAACAGCGGTTTCATAAACCTCACAAGGAGAAAAAGCTGTAGGGTTTCTACGCCTCCTCTCTTCCCATGTCGGAATGCCTTTCATAGATCTTTGTGAGTGTCTTTTAGAGACAGCAGGAGGAATTCATTGTGCGAGGATCCAGTGTACGGGAGGTGATTTGGTTCCTGAAGTTTGGCTAAGCCCTGGGAGCCTAAATAATGATGGAGTCCCAAGATTATAGCATAGCTTGGGTTGGAAGGACCTCAAAGACCATCTAGTCCCATCCTCCTCTGCAGGCAGGGCTGCTAGATTAAGCAGGGGTAGGGTTGCCCAAGGCCTCATCCAGCCTGGCTTAGTATTAGCAAAGGAGCTTGGAGAGGTCTGTGCTCCCAGCAACCCAAGGGTTGTGTCTTCCATGACTTCATTCCAAGTTTTCTCTGTAGTTTGCACATAGCAAGGGCCTCATCGCCTCCAGGACAGCACCCTGACCGCTCTACTACCACTTTTCTTCTGCTTACTTACCACATATTTCCTCTTAAACAAAGAGACCTACTGAAATGAAACTATTCATTTTGCAACGCTCTGAAGAAGGAGCTCCTTTAGCTTGTATGATTTCCTAAGAGGCCTCAAGTCCATCACTTGGTTATCCGGTAGAGGACAGCTTCGAGTGCTCCTTCATCAGCTCCTCACTAAGAGATGAGCCTGCAGTGCAGCCCGCTCGAGGAGAGATGGTCGCAGGTTTGTTCCTGAGCGCGATGCATGTGTGTCAAGGTGAATAGGAATTATACTCACTTCAAGGAGAGATGAGGCCCTTGTGTTGACTACATTATCATTTATACTAACAAAAAGAGCTTAAAATGTTAGCATATTCTTTTGAAAACGGAGCTTTGCATCCCATTAAGAGGAGGGAAACAGAACCCGCAGCGCATTATATTTCCAAGCGCCTGTCAAGAAACGCTTACGGCTGTCGCCTGCTTACTGAGCATTCAGCAACAGGAATAAATTGGGAATTGCTGCTCGTGTGCTGGTCCCCAGATTGAAAGGCAGAAAGCTCCAGTCAATTAGATGCCAACCAAATGCAAGTGTCCAGGGTTCCCAGAAGCTCTGGGAAGTGGAGTTTTCCAAGAGCTTGGGTTTGCTGTGCAGAAGATGTAGCTGGGAGTTGGGTTTTGGAGGGTGAGGGCGTTCAGGTGAGATTCCCCAGCTTTCTTTCAAGAGATGCAGTGCTGTGAATCATGGAGGTGTGATTTGTGGCCTGGCTGGAACGGAGTGGAAAAGCAAACTTAATTAACATCTCAGTCCTGCACCTTGGTTTGGGAAGGGCATGTAAGCATCATATGTAAGTGGTGATTTACTGAGAGCTGCTGGCATCAGATGTTTGGCCTAGGGGTGAAGAACAGGCTGAAAGTCTTCAGTTGCAGGTGGATATAAGCTTGTGTCATAGAATCACAGTTGGCTGCGGCTGTCCTGCAGGTGTGTCACGTGGCCATGGGGAGCTGAGTACTCCTCCCTGAAGATGCTCATCCACCCTCTGAGGAAGGCAGCAAGTTCTGAATGCACTGTGTGCCCAGGCAAGCAGTCTCTGTTTTAAGGAAAAAGAAAAGAAAAACCCTGCATCTCAAACAGAAAAACTAGAAAAGCCCTTAAACTTTGAAAGCACTTAAAATCTACCTGAAGGGCATGGTGTAGGCATCAGTCCAGAGCTATCCAACCTGAGAGGAGACAGTGAAGGGAAGGACCAGGCAAATTTTATGTCACTGGAAACTGAGACATGAGCACAGTGGTGGGAAGTCTGTGTCATCATGCATGGGCCATCCTTGCTCTGTTAATGAGCAGATGGTCCAGGTTCTCAGGAATGTCCTTCCTGAACCAAAATTCTCCTTGAGGGGAGGAAGCAGGATCAATAAAATGGGCTGTGTGGGGGAGATGTAGCGTTGCTTCCTCAGACTGCTGAGGCTCATGCTGGGAGTGTTTCACAGTTACGTCCTCTGGGTTGGAAGAGATCACTCATGTACCCTTCACGCTAGTTGCCATCTCTGCAGAGCTGCACACAGAGGATGCGTGCAGCTCCCATAGCAACTCAGGCTGAGTTTTTGGGTGAGAGTTGATGCTTTTATTTGGGCACAGGCTCAGCACAGCACCCTTGCAAAGCAGCTGTCCTGAGCTGGGAAACCAGACCTAAACTTGTGCCAGTGCTTGCCTCCTGATATCTGAAAGGCAATATCCTCAGTTGCCATAAAACATTGCAGAGCTGCTTTAGCCAGCAAACTATGGCTTGTGTCCTGGGCATGGGCAAAGCTTTCCAGGGCTCCACCGTGTGCAAGCTGCAGGAGATCAGGCAACAAATGACATCAGGCAGGCTTTCCTAGAAGGCGGAATGCATCTTTATTGGCATTGGTGTTATCTCAGTGCAGGTCCATACACCCTGACACGTGCTTCATCTGTCTCTGTAGCAGGTGAAATGAAGATGTCTTGCTGTCCTTTCTCATCAACGTTGGTGCATCCAAGATCCCACTGATACGCAGAGCACTGTTCCCTTCCCTGTCCACTTTGATTAATTTGGTGCCTCATCTCCAAAGCCTGTGAATTTGTCTTGGTTCTGCTCTTCCCCTTTATGCAGGAGTTCCTCCCCCCTCCTCCTTACTGCTGTTGTGCTGCAAAGCCCCTATCTGGGCTGGCCTGACACGGTGAGAGCAGCGGGAGATGATGCGCTAAGACCCTGTGCATTACAGAGCACATAATCCAGTTGTGAATCCTCTTCAGAAGACTCCAGGAACTGCTGCTAACACCAATGGCCAGAGAACCAGCAAAGCGCTGAGGCTTTGCAACACTTCAAACCCAGCGCTATCAGGAGGGCGCTGAGGCTTGCACAAAGTGCTTTCAGCTTTAGTGCAGAGCAGGGAATAAAGCTCAGCAGCAGAGAAGTCCAATGGAAAGGTTTCTTGTGTGTGCAGTAAGATAATATATGGTAATGAGGACAGCACCGAGTTGCTGTAAGTTGTGGGAACTTATCACTGCTCTCTGCTGTTGCGGCACATTCCCGGGATTTGGTTTCGCCAAAGCAGCGTGAATAGATTTATTTTGTATTGTTAGGCTGTCAAGCTACTGCAGAGCAACAACTTTCGGATGATAACTTCACCGGCGTGCAGAACTTGTGAATTACATGCTTTTAGTCCCTGGCAAACAAACGGGGCTGACAGCAGCTCTGCAGAACCCTCCCATCTCCCTCCCTCCCTCCTCTCTCTGTCTGTGGTCAGCAGCTCACCATCAGCTCCAGAGCTGTGGAGCCATTATTAAGAATGACATGAATTTATTCCTAGTGGCAGAGTATAATGCTGCTGTCATGTACATGTAATCAAGGGAACATGTAATCAAGGGAGGGGAAAGGCTGGCTCACTAAAACCTAATGAGAGGCGGGAGATGGAGCTGCTGGCTCCTGCCAGCCACGTTGGGCAGGCAAGGGGAGGGTTGGATTTTTGGGAAATTTTCTTTACAGAAAGGGTAGTGAAACACTGGAACAGTTTGCCCAGGGAAGCAGCTGAGTCACCACCTCTGGAGGTACTGGGGAGGCATGGAGACGTGGTGCTTTGGACTGGTTTAGCTGCAGGCATGGCAGTGCTGGGTTAATGGTTGGACCTGATGACCTCAGAGGTCTTTTTCCATCTCAGTGATTCATGGATTCTATGAACTGTGTGTGAGGCAGTGCAGGTAGCAGTAGGGGTTGTGCTGAAGCACGTCCTTTTCTTACCCCATAGGTCTCTCATTGATGTTTCGGCCTCTTTTGCTGTCTCATAGCAGTGGTGATTTGGCTTTGTGGGCACGGGGTGACTTTGGGGTGCAAAATATCCATTTCTGACTGACACAGGGCACATGGAGCTGCAGGATGCGTGGCTGTGAGGGGTGGTGAGGTGTCCCTGTCTGTGGTGGTTGGTGACCCTGTGGCAACGTACCCATCTGGGGCACTCTGCAGTTCAATTATGGCACGAGCACAGGTAATGCCTGCAAGACCAGGAGCTGCTCCTGAGCATGCAGTGAGGGGAAGAGCAGAGGGTTGAAGCCGTGGGGGTGAAACATGCAGGGATGCTGGGAGGAGAGCCCAGGCATTCCTACAGTCACTTCTGAGTTTTCATTTGCTTCTGGAAAAAGTAAAAATAAAGGCCAGTCCTGAGCTTTCACTGCAGAATGGCAGTCGTTTGGGTTTTTTTCCCCTTTCTTCGATTCTTCAGATTATCTGCAGGCATTTATTTCTTCTTGCAGCAGGCATTGCACTGCAGGCCTGGTCTGTGTGCCCCACCTGGGTTCATAGCTACTGGGGAGGAGGAGAACTGCACAGAAACTGCAGCTCCGGTGCCACCTGCATTGTGGTGCACAGCAACACCCTGCAAAGTTTTGCTATCTTTTTCTTTTTTAATATTCCAACAGTGTTTGAGACTGTATCAAGAAACTTCTTTGAAAAGGAAATAAGCCCATAAATTATAGCATAGCCTTTGCAGAAAGGCAAAAGGAAGACAAGATTGTTTAAACATATTGTTTGCTGACCTTGACAGTTTACTTGTAATGTTATTTAAACATTTGGCTTTGCGGGGCGGTGCACTTATTTATTTATTTAATAAGCCGCCAGCTCACAAATTGCAAAACTTCTGCAGTTTCTCTTATCTTCCGCAGAACCACTGAGATGGCAAAATATATTCTCTGTCTCAACAATTCAGTCTATATTTGCATGAGGAAATTGGAAAGCGAGTTGTTTTTCTTCGTTTGCATGACAATACCCCGAGCACAACGCAATCCGCCGTTTAATTTGCGGTAGTTAGTGTGCGAGAGGAGCGGCCCGGCGGCTTGGCTCAGTTTTGTTGCTGATGTCGTTGGCATCATGATTAAAATTGATTTATAAGTAATGGCGAAGAAATCCAAACGATGTGTTTATTCCAAGTGGGGGCATCGGGTTTCCACCTCCTCCTGAATTTCTGCTGAATACATTTTCAGGGTTGGGCTTCTCATCCGTCAGCTGCTTTTGTGTGGGAAATGGCAGATGCAAAAATAAGAATGGGCAGCAACAACAGCAGCGAGTGCTGCTCCTCGCGGTGTCCAGGTGGGATGCACACATGGGTTCTGTGCCAGCAGGCTGTTCTTCACCTGATCCTTGTTTTGTCGCTTCACTTTGGATGCAGCAGTGCCTCTCTGCTGCTCTCAGCTCAGGAAGATCAAGGGGAATTGGTTGGAATGGGGAATCCATTTTATGCAGGGAAAATGTGCAATAAAGCACTGATGCCAGGCAGCCACCGGTTTAGGAGTATTTTATGCTCGTGTTACCAAAGGTGGTTTTATGTTTTGGGTGGGATCTGAGTATCAGAAGTCTTCTTGTGAGCTGGGATTGTGCACCCAGGGTTCCTTTCTCTCTTTGGGCTGCAAAGGAAATCTCAGGTGACTGATTCATTCTTCACTATCTGACTTGAGATATCTATAGGTAAATGAATTTCTCTTGTCCTATTTTCTTTGAACAACTTTGAAGGGTTTTGGTGGGTGGTTTTGTTTTGTTTTGTTTTTGGTGTTTTAAGATGAATTGAATTTCCTGATTGTGGTGGTACATCACTGGATTAACCCTCAAGCTGGAACCAATCCCTTTCAAACAAGAAAACAGAATTACTGTTCTGAAGCTGTTGGGATAGCAAGGAGTGCTTTGCATGGCGGCTAAGTCACAAAAGAGTTCCCAAAAGCAGAGTTAGGCCAATGCCAAAAAGGCTTTGAAATTCCCTGTTTACTCTCCGGGATATGCAGTAGCAGAGAATTTGAGTAATCCTTGTACTTCTTCAGCATAAAGAAATATTAACATTAGATAGTGATACCTGACTTTGTAGAAGAGTAAAAAAGCCAGAAAGATGGAATGATTGGGAGAACTGTGTAGGAAATGAAAATGCATTTAGCTTCCCTCTACAAGTAAGGGCCAGTGTTGGAAGAAGGATGAGGCATTGGTCTGTTCTCAATATGGGGCACTGAGGAGGAGCTAGAAGATAAATTTGCACATAGCTTTAATGATTGCAGTTGTCTTGGAGCATATTTTCCTCGCGTTCAGGTGCTCAAGGTGTTGTAGATGCAGAGTTGGACTTTGAGGGGCCAAGCTTGCAGTGTCAGAGAACAAACTGCTGTGGCGAGGCTCATGGAAGTGCTTACAAACTCTGATAGGAGCACCTCCAAATGAAGGGGTTTCTCCTTCAGCACAGCTGCCAGCAGTAAAGCCACTACAAGTTGGGCACCTTATGTTTCCATTAACAACAACCCATAGGTGTGTCAGAAGTGTGGGGAAGTCAGGGCCATGTCTTCTTGTACCACAGGGTGCTGGGCTGGGCAGTGCTGCCCATTAGACCCAGCTCCATCCCAGCAGAAGGAAGGCAGCAAACGCTGGCAGCTTTGTGTATCTGTAGATTGCAGGTAATGTTTGCCATTTAGGGTATTTCAGGGGAGACCTGGTTCTATAAAGCATTCATGAGCTTTGCCCTCCTGGTATGCATTTTTTCCCCCCCTGGTTATTAGGAAATATTCAAATTCTGTAAACAAATGTCAGTCTGTGGAATATTCATGAAGTCTCCCGTTCAGGTCGGTCCCCCAAGTCGCTGCTGGCTGGAATACATCAAGCTAATGCTGATTACATACATTTAGGTTTGAATAAAGATATTCCACCAAATAGCGCAGAACTGCTTTTGTAGTTCTGAGACTATGAGCAGAAGAGGCTCAGTCCCGTCCCCGTGCCACAGAGCTGTGGGTGGGTGCTGGTTTCCCATGTGTTTGGCCTGACACAAGGGTGCCATTGATTTCTGCTAACCCCAGTGGCATTAAATTCGTGTTGAAACATTGCATCCAGGCTTCCCTCCCCAGTCAAGAGCAGCAATTACATCCCGTAACGTGACAAAATGCCAATGGTTTGAAATGTTGTAAAAACATAAAAATTAAAAAAAAATTAAAAAAAAAAAAAAAAAAAAAGAATGAAAACCCTTTAGATCAGTTGTGGTCTTTCATTTCAGCAAGCATATGGTTCATGGTGCTTTGGAAATAAATAATTTCATTTCAAAAGAAGACAGCATAAGTTTCTGATATGGAGTTGGCTGAGGAGGATGTGCCACTGCATTGAAAATGACTTTGTAAATGCTTTCTACTTCTGTCAATAAGTGCTTCAGACAAAATAATGCCATGCAGGGAGAAACCAACTGGGGCTGAAAAGGAAAGGAAAACAATCTGGTCAGAGCTTGGCCTTGCTGCCTCTGGACTTGGATAATGGAAGGTGAAGGGAAGGGATGCTTTCATTGGCGTCACTGAGGAGCACTGTTAGGCGGATGGTGTTTGGCCATCAAAGATGTGATAAGAGCCAGGAGCTGAAAGTTACTAGAAAATGAAGATAGCCCTGTTTAACAGGGAGGCTAATTAGCACTCAGCATTGTGTCAGGGGTGATGGCAGATTCTTTGTTCTTGGCAAACTTGCAGATAGATGTTCTGCTAACATCCAGGAGCTCTGGGTGGAGCCCAATATGGAGGGCAGCCCCACTGGTTGTGGTGGTCCTGAAGATGTGGAAAGTGCTGGAATTTGGTCTCAGGTCAATGTGGGCACTGCTGCAGTGTGTGTCTGTCCAAGGAGAGTCTCACTGTGCTGCCTGCAGTGGCCACTCGCTTTTTAGTAACCATCTTTAGCGTGCGAGCTGCAGGGAGAAATAATTACATCTAATAGGAACGGTGGGTTCCCAATGAAGATGTACTGTGCCTGTACACAGCATGCTCCTAATGAACAGAAATGTCAGGCCGAAATAATAGATGAGAAGGATGATGTGCTTTGAGGTGTGCTGTGTTATTACCCTGCCTTTCTGTGAGGTCGTTCAGAGCTGGTGTGCTATGACTTGAGGTGCTGAGGGGAGGACCAGTGAGTTTATTGCAAAGAAGGGAATCTCACACTGCTGTTAAGGACGCTGATACAGGGCAGGTTTGTTTGCCAAGCATCTTCAGGAAGAAGTGGGAGTGGCTGGGAGGGGAAGATGCCTTTTGTTTGGGCAGAATCTCATGTGGAGATGGGGAGAAGCAGCTCCAAGATGGATCCTGTAGCATACACCCCCCTTACCCCCTCTCCTTTTGATGGCATGGTACCCTGTGCCATGTTATCTCCCTGGAGCCTGTAGTGGGACAGTGGGAGGCTGTGTGCCTTCTGCCCTACATCTCTTAGCATTTCCTCCTGGTACTGCCATCACGCAGCCTTGCTGAATTTCCACAGGCTGCTTTGCTAGCTGCTGTTCTTCCCCTGGTGCACCTGCTTGGAATCATAGAATCACAGAATCATTCCCATTGGAGAAGATCTCCAAGATTCCCAGCCCCCAACCCACCCCCATGCCAGTTGCCACATCCCCATGGATGGTGACCCCCCACTCCTCAGCTGCTGTGCAGTGCAGCACTGCTGTTTCAGAGAAGAAATTGTTCCTACTACCCAACCTGAATAAAATGCAGGAGCCCTGTACCTTGCTGCTATTTTTCCACTCCCTGTTGAAACTGCTGCGTAAGGATATTTTCAGAAGTCATTGCCCCCTGCGGATATTATCACTTAATCTTTTCTTTTTCATCTTAATAAAAACTGGGCATGAAAGTCACTAGCTGAAAACATCCCTGTCCTGCACTGCTGGTGTCTCACAACAGCGTTTTTAAGATCATAGCTCATAACCATGGGGAGAGCTCTCCAAGGAGGGAGCGGGAAGTAACTTTCTGTTTATAGCCATTTACCTTCGGCTGTAATGTATTTAAGAAAGAAAATTGCTACTTACACTGGCGAAGCAAATTGGCTTACGCTCAGTAATAGGTTTCTAGCGTCTGTCTAGGAAAGGTCATCCTGGAGACTCCTGCACTCCACAGAACTTCATCATCATGGCTGAGATGGAAACAGCACAGTCCCAAGCTGCAATTCCCTCTGTGTATGAAGAGCACTTCTTGTGTTTGCCCATCATCACCGTGGCCTGGCTGGGATGCAGGCTTGTCCTCGGTGTCCCCTTATTAGGGTAGGAGCTGCTCAACGTGAAAACCCCACGCCACATCCCTCAGACCTGCTGGGCTGCACTGCCTGCTGCTCTGCTGTGTCTCACCCTGCAGTGCATCAGCCCAAGGTCCTGCTGCAAAGGGCTCTTCTGATTTAACGCTATGAGCCATCACCGTGGCAACAAATACAGATGTTGTGTTGGCAGCAGTGACGTCTCACAGGTCCCCGAGGAGTCTTTACCCTTGAGTGCATTTAGCTGATAGTGAAACCAAGGGGAACGCCAAACAAGCAGGTTGGAAAAGGGGCAGTGGCCTTTTTTTGTTCCAGTTGGGCTCTAGAAGTGCAAATTATCAGGTCAGGTAATGTAGCTGACTGTCATTCTGTGTGCAAATCTCACCCACTTATCTGTCTGTGCAACTGTAAAGCGAGCGGCATTACTGGCTGGTAAGAGCCACTGTTGTGACCAAGCTGGCAAAGTAATTATCTTAATAATTGAATAGCAGCAACTGCAGTAGTACAGCTATGTGCTTGGTCATTTGTATTCTTACCTTCATTGAAGCCAGCCAGCAGGATAGAGGAAAACCAGTTTTGTTATCAACAGGTGAAGTAAAACTATCACAGATATTAGTGGTTTGGGGTGGGGACATCTGGCCCTTGAGTGCACATCAGGATCCACTGGCAGCTGCAGGGCACATGGCATGGGGAGGGGTGGGGGGGGACTGAAATGCCCCAGGAACCGTATGGGTGGAGAGAGTGCCCCAAACCAATCTCTTGCAGATATAATCTTAAGAGTGGGACCAAGTGCTGATGGCAGCAGAGAGCTCATCTTTAACAGGAGCGTGTGTTGCTGTATTGGTTGGCAGGGTTTTCTTCCACCAGCCCGTTGTCACAATCCAAAGATCTCCCCCATCCTCTGAGGCCACTGCAGCACTAAACTTGGGCAAGGTTGGAAGCTCCTGGGCAGGAGGGGCTCCACAGGTGGTGCTGAGGGTTGGTTGGTTGGCTAGGGGGAACAGGAGTCACATCAAAGGTTCACTGATGCTAAGGGGATGCATAGGGCTCCTTATAGGGGAAGTAAAACGTGAAGGTCAGAGTGGTACCAAATGATGCTTTCAAGCTGAAGAAAGGGAAGAAAAAGAAAACATCATATGGGAGTTGTCTTTGGTCTGTTTTGTGATTCTGGACACAGCAGGCTCAGAGGGCAAACTTCTCATAGGAGGCGTCCCTGACGCTCCGCTGCAGCTGAATGCTAATCGAGATGATGTTTGTTCCCTCCCAGCAGCTTTTTCCCCTCTGTATTACGTTTTTCAAACAAACATCCTAGTGAAATCTTCCCATTTATTTCAGTTGCATTTTCTCGCCGCCTCGTTTCAGTGCTGTTTGGTTGTTCCCCCTTCTAATAGGGTACAGCAATAAGAAACCGAGGTGGGAAGAGGCAGTGTGTTTTATTTCTTCAGCTGCAGAGAAGAGGCTCGCTTTCCTTCATCCGGCCCCTTTTTTCCATGTTTTTTTTCTTCTTTTCTCCTTTTTCTTCCCCTTAACAATGCATCTCATCATCCCTTGTCAACTTAGGTTGAGATTCGCCAAGGATTTCAAAAGTGCTTAGGAGAAACTGATTGATGGACCAACAAATCTGTCAAAATAGCTTAAGAAAATGAGGTTAAAACTAAAGATGATAATTAGTGAAATCAATAAGAAGGAAAAAGGCTGGAAGGGTTTCCAGCTGCTAGACCTAGTGGGGATCAGAAAGGCAATCTGCACCTGGAGTAGAGACTGTTAGGAAACGAGCTGAGGTCTTCTGCAGGAAACGTGGAGACAGACAGCATTTGACATTGTTTTCATCATATGCCAAATACTTTTTTGGGGGAAAAAAAGTCAGAATATTCCCCTGGAAAACACTTTGATTGATGTACCTTGAGAGTTGTCATTCAAATATGCCATACCTTCACTTCCCTCGGTATGCAGGTCTTTGCTGCTGACTTCTCTGCAGCATGGGTGCTGTTAGGGAGGGGATGCAAAGGGACCTTCACATCACCCCGGGATTTGCAGAGTGACTCGTGGGAAGGACTGACAGGGACCTTCCTGGGGACAGCAAGGAGGAAAGTGATTGCATGTTGGATTTCTTCCACTAATTGATCACGTTTTGATCAAGGGATAGACTGCAGAATAGCCGGAGGCAATACAAGTTGTTAATCCCCTGCAAGCTGGGTGGAGCAGAGCTGGGTAATGCCTCTTCCAGCCAATTCTGCTGTGGAGCAGCCTGGCATCTCCTGCTGCACGCGGACAAACAGTCAAAGGCTGCATCTGTCTCACAGATACTTAAGGTTAAAAGAAAGGCAGCATATGGTGCACAGCTCCAGGGCTGTGAAGTAAGAACTGCTGTAAGCAGAGACAGAAGTCACCTGGCAGAGCTGAGGTAGATGTGTCTAAATAAGACTGGAATAGCTGGGGACAGCATCGGAAGACACCAAAACCAGGAGGTCCCTATTGGCATTGCTGCTCCCCTGGTGAATTATTTGGGTTTCTGGGAGTGCTGGGCAGCAATTCCAAATTCTTGGCAAAGTTTTGCAGTTGCCCTCATGTTGCTGTGCAGCTTGCAGCAGTGATGAGCACGTGGAAGTACATAACAAGCATGATGGAGCACTTCACACTTGATACCCCATTTGTAAATATGTATCTGCATGCAGAGGAATTGTCCTGAGCTGGTCAAAACACAATTATTTCATTTTCCTTCCCATTGAGGGTTGTTGTTGTTTAGGAATAAATTGCTGCTGCTGCTGCTGATTTACAAGGGCAGAAACGATGGCATGAAATGGGCTCAGTGAAGTGATTTTGAATTTCCACTACAATTACTCATCTCTTCAACCATATGATTCCCTTTTTCTCGCATGCACCAGCCAGGTCCCGGTTTTGTTTTGCTCACTGCGCTGCACTGCTGCCCTGTGAGGTTTGCTCAGGGGCTGAGCATGCAGAAACAAACCTGAAGTGCTAAATTGCACTTTAATAAAGCAAGCAGGCAGAGAAGGTGCATCCCCAAACCCCACCGCAGAGGAGGGATGCTGATACTCTGGCTTCAGCGGGGAGGTTCTGCGTGCCTTTTTTCATACCTACTAACTGCTGCAT